>NW_028258305.1:42497500-42816093 GCF_053883595.1 Heterocephalus glaber
GACCCCATCCAACTGGAACAGGCGACCATACGGGGTGGCAGTGGTCAGAAGAGGGTGGTTCTGCCACTGGGACCCAGGCCCCAGGTCCACATGCATAGGTCACAGCATAAACAGACACCTGTGTCACGACAGCAAGAGACAGCCCTTCCCACTGTCTGTACTAAATGCTTTGCTCTTCTGAAGCTGCCATCAGCGGCAAGGAAGATGAAGATGTATGAGGCACTCGGGAAGGAGAGGCACGGAGCGTGAGGACAGAGAACGAGAGATGAGCTGTAACAGCTTTTTCTTCTCCAAATGTTTATGATGAAAGCCCTCCACAAGGCCTCTGGGCTTTAAATACCTACATGCTGCAGTGGCTATTTTTAACAGGACTGTGCCAATTTTGCACTGCCATCCTAAGGGCGGCAGAAGGATTCTAAGTGGCTCTGCTGGCTGCTGGACATTTTTACATAGACAGCCATCACTGTAGTGAGGGCAGGCACAATCAGTATTAAATGTTTCATGTGCTAGCTGCACATTAGCTGTAGGCTCAATCTAGGATAAAGTGACTTTTACTTGCTGGAGTATACTTTATAGTATGTCAAGGGCCTTTACATAATCAGCATGTAGTGTCTAACCTAATTTAATTTTATTGTATAAAATGATCGTGGAAATGTATTAGTTTGCATTCTGCTTTTTACACTAGGGTAGTCTGATTTAAGATTCACCAGGGCTGAGGACACAGTGGCACAGTGTCTGCTTAGTATGAGCAAAGCTCTTAGTTCAATCCCTACCAGGGGGGTAGGTTCTGGGCTTTCTGGACCTCAGCATCTTGCCAGCACCATGTGAGCTTTTTCACTCTAGTTCAAGGCCCTATCTTCCTGGCCTGGAGGGGGTCTTGGGGGGCAGTGGGAGAAAGGAGTTCAAGCAGTGGCTCAGAGAGCCAGGGACGTCAGCCAATCTGTCTGCGGCCAGTTTTGGGGTTTTTTTGGTACTGGGGATTGAACTCAGGACCTTGCACTTGTGAGGTAGGTGGCGGAACCACTGAGCTAAATCCCTGGGCCTGTCTTCGGCCAGTTCTGCAGCAGGGGTGATGGCTGTGGTTGATTTTATCCGAAAGGAGCCAGGAAGGTATAGTTCTGGGCCTGTGAGCCGAAGATCCTACCTAGCAGGATTAACCTGGAAAGACCAGACAGGGAAAATAGGAAGCAGGGAGACCATTATTCCTAAGGCTGCTGTCCTCGTCGGAACAAGTGAGAGCAAGAATCTAAACTAAACAAAAGGCAGGAGCAGTGGGAGGTAGGGGATGGAGAAAAAGACTTGTGGAGAGCAGGACCAGCAGGACTTGGGAATGGCGGCCTGAAATCCACTCAGTGCTTGGCCCTGTCAGTGACGCCGCCAGGGCCATCTCAGAGTTCTCTGGACACTGGGCCTCTATGAACTGTGGCAGGAAAGGGGAGGCGAGCCCCTTCTTCTATTGTGGCAGTAATACAATCCTGGAAGGGGACATCTGGGAAACACAGAAAAAGTAGCTACAACACCCACCCAACAACAATAACGAAGAGAGACCCTGACCGCACCACTCACAAAACAAATCCTCTCAACATTGGGATATATTTTCTACGAACTGCGACTTGTTGTTGAGGCTCACTTTTTAATTTCATTATAAATACTTTGTATATAATTATGCAGCCTATTTTTCATTTCCTCAGGCATTTTTTATTTTAGGTAAGCATTTTTATGAACACCATTTTTATGATTAGGTAACATTTTATCAAATGGTATACACCATAATTTACTGAACTCTGTTCTTGTTGAGCCCTTTATTTCTACTTTTTCATTATTATATAAAACACCATAATAAACATCTTCATGTATAAGGGAAGACTGTATTTAAGACTGATCCCTTGGGATCAGGCAAACAGAAATGGAATCGCTAGTCAAAGAGCATAAAGAATTTTGAAGTTCTTGACACATATCTCAGAAGTGCTTCCTAGAAAGTTTCAACCAGTTTGGACTCTTTCCTCTTTTTTTTTTTTTTTGGTACCAGGGATCGAACTTGGGTCCTTCGCTTGCAAGGCAGGAGGCGGAACCACTGAGCTAAATCCCCAGCCCTGCACTCTTTCTTCCCATATAGAAGTGCCTCCCTTTTTGCCATTTGTGGTTAATTCTGGAAAGATTTGGTTTTGTACTAACTTGATAAGATGAGAGCTTAGCATTTCAAGGCTCACCTCCAAAGACAAGTCTGTTGAATATTATCCCATGGTGGTGACAGCTTCTAGCACCATCTGCAAGCTGCTTATTTGTGATCTTTGCCTCAGACCCCTTTTTTTTTTTCAGACAGGGTCTCACCATGTAGTCCAGGCTGCCCTCAAACTTTTGGCAATCTTCCTGCCTCAGCCTCCTGAGTGCTGGGCTTACAGGCATGCACCACCACACCCGGCCAGACCTCTTCTTCCTCCTACACCACCCCCGAAGTATTTGTTATCCTCTACTAATGTATGAGCTTGAATCCACTGTCTTGTTGTTTGATAATATTTATTTTTCACTTTTAAGATTTTGATTCTTAGCTGGGCATATTATGCATGCCTGCAATCCCAGCACTCGGGAGGTTGAAGCAGGAGGATTGCTGTGAGTTCAAGGCAAGCCTGAATCACAGCTCAAGACCCTGTCTCAAAAAATCAAATAAATAAATAAAATAAAATTTGATTCTTTTTTTTACATCAAAATATTTAAATTTTAAACAGCTAAATTTATTGAGCAGTCATTTTCTTTTGACTTCTTTTCTCTTCCAAACATAGCCTTTCCCTCTCAGAAGATTAATAAACTGCCTGGGATGTAGCTCAGTGGTGCCACTGCCTGCCTCCCAAGTGCAAGGTCCTGGGTTTGATCTCCAGTACCAAAAAAAAAAAAAAAAAAAAGAAGATTAATAAATAATTTCACTGACGTGCACTTGGAGCCCCTCCTTGGGCCGCCCCGCTCCTCAGTGTGTCAGTCACGCAGGCCGCAGGGTTCCCCCGGCAGCGCACGCCCGCCCAGCCACTCACCCGTAGCGGTGCCGGCCCACGTCGCGGATGAGCCTCTCGGAGAGGTAGGCCCCGATGCGGTCCAGCTTCTCCGGGGCCGAGAGGGCATAGAAGGTCAGTTTCTCCATGTTGGTCTTCACCAGGCCATCCTGCGAGAGAGAGGGTTGGAATTCGCCGTGGCAGACTGTGGAGGAAGGGCTTGTGCAGGGAGGTAAACACCACCGACCGAATCAACACTGCCACAGGCCCGGGACCACCAGGACCATGCTGGCTGTCAGACTCAGCCAGGGAGGCCCCTTCCCCTCCCAGTCAGCACTGCTGCCACAATGAGTACATAAGAACAGTAAGTGCAGAAATACAGGCATACGCGGGTATGCAGGTCCACGTGCGAATGTGTGTGCGGCTGAGTGTGCACACACGGGCATGGGTGTGGGGATGAATAACGAGCCTTCGTTAAAAGCCACTCAGTTAGGATGTGTTGGAGCCGAGTCATAAAGAAGGGGCCCTGCAGCCGTGGGGAATTCTCCCCAGGTCTCAGATATATGATTGTCCATCAAGAAGAGACCACAATTCCCAGAGAGCAAGTCAGGGACGTCAGACCACAGCCCGTAATGCAGCCTGGGCCTCCCGTGCGGTGCGTTCACACCAGACGCCAGCAGCTCCCAGGGGCGCCTGGGGAGACACCGGCCTCCTAGCCAAGTGCAGCCAACCTGGAATCTCCTATCAGCAGAGGCAGCGCCCAGGGGGCCTCCCCGAGGAGGAAGAGGCAATGCACCCAACAAACTCCCAGCCTTCCCCGAAGCCTGACTGTACCACACACCCCCAGCCTTTGAGTTGCTGCAGCCAAGCTTTCGGGGGCCAGGGCCCCGACATGCCCACAGAGGCCTGAGGGGTGACAGTCGAGATGCCGCCAGCTGTGTGACCTACCTCGGGATCCTCAGGGAAGATGTTGTCAACCAGCCTCTTGTACCTTGGGCGAAGGGCACCACAGCAGCCACACACACCTGGAACGGAACCAAAGACATCCGTGAGCAAAGCCCCTTGGTCAAGCGGAGGAGGCCTAGACACCAGGCCAGGGCCAGCACAGCCCAGGCAGAAAGCAGGGCCTCGTCCTTCTGGTCCGGGTCTCCCACTGCCATGTTGTGGCAGGCTAGCCTCACTCCTTTCCTGGGGGACATGGCAGTGGAATGTGCAGGGGTGCAGCCCGGCCTTGGAAGAGCACCAGGTGGGGCGAGGCTCCGTGGGTGGCTCACAGTAAGGCCATGTGCACACTGGCCCCAGTGCACACGTGCGTGTACACACACACTCACACACACTTCTGGGACAGGACTGACTGTGCAGCTGCCTCTTGCAAGTTCAAGTCCTGGAAAGAGGGACACAGCACGAAGAGGGGCGTAGGCCCTCCGACTCCTCCCTCATTTGCTCCCAACCTTCCGTCTCTGTGCCTCAATGTCCCTTCTTGTGACCACTTCCAGGGCAGAATGTTATGTGAAACTCTAGCGAGTTAAGGTGAGCATTACTGTTAGCATCTGAAACAGTATTTTTAATGCAGCACGACTGTGATATCTGACAAGTGCAGTGTCTGAGGGCTAGGCCGGGGCCAGGGCCATCCAATGCATGGCTCTCCAATGTGCAAAATGAAAACCTAAGGACAATGTAGCACGTTGGCATGGAGCTAAATTATTCCACTGCAATGGCTGAGATGAATTCCTTCTGGATCTTTGGTGATGGCGATAGGAAATTATTAATGATAAAAGGAACCTGGCAAAATAACTCTAGGTGTAACCATAGAAAGTTTAATAATAAAGGAAACCCAACATCTGGGAACAGCTCTCCTTCAACCTCTCTCCATGCACCCTGCCCCCCAGCATCCTGTCCACCACCCACTGCAGGGTGCAGGCAGGGAGGTCAAAGAGAGGCCTGGGAAAGCCTATCCTCCAAAGAGAAAGGAGAGCTCTTCACCCCTCCAATTCCCAGAGAATTCTGTTTGTAGAAGTGTTCTACCTGAAATCCAAATGTGCCTGTGGGTCATTGAGAAAAGAATGAATTCCTTCAGTGGAAATTATTTCAACCACACAAGAGCTATACACCAGCGAGAAACAGCTTGGGGTGCTCCAGGTGGGTGAGGGTGTAGGGTCCCTGCCAGGAGGAGGAAAGAGAAGCTCTGTGGGCTCTGGGGCAGATGTGGGGATTAGGAATGGGAGCCTCTGAGATACCAAGGGCACCCAGGGCCTGGGCACTGAGCATCCAGTAGTGACCTGCGACCCCGAAGCCCCACCACCGCTGCAGGGAGGCTGTGTGGCCCTCAGCTTCTGCCAGCCTCAGGCTCCTCTGGCTGCCCAGCCTCCGGGTCTGGGTGGCATCTTCTCCTCCCCACCTTATTCCCTGGCCCCTGCTGGGAGAAGGTGTTGGGGTCTGTCTGGGTGGCACCTGGGTTATACCTCATAATGAAGGGATAGGCAGAGAGAGAGAGAGAGAGAGAGAGGGAGGAAGAGAGACAGAGACATACATGCACAGAGAGAGGTGGTCCCCTTTGGGACTCAAGCCCAGGATATAAGCCTGTGGCTGTCTTGTCCCCTACCTGATGTGGTTCCCAGGATGCTTTCACCTAGTGCCCAAGTGGAACATGAACCAACTTGTTTAATCTCTACAACAACTTTACTGCATGGGTACTGAACATCCCCATTTTACAGATGGGAAAATCATTGTATTAAGGGGTTAAGTTACCTGCCAAGAGCCATACAGTTCTAATAAATGGCACACCAAGATTCGTACCCTGAAAAGGAAACTTGAGAGGCCATGGCGTGCTACACTGTATCAAGGATGCACAGGATCCCAAGGGCAGCACATTTCAGACCAAGCATGCAGGTGGGTGCCTGGAGCTCTTGGTCCTTCGGTTTAGGTCCGAGGAGCAGCCTGAAGCTCCAGATTCCCACTGGGCCCCAGGTGCAGCAGACACCCTGGCCAGTGGCCACACCTGGAGTCAGCAAAGCCAGGACATGGAGACCATGGGGTTGGGGTCAGGAAGGCAGGCTGAAAACGCAGCCCTTCCAGTTTCTCACTGTTGACTGAATTACTAACCTAAATCTCCATCTCCTACATATAAAGAAAAACGGAGATGATCATGGTTCCCACCCAGGGATTACAGAGGGTGAGACCCACTGCCAGGTCTGCCTTTCCCAATTCTCTGAAGGAAAGACATGGAAGACTAGCTGAGGGCCACATGGCGCAGGGCGAAGAATTAGGTGTCTTCTAGGGTAACAGGGAGGCCTGGCAGCCTCCTGTGGATGCTCCTCCAGAGGCGGGATTCCTGGTGGGGAGCTGCATGTTGGGATGGAGGCTGGAGGGGGAGGCAGAACCAGGGAGGACTGGGCCCTGAGAGGAGCAACAGAAGAAGCAGGACCCGGAGGACGGGGATGCAGGGGCATGTTAGATGGCAACACCCAGCAGGCAGCTGGCGAGGAGGGTGAGGGCTCCCCAAAAGGACCAGGCCTGAAGCCCCAAGGTCCCCCACCTCTGGACATGACCACTGCTGCTCACTGCTGATTCACTGTCTATAAAGCTCTAAAGCAAATGTTTGATTTAGTTTGCTTTATAATCTCGAAGTTAATGTGTCTAACCTCTGCAGTAGTAATCAACCTTCTGACACGACCAGAGACTACGTAGGGACAGAGGACAAACTCCTGGGCCCTTCATCTATTACTCATTTAAAGCATAATTTGTGGAGTTTTTTCCAAGGCAAGTGGGGACTTAAAAAGCAGGTTTTGCTTAAAAAAAAAAAAAAAGTGACTTCACTTAGGCCTCTACCTACCCGACAGGTGACTTAAAGATCTCCCTCCTTTATGACCTTACCTTTGGGTCAGACCCTAGCTCAGCTTGGCACATTGGCCTGCTGATCCTTAAGGGAGTATCTGCCCGAAAGTTGCAAAAAGGTTGCTTAGTCCTGAATTTACATAACCTGTCTCACTCCTCTTCAAGACAAGAGATTTTCAGAGACATTCAACTACCAGTGAACACCCGGAAGTCCCCAGTCGTTACCCTAAACGCATGGGCACCCCGGACTCCAGCAGAGCCACAAGACAGACTGCCCCAAGCAGAAGCAATCACCGCCTGGAGACCGATGTCCTCCCGAGCAGCACGGCCTTCTCCCGGGGGCCGCCTTTCAAAACCAGAACTGAGATAACGCCAACCTCCGCCAGCTGCCTCTGCTGACCCATGAAGGCTGGCCTCACCTCTGTGAGCAGGCCAGCCCAGTCCTTGTCTTCAGAGCAGTGTCCCCATCAGCTCCTTGAGATGAAGTCCCTTCCCCGTTTTCTCTTACTTTCTAACTGCCTATGCCTCTTGCCGGCGTGTTCTGAAATTCTTTTTCTGTGACAAGAGTCAAAAACCTTTCCCGTGGACTGAGTCCAGGTCGCCATCTCCTCCCTGGGGGAGCTCTCGACTCCATCTGGTAATGTTTCCGCTTGGAGTCTAACAGCAAGGGCTCCCTCACCCCGAGCCCTCTCTCCTGCAGCAGAGCAGTCCAGCACAGGGACGGTACAGACAGGGACAAGGGTTGGGAGGTCCAAAGGGCAGCAGACGGGAGGGCCTGGAGGCGGGGGAGACCCAAGGCTGTGGGCACAAGATGTTCAGGTGGCAGGGCCGGGCACCGTGGAGGTGAGACACCTGCCGAGCCTCCCAAGGGCTCCACTCGGGACCCTGCTCTCCCTCCTTTCCCTCGCCAAGTCCTTTGTGCGGCTGGCGTCAGCCCATCCAACCTTTTACCATCGCTGGTCAGGCCGTTATTTCAGAGACCCACCCCCACCCCAAACTGTATATTCCTAAGGTCTCGGGCTCTTCCGGCCTCGCCTCTGTACAGTATCCTGAGCCCAGCAGGACTCCGGGACATGGGCACCACACGTCTCTTCAGCTGCCTTTGATCAGTGTTGACACCCAAGGCCACTGATTTCCTTTCAATAAACATCAACTCCATTATCCCCCTTCACCAAGAAAAATGTCTTTTTGCTCAAAATAGTTCGTATTTATTTTCACAGCTTTACAAGCTCCCTGTAAAGACAAGGGCTGGACTCAGTTATTCCTACCAAAGCAGATGGAATTCTTTTCAAACAATTTACAATAAAATTAAGCCACTAATGGCCAATTTGAATGAATTGGAGGAAATGGAACAAAGTTCAGAGAGAAAGGCGTATCCACCTCCATCCAGGGCCTCCGATGAGGACCAGACCCCGTGGTGCACTGACACTAATTGAACTCCAGCAGTCTGCACAGCACTTGCTGGGCAGTGGGCAGATTTGGCCCTGAAGGAGCTTATTCTCTGAGGAGCCGAGACCCACAGGCATGTACAGTTGGTAATGTGTCACAGGGAACCCAAGGAGTCCACATAACTGAAGAAATCTGAGCCGGGTGAATCTAGGCAGGCTTCCTGGAAGAGGCGAGACCTGAGCTGGACTCCCAGGGATAGACAGTGCTGGTGAGTCCTGGGGAATCCATGGGCCACAAACAACTGGTCAGTGGAGCAACACTTAAGAAGACCGAAAAGGTTCCCCCTCCTCTTTTTCCCCAGCTTCTAATTTAAAAAGAAATTCACGCTCCCTGGGATAAATTTGCAAAACAAGGGGAACAAAATGTATATACACATCACTTATAACCACATCTTTCAGAAATAACTATTAAAATTTTAGTGTTTTTGCGCTAGTGTTTTGTTTCTGTGTTTATACATATTTTAAAAATATATGGCTAAGCCTGGTGTGGTGGAGCACACTTGTCATCCCAGCACTGGGGAGGCTGAGGCAGGAGGATCGGCATGAGTTGGTGGCCATCCTGGGCCATATAATGAGTTCAAAGCCAGCCTGAACTACATAGTGAGACCCTGTCTCAAAAAAAAAATGTGGATAAAACTGTGATCATACAGGATATTAAAAGTAATTTTCTTCTTTTGTGTTTACCTTCTGTTTTTCAGAACTTCATTTTAATGGTGACTCATTATTCCACTTTCAGCCAGACTCTGATTTATTTAATCATTCCCTGTTGCTTCCAATTTTTCATTACTCAAGTGAAGCAACCATTTGTCCTTGGTAACCGAAGCCAGGTACTGCGTGGACAGAGTCTGCTTCTGTCTCACTGGTGACAGGGAAAAGCAGAGCGTGTGGCTGCAGGGCTGGTGCAGTAGGGAGCCTGGGACAGGAGACACCAGGAGCAGGTGCTGAGGAAACAGAATTTGCGATCCAGTTTCCAGACAGAGCTTCCCGGAAGGGGAATGAAGCAGCAGCTGGTTCTTCCCAGGGAGGCAGACAAACCAGTAGCTGTCAGCAGCCTGACCTTTTGGAGCTCCTGGGTTCCAAGATGCTTGCTGCTTCCCGGGCAATCTCAGCTAATCTGATTGCCACCTTAATTGAGGATGGGAATTTAAAAAGAGAGAAACATGTGCAATTGATTTAATGTCAGGGATTGGATTCTTTACTAACCGTAGGCTTCCCTAGGCTTTGGTATCGCTTTTGAAGCAAGTCATGGGTAAAGATGAACAGAATGTTTTTCCATTCTCTGTCTCCTGGGACTACTAACAGTAGGAAAAATTTATCTCAACCATGTTCAGGGGCTGGAGAGCCTGCTGCAAACCCCAGTCCTTACTCTGACAAGCCCAGAAGTGGAGGCAATGTATCCAAGCCCCAGTGGGCCTTGGTCTACTCATCTGCAGAATGGGGGAAAAGGAATCTGCTTCACAGGGTTGTGGTGGAGTCTGGACAACTTAACACAGGTGAAGCTTAGGCCCGTTTTTGGCTCAGGATTAGTACCCAGTACCATTAGCTTTCACCACCACCAGTTGGTATTACTATCCTAATTAATTATTAAATGAAGATATTTTTCCCTTCTTAGGAGAAAGAAAATGGACTAACAGGGGAAGAACGGCCCCTGTAGCCTTTCATGTGCATTTTTATTCTTGGAGTATAAAAGCACAAACAACCGTTAAGAAATCCAAGTTCAAGTCTGGATACCCCGTCACCTCTCGGGTGCCCAAGGACAAAGCCCCACAGGGAAACACAAGAGGAGGCGTCGCTGTGACCAGCAGTGGCAGTGAACACGTTTCGAGCTTGCCTGTGCCAGATATTATGCATTCTTCCATTCAGTTTCTACAGAGAGTCTCTGAGGTTGACAAAATTATTCATGTTTTACAGAGGGCTCCAAACCAATCTGGTGGCTTGTAACAATGAAAGAACGGAGGCCTCTGCCTGCAAACACCTGATATTGTTGCTGGGTAAAAACGGAAATGGAAACACGTTCAGCAGGGATACAGAACATATAATCAGGGCCATATGAATTAAACGTCATACACACACAGCGAGGTTGCTGCGGAAACTAGAGACAGAATGGGAAAGTGTCAGAGGAGACTAATTTTGAACATTATTTAAAAGAGAATTCCACTGCGCTGTGAGAAAAGGAAGGCTTTCTATGTAGGAAAGGGTGGAATAAAAACACATCTCCTGAGTGTGCATTTTGTGCCTAATTTGAACACTTTATATTAGAAAAAAAATGCCACAAGGTTATATTGTTACCGTTCAAGTGAGAAAACCAAAGCTCAGAGAGGTTAGTTAATTCAGCCAAGATTACACAGGGAGCAAGGAACTGAGCCGGGGAGGACCCCTGACTTTGGAGCAACGCTGAGAGTAAACACGCCAGGCAGGGATATAAAGAAAATGTGCTCGAGCAGGAAATGACAAATTCCAGGATGATTTTTTTAAAAATTCATCTATAACCCATAAAATCTGAACCACCTCTGTGGATTGGACCGATGTCAGGTTCCTTGTACGTACTGATACGGAATCACAGTTATGTGGGATGTTAACACGGGGGAGCTGGTGCAGGGTACATGGGACCTCCCATGCACTTCTTTCAACTATCTAGAAATTTGCAAGTCTTTTACAGTCGAATGCAACACAGGCAAAGCTGCTTCCTCTGAGGAATGGTGGTGGCTGGCAGAGACCTGGACTCGGCAGCCTGATCTGCTCGTGGGGCATAAGTGCGTGCCCAGGGGCACCAGAGCCTGGCCTGCCTGAGCACTGACGACCAGCCTCGCCCGGGGCAGCCCCAACTGGAGCGAGGGAGGGAGGGAGACAATCTGCCAACGCTCAGGCTGAGCCTTATTATGGTTCCCCATGGTGCCACGGGCCACCTGGGTACAGGAAGTGTCATCAGGGCTCTCTGGGTGGACAGGACAGGCACAGTCAGTAAATAAACCACAAAGAGTCCGAGTGCACTGATGATTCTCCCAGAGACTTCAGTGAGGGTGCAGCCACAGGCCAGGCTGTCAACAGGGTCTCCTCGGCGAAGGAGGATCTGGGCAGAGCCTCGCAGGACCTGGGCCTGGCAGGTGGAGGGGAGGGAGGGGGAGTCTGGAGAAGCAGCACTGTGTGCACAGGGGCACAAGGGGAAGTGACTCTGGAACCCAAGCTGGCCCAGGGGTCCTTGCAGGCTCCTGGACCCTCAGTCTCAGTGTTAGGTGGGCATCCAATCAAATATCTGGACTGCTCAGATAATAGTCACAGAAGGCCATTTCCAAAGAATGACCCTCCCTATTGTCCCTCCAAGTAGCAGTCGTGCTGTAATGCAGACATAGCTTTATATTTTACATCAGAAAAACCTGCCTTCAAATTCAGCAACACTGGGACCATGGCCTCGGGTTACCCAGGCTCCCTGTCAGTATCCCCGTCTGTGGTAGGGGAGCAAAGCACCCGGAGTGAGCTGACACACGTAGGTCCATAGTGAGGGCTCACTATTCCTTTTGTCCTATTCCTCTGCATTTTTCCTGATGTTGAATTGTCATGATTATCATTTTGAATGTGTGCTTAAGGTTCCAGCGAGAAGATCCACAATAATTTCTGAATCGTCTATATATTCTGTGATACTTATCTTGTTTACACTTTCACACCATTAAAAATAACATTGGTAAGAATGTTATCCAGCTTTCCCTGGATTATTCCTTTAGCACAGATTTCCAGAAGTGAAATGAAAAGGTGGGAACATGTCTGAATGCCCTCTTCCGGGACAGGATGCACCCGAGGGCAGCTGGAGAGGAGCAGTTCAGTGGGCGCCCAGGCTGTGAGGAGCCCCACTGCCCAGGTGAGGAGCTCAGCCTCCAGCCGGGACGGCAGTGCCTTCCTTGAGGACTTTAAAAAGAAACCTTGAGAGCTTTTCAAGAAGAGCTGCAAGAGGAGAAGACCAGTGTACTAGGAAGAGTAATTGGGCTGGCTGAATTTGCACTTAGAGAGAAGACAAGGGGAAGCACCACCAGAAGGAATAGGAGCCAGCGCATAAAAAATTAAGGACCAGCCAGGGGTGGCTGCACACGCCTGTAATCCCAGTAGCTTGGGAAGCTGATGCAGGAGGATTGCAAGTTCAAGCCAAGCCTGGGCAACTTAGCCAATCAGTGAGACGCCATCTCAAAGTAAAAAAGTAAAAAATAAAAAAGGGCTGTGGCTCAATCTCCAGCCCCCGCCCCCCCAAAAAAGACCAGAGCCAGGGCTGAATCGAGGAGAACAGAAGGGAAAGGCCAGGTGGGCCAGGAATAACCACCCCGGCCATAGCTGACAGCACAGAGTAGGAGCAAAAGCCAAAAGCTTGGGACTGGTGATAAACGTGACTACTCCCTGCTACCCCAATTCCAAGGGTGCTTCCATAGCCACACGGGTCCTGGAAGCTGGATTAGAACTCATCTCACCAGGGAGGAATGACAATATCAACAACCCACATGACCAGAGTGAAGTGCTAGGTTTGACAGCGACCATGAGAAACAAGGTGAATGAGGCCAGTCTGAAAACTGCTCAATAAAACCAATGCACTGCAAAGCTGATTCAAAATCTGGAGGGAAAACAATGGAGAGGAGGCTTCCAGCACTGGCACTCTGTTCTGTAGGTTCTCACTAACCACAGGCACAGACACACTGCCACCATGATGTCTGCAAACAAAGGCACCCTGAGTAAAACTTAGCCAGCTGGTTGAAATGTATCTGAATAAATAATTTAAGTGCAAATCTCACTGGTATAATTTGAAGACTAGGTGATAACACGGAAAAATTCCTAGGATGGAGTATTTAGTGAAAAAGGTACACTGTAGTTCCCTTTTATCCACACATTTGCTTTCTGTAGTTAACTGAGACCAATCTCCAGCCAAAAAATATGAAATGGAAAACTCCAGAAATAAAAAAAAATCCCTAAGTTTTAAATTGAGTGACATACTGAGTAGTATGATGAAGTCACACAAGGTCCTGCTCCATTCCATCTGCGATGTGACCCATCCCTCTGTCCACATATCCACACTGTATATGCTATCCTCCAGTTAGTCACTTAGTAAGTGTCTTGGTCACTGAGATCAACTGCTACATCACAATACCTGTGTTCAAGTCACATTTGCTTTACTTAATACTGGCCCCACAGTACAAAAGTAGTGATGCTAGCAATTTTATTAATAATATATTGTTATAATTCTATTGTATTACTAGTTGTTATCATTAATCCCTTTTGGGCCTAATTTGTAAGTTAAACTTTATCATAGGTAGGTATGTGTCTTAAATTACTTGTCTCATTGCTGAAACAAAATACCCAACACCCAAAAGAGGAAAGGTTTATTTCAGCTCACAGTTTGTAGAGGTTTTGGTTCATACTTGGCTGGCCCAAGGCAGGGCAGCATGGGACAGGAGTCATAGTCCATGGCAGGGCAGACAGGAGGCAGCAAGCAGCAGCCTTCTTTTCCCTTTATCCCATCCAGGCTACAAGACTTTGGGGTGGTGCCACCTATACCCAGGGTGGGGCTTCCTATTGCCCACACCCAGAACTATGAAAAACCAATTAGTGGACTAGTCCTAGTATCACTCCCCTAATCCATATCCACACATCCTAAATCCAGCCACCTCTGAAAAGCTCCATCTACAACTGTGTGAGGCTTTGGGAAGACATCTAGATTCAAGCTATGATAGTATGTACGGAAAAAATAGGGCTGGGGGTGTAGCTCAGCAGCATAGCACCCTGCTGGGCAAACATGACACCCTGAGTTCCATTCCTGGTACCAAAAACAACAACAAAAAGAGGGTCTCACAAGGAAAAAATAGTTTATAGAGGGCTCAGTACAATTTGCAGTTTCAGGCATACACTGGGGTTCTGGAACAAGGTTTCCCTGTGGACGGGGGAGCACTGTGTACTAAACTGTATCCACAGTAGGGCCCAAGCTGTGAAAATTATGACCGAATTAAGACAGAGGAGTCAAGTCTGGTGGTGCATGCCTGAATCCCAGCACTTGGGAGGCTGGGACTACAGGATCGCCAGGAGTTTGCAGCCAGCCTGGACTATATATTGTGAGTTCGAGGCCAGCCTGAACTACACAGGGAGACCATCTCAAAAACAAACAAACAAACAAACAAATAAATAGATTAGGACAGAGGAGGTGCAGGAAAGTAAACAGCTTGACCTCCTACAGTATCAAACCATGGTGAATTTTTTCCTTTGTTTCTTTGTTGTGAATGCTGCATGCATACCTACAATCACACCCCGGTTTTGTGTGCGTCCCTTCCCAGGCTGCCATGAGACTGGGTCCAGCCCTCTGAGACTCTGCTCCCTTATCTGTTCACTTTCACTCCCCTCCTCAGTTCTGTGTCAGACAACTCCCTGTACCTACAGAATGTCTCCCCTCCTGCTGCTGGAGGGACATTTCTATCTGAAAGGACCCCGCCTGCTCTTTACTACTGTCCCCCCCCTTTTTTTTGAGGCAGGGTCTCCCTTGATAGTTCAGGCTGGCCCTGAATCACTATGTAGCCCAAGTTGGCCTGGAACTTGTGGCAATCCTCCTACCTCAGCCTCCCGAGTGCTGGGATTACAGGTGTGCACCACCACACCTGGCTTCCTCCTCCATTTTTTAAACCCAGCTCAGGGGCCACCAACTCCTCCAGTGTCAAATCGCTTCATACTTTCTTATTTCTACTTTTGCAGGGCTGGGGATTAAACCTGGAGCCTTGCACATGCTACGCAAGTGCTTTACCACTGAACTACATTCCCAGTTCTTTCTATTCTTTATTTTGAGGCAGGGTCTCACTGGATCTGCCAGGCCGGCCTTGAACTTGTGATCCTCCAGCCTCAGGCTCCCAAGTGTGCGCTGCCGTGCTGGGCAGTGCGGAATCTTTAGCAGTCTTTATTTCACTATGCTCTGAAATGAGGAGAGGGAAGAAAGCAGCAGGTAACCTACCCTGGGGCCATTGAAGCAGGCAATGGCTTCTCGTCCCAGTTTAATTTACATCGGCTCCCTGGCTGGTACCCAGGCCTGCGCCTCCTTTGCCGTGTTTAGAAAGTGACTCTGGTACAGAGCACATGGGAAACCTGCTTTCTCCACTGCTCAACACCTAACATCCAAATGCTGGCAAATACACAGGCCTTAAACTCTCTCTTGCTCACACTTGTGCCCCAGGACGAGTGTAATGAGCATGGCTTGAGAAAGCTTAGAAGGGAGGCTCTGAGCATTCTGGATTTTCCTCGGCCTGCAGATGAGCGCTGTCTGTGCCTGTCATCTATAAACTGTTGTTAATGTCCCAGTATTTTCAGAGCTCATCACAGCCTATTTGATAAAATCTAGGTTTCAGCCTCTCAACATGGGGAGAGAAAATAGAGATCAGAATAGGACACAGTTACCAGCTTTGAGACAAAAAATAAACAGTGGCTCTGTGGTGGTGTCTCAGACTCAGGGCTGGGCCCATACCTCGGCCCTGAGGACTGGGCTGGAGAACCAAGAGCAGAAGGTGGGTGGATGCTTCTTCCCCTTAGCCCAGAAATCCCACGCCTCCACGTCTGCACCTGCTCACGCAGGGCAGCAGGTCAGAGACAGCTTTGATGGCTTGGAAACAACCTTACACTCGACAGTGGAGGGAGGACTGGCTGAATAAACCAGGGACATCCACGGCCCAGATGCCACGCAGCAGCGGAAATGAGTGGTGGAGGTGTAAGTGCTGCCCCAGACAGCTCTGCAAACACACTGGTAATGAGAAAGGAAGCTGCAGACCTCGGAGGACACAATACCATCTGTGCGCAACAAACTCGGGAGGGAATGAAATACGCTGTAAACGCACAAAGACAGATCTGACCCGAAGGATCTGCAGCACAGTGCTAACGCTGGTTACTGGCTCGGGCTGCGGGTCTCAGGATGAGGGGGTCTCAGGCTGCACCATCCACTATGGCTGCCACTGGTCACTTGAGGCCATGTAAATAAAATTTAAAATGTAGTTCCTCCTTCACACTAGCCACATTTCATATATTCAGGAGCCACACGTGGGAAAGGCTGAGCAACAGGAACTACGTTACTCAGAAAGACGAGGCTCCGCCTGGCCCTGCATACATAGTAAGGTGATGGTCAGTAACAGTAAAACATACGTCAGAGGCTAGAAGAAAGGACTGTTAATATTTTCTCTTTAAAAATGATAAATGTGGGCCGGGGATTCAGCTCAGTGGTTTCGCCGCCTGCTGTGCAAGCGCAAGGACCCGAGTTCGATCCCTGGTACCAAAAAAAAAAAAATGATAAATGCTTGACAGAGGTTTAACTTGATTTAAACATTACACAATATTCACATGTCAAAACATATGACACTGTACCCCAATAATATGTGCAATTTTATGTTTTTATCAGTTAAGAAGTAAATTTAGTAATAAAGATTTTAACTACAAAAAATAAAAATAGCCAGGAATAGGTAGTGGCTGAATCAGACAACCCAAGTAGAGAACATCTGCACCAACCCAGAATGTTCCCTTGGCCAGTTCTCACTTAGGGTTTAATTTTTAGTTGAATTTTCTCCCCCAATTGAAATATTTTACATGTTACTCTAAAATCAATATAATCTTTAATGTTTCCTCCATTTTTTTTTTCAGGCTAAAACTCCTCACACAATCTGATAAGAATTTTTGTTTAGAAATTTGGAATCCTAGCTGGGCGAGGTAGGGCCTCTCTATAACAATCCCAGCACTCTGGGGAGCTGAGGCAGGAGGATCGAAAAGCCCAGGCAACCTAACAACTGGGTCTCAAAATAAAAAATAAAGAGTATGCGTGTGGGGGGGGGGGCGCGGTTGGCTAGGGATGTAGCAGGGTGTGAAGGCCCTAGGTTCAATCCCCAGTACTGGAAAAAAACAAACAACCAAAATTTGTAATCTTAGTGTTCACACACACACACACACACACACACACACACACACACACTGTTTTCTGTACTTGCTCAGCTCTGTTCTTCCTGGAATTTTGATGCAAAGGAGCTGAATGAAGACCCAGATGTCATTTCCTCTACTGCAGCCCGCACACGTGCAACACGAAGGGGCACAGTACACTAGACCCAGTGAGTGGAAGGGGAAAAGAAAGAGAATGCACACGTCCACCCCCTTGAAGTAACGGTGCTGCACAACTGGCCACAAAAGTAAATACAAGCACTGGGTGAGTCAAAGCCAGCGCGGTGGGCCTGGACTGAGGGTGGGACGCTTTAGTTCAGCTGCTCCCCGCGGAGATGGCCCATGAGTGGCCAGGGGCAGAGAAGAAAAAGGAAGGTGTTCTAGAGAGCCGGGACAGCATCAGCAAAGGCTCGGGGGTCAAGCTCAAGAGAACTTCTGAGAAGCCAGCTGGCCTGTCGTCCGGAGCAGAGCTGTGGCTGCTGGCCGTTAGGGAGGGGCCACAAGGCAAGAAGCCCTCCAAAGCCTCGCCAGGAGGGGAGAGCTGTCATTACTGCTCACCAGCAGGCCCTGCCACCACCTGGAATGTGCGGGGAATTTACACGCAGTGGATAAATGGGTGGGGTGGGCCTGGACTCCCCCAGAGCCCACTAAAGAAGGCGACTACGCTGAAAAGGGCCAAATCAAGGCCCCAGACTACAAGCGTCCACTGGGTAGTGTAACAAACTTGGGGGGCCATACTGGGTTAGGGAGTGACACCAGTGGGGGGGTGAGATATTCTGGGCTTCTGCGGAGCAAAATCCCAGGTACAGTCAAAATACCAGTGGACACTTAAATTTTATTACAGTAAGACACATTGCTATTAACCCCCCTCACAACACACTCAAAACTCACTTCCAACACACTTACCCCACTATTCTTGCCACTTTCTGCGGCAGTTCTGGAAGTCCTCTCTCATGAGCATCTTTACAAGGTATGATCGAAAATACTATGCATGCTGCCGTCAAGCGCCATCAGTGGAAAGCCAGGTGGAAAAGACACTACAGTGTATCCCACATATGCATTGGATCTGGCACTGTGATGCCTGGGTCTTCCCCAAAGTCAAAATGACCATGAAAGGTAAACATTTTGAGTCAGGACTTCGAGGCAATCAGGACTGCGCAACTAAAGATACGAAAGTGGACCTCTAGAACTGCTTTGGAAAGAGGCAGCAACAACAGGATGTGTTTGGAGTCAGGGGTTTTAATGTCAATGTGGCTCTTACAGTAATAATTTTTTTGTTTTCTTTTGGTACTGGGGATCGAACTCGGGTCCTTGCGCTTGTGAGGCAGGCAGCGG
The DNA here is from genome assembly GCF_053883595.1 of Heterocephalus glaber. Lineage (NCBI taxonomy): Eukaryota > Metazoa > Chordata > Mammalia > Rodentia > Bathyergidae > Heterocephalus > Heterocephalus glaber. Next base: position 42,516,021 of record NW_028258305.1, read on the forward strand.
GAACCACTGAGCTAAATCCCTGGCCCTACAGTAGTAATTTTTAATGTAAATATCCACTGTACTTTTCAACCACAGCACACAAGTTAAAAAAGGAAGTTGGAAACAAAGCTGAGCCATCTACTGGTGTCCACCCTCCCCAAAGCTAAGCAATGGCACCACTTGGGATGGGAGCAGAGCCCCAGGTAGCTCAGCTCCACCACGCTGCACCCCTCACCCACTATGAGGACCTGGGACTGCAGGCAGCTTCCAACAGCAGAAGCACAGGGGGAGCCAGGCAGGGGTGCACTTCCCAGGCAGCCTTGACACTTTCAGACCTCAAGGTGTGGCCTTGGAACCCTAAATGTGTTTTGAAGCTTTGACAACAAATTACTTGAGAGAGCACTGTTGGTATCTTATTTTGTAATGTGATTGGTACAGAGCACTCACTTTATAAACACTATCAGTGTAAGTTGTACATTCCTTATATTTATGGAAGGAAGTACTTTATGGGCCTTTTAAGCCCTGGAATACCAATAAACGAGAGCCAAGGAAAAGCTATGTTTGTGTTTGTGTGTAGAGTTTTCTGTAAGGTGATCTGAGCTCCTCCTCGTGGGGATTCATTCATCTGAATACCTACTACTACAGGGCAGCACTCGAGGATTTTTTAACACACATGATCAGTTGTGGATAAAAAGCATTCCATGGGCTGGGGATTTAGCTCAGTGGTTCCGGCGCCTGCCTCACAAGTGCAAGGTCCCGAGTTCGATCCCCAGTACCAAAAAAAAGAAAAAGCATTCCAACAAATAACTTCTATTCTCACAGCATAGAGAATGTATCACATGAAAAACAATGCAGCATTAGGAATTTCATTGGTAGTTTGGTGCCAAGAACTAGAAATCAGGATTTCGGATGTACAACACGCTCATGCTTTCCTCTTTCCCAAAATTACACCCAGTTTCCTATTGTGGTCACCGAGGAGCCTATAAAAAGCAAGGTTACACACCTCTAGCTTTCCAAAGAACACACGGTATCAAATATAGAAACCAGAGGAAGTGTCATTGTTATGGTGCCAAATTGATTGAGAACAAGTGTTAAGTGCTTTAAATATACAGGCGAACTAACAGATTTAAGACAGACTCTTAAAGGCTAAGAATCCAAGATCAACCAATCATTCAGATGCCCGAACACCCAACCACAGAGGCTGCTGCAGCACACACCAGGTTCCAGAACACAAAACCAGACACCGTACCCAGTGCCCAGGGTGGCTGAATCATAATGCCAGGGCCAGGGTGGTAGCGGTGCCAAAGGAAAATTTCAGAAGCAATGCTTTGAAATGCAAAACAGAATCCAGAGCAAGTACCAGAATTCTGCAAAAATGCAAAGCAAGTACTAGGTTGAGCCCTACTAAAATGCCAAGTAAGCGGCTGTCCGAGTGAAGCCAAGGCCCATTTTTAATGGGCCGGCTCCACTGCACATGGGCATCGTGTTATACCCAGATGAGGGCAAGTCCCTTGCCAGATGCTGCCCACTGCAAGCAGCAAAGAACAGATGCACTGGGAAAGCAGTTCCTAAGGAAGCTGTAAATGAGCCAAGGAGCATCCTTCCTCCAAAGCAGACCCCAGGGCCTCTGGAGAGGGGCCCCTGTTGTCATCAGAAAGGACTGGCTGGTGGTGAAATGTGTAACACAGCCGCTCCTATTAACATCAACATAAGCCTGGGTTATTACTGTCTTGCTGCCTGTCGGGAACCGTTGGGAGGTTTGCACGCCTTTTTATCGAGTGCCCCTAAGGACAATGAGGTAGAGTCTGCTGTCTCTATTTTACAGATGAGGAAAATGTGGCATAGCGCAATTAGGAAACAGCTTCAAAATCACCTAACTGCTAAACAGGGCAGCTGGATTCAAAGCAGGCTTGTCTGCTTCCAGGATCTTCACACTTAACCTGTGTCCTGCAAAGGAGACACTGAGATTTATCCATCTCAACGAGTCATTAGAGAAAAATCCATCTTTTTAGCCAGGAAGATACACAAGGCTTTGTGCAGAGCTGTCACCAGCTAAGACATTATTAAGAAACGAGTGAATAACAAGGCCTCTACAGGCTATGTATGCATTCTTAAGAGAATGACATTACTGTGGGCTGTGAGGTCACAGAAGCCTAGAGGAGCAAACGGAAAAATCAATGCTTTGCACATGCCAATTTGCACATGCCGACCGACCCAGCCGTGCCTGTGGTGGTGCTGAAACAATGCCGGAGACCTGGGCCTTGTTTTATCATCTCAGGTCCCCTGAGAGTCAGCAATGGCGATGGCAGTGCCCATAAGGCAGGCCTTACACCCGCAGCAGCCTGGCTATAATCCCAGCACTCCGCGAGGCTGAGGCAGTTCAAGACCAGCATGGGCAATGAAGTGACTTAGGGAGACCTTGTCTCAAAATAAAAAAAATAAAAAGGGGGCCTGGGGATATAGCTCAGGGTGAAGGCCCCGGGTTCAATCCTCACCACCATAGAGGAAAAGAAAGGAAAAGAAAAGGCAAAGGAAAGGAAGGAAGGAGGGAGGGCGGGCACCTTGCACCAGATGCCCACTGCTCTGTGAGTATCACCAGCCTCCCAGCTACTGACGGGCCGCCCTTGCTGGCCAGCTTCCTCCGATTGCTGCTCAGCACAGAAGCTGTCTGGCAGCACAGGGCCCCCCAGCAGCTCTCAATGAGCCCTTCTGGCAGGGTGTTGGGGACCATCCTGGGGTGTGGGTAAGAGCCCTGGCATAGGCTGGCACAAGCCCTTGGCTGCCTCCTAGCACGCCCACTGTCGGAGCTGCAAAACAGCCCTGCGATTGTTTGCACGCATGCTTTCTTCTTTTCTTGGGTTTCCTACAGTTTTATTGCAGTACGATTAACATGCAATGATTTTAAGAGCAGTGCCTTGAGTTTTGACAACCGTCCTTACACTGGCGTACCAACCACCCAAACAAGAGATAGGACATTTCCAATCACCTCAAAAACTTCCTCTTTTCAGGTTCCCACCCAACCACTATCTCATTCCTATCAACCTAGATTGGTTATTGCATGTAGACTTGAATGATCACTTCTAAAACACAATTACAAGACCCTAGATAACTATCTATAAAGCCTTTGGTGGTAAAAAATTCTTTTAATTATATTTGTGTTCTGCCAATTAAATACTCATTGTACAAACTGCGAAAAATGCAGAATATTTTTTAAAAAGAAATTAAAATTGTCTGTGATCTACTCACCCAGATGTTTTCAGATCTAGTGTGTTTCTTTCAGGGCTACAACATATGCATTGATCACAGGCTGGCTCCCTGTGTGACAGTAACTCTCTCCTGCTTTTTAAAGTAAAGCTTGCTGCTCATTTCAGAGCAGGCCATCTAGAGTTGCCCATGTGAGGCAGCGCAATCAAAAATGAACCCATAATTCAGGGTTCTAAACCTTGTGGTTCAGTTGGAGCTGGAATCTAAATGTACATTTATTTTCTTCTGTGGGATACGTCTGGTTCCCTCCTCCCCATTTGCATGGGCCCCTCACGGCACCTCGGTTTTGATGCTGAGCACGACGGGCAGTTGCTTGAGACCCGCTCCGTGGTGAATTTTGCCAGTAGCTCAGACTTTCCCTAGCATATATCCCAGATTTGATAATCATCCCCCCAGCCACTTTCCCAAAATGCACTAACAGACATGCCCTGAATCTTATTTATGTCACTTATCTCGAGCTCCACAAACCAAGGAAGAAATAGACAATGTGTAACCGCCGTAATCATCTCAGCAGGTAATCAATGGCTGTTTCTTATGACTGACACCTCAAAGTGATAGAAATCAGATGGTTATACTCTGGCCTGTTCTTTCTATGGAATTATGATCAATGTGGGAAGGCACAATTAAGATGACAACACATTGCTGCAATCACTACAGGATTTTCTCTGACCCTAGAGAAATCTCCAACCCACCATCACTAACTCCCTGGAAGTGTGGGCTGCTACGTGTATACACATCCATATACATATATGATATATATAAACACACATATACATATGAATGAATGATTCCTGTGATTGTTTTATAGTTCAATGCAAATAGTTGCAATCTTGCTACTGGCCAACATTCAGCGCAAGTGCCAGGGAACGCAAAGCTGACTAAGATAGGGATGGTGTCCTCAAGAGGCTCACAGATCTACTGTGCAAAGACATAAACGACATCCAGCAGGACAAAGCAATGACAAAAATAAGGGTAAAGTGGAAAGTGCGCTGGGGCATGAAGCGGGTTTGGTAATGGCTCTGGGCTCTCCCGGAATTCCTCTTGCACACTCTGGCTCTAGACGCCCCCATCTGTAGCGTCTGTGAGATGTTACAAGATGCTGGGATGGCTCCTTTCTCAGAGATCTTTGGGTAACATCTCTGCAAGTGTTCTTATAATTTAGAGAGGATTCTTCACACAAAGTATCAATGTTATTCCAAGTGTTATCCAATTAGAAAGTTGGGAGCTAGACAGAAGTCTCTCTGAGAGTTACGATCAGGGTGGGAGCTCTGCCAAGCTAAGAGTCTAAGACTCCTGGTTCTTGGATGCCCGACTCAGTACAGGTCCTTCTGTACAGTAACAATGAAGCGTTGGAATCTAGGATCCTGAGTCTCAGATTTATGGACAGACTACTCTGGTAGGAGAAAGGACAGGTTAAAAAACATAGGAAATGTCAAGTATCACTAGTAACAAAGGATATAGTTTAAAATGATATAAACTCTTCTATCAAATTAACAAAGCTGGGGGGAGCCACGGGATTTAATGTTTTTGAGAGTACAGGGAGCTAGGCATTCTCAGCTGCTTGTGGGAGACTAACTCATACAAACTGACACTACGTACGGCCGGGGATTTAACTCAGTGGTTCTGCCGCCTGCCTCGCAAGTGCAAGGACCCGAGTTCGATCCCCAGTACCAAAAAAAAAAACCCAAAACAACCCGCATCAAACTGACACTACGTAACAAGTCTTCAAAACTGTATTTTGGCCAACCTATTCGGAGGGTACAGCCCAGGGAAAAATTCCGAAGTTCAGAGACAGCCACAGGCACAAGGTGCTTCTCCATTCAGTGAATGTGGCCAGGAAAATTGGCAGCCAGCCAGTGTTCTGGTGTACAGCAGGGTGAGTGTACTTAACAGTAATGTACTGTATATTTTCTTTAACTAGAAAAAGGATTCGGAATGGTCTCACCACAAGGAAAATGATGTCTGAGGAAACAGATACGTTTACCCTGATTTGTGTATTATACTATATACACATGGATTAAAACATCACATAGTTCCCCATAAATTTGTACAAATACATACATGCACCTGGGGAGCTGCTATAGTTCAGACTGGTGATGCCCCCACAAGTTAAAGGCTGGGAGGTGGCAGGCCCTTTCAGAGATGCTTCCTGGAAGGAAGTCGGGTCAGTACTGGCTGACCAATGGGCAAGCAGGGTTGCCTTGCAGGGGATGTTGGGACTGGAACCCTGCCCTGTCCCCACTTTTTAGTACCCAGCCACATGAGGTGAGCAGCACCATCCACCACTTGCTCCGCCACGATGTGCTGCCTTCACCACAGGCCCAAAACCAACAGGGTGACTGCACCTCTGAAACTATGAGCCAAAATAAACCTATTCTTAAGTGGATTCGTCTGAGGGATTTGTTACAGCAACAGAACGCTAACTAACATAGGACCAAAGCACATATTCTACCCAGTCCTAAATAAATATATATTTTAAATAGCAACCAGCAAATTTTTAGTAACTTGGAATGAGGAAGGTACTTACATCCTAATGCTACATGAAAAAAAACCCAGAATACAAAATTGAATAAAATGAATAGTTCCAACCACACAAACAAATACGTAGAAGGAAAGATCAAAATAATATTTCACAGCTTGCTGTATATTTAATTTTCTAGAACTGGCTTATTATCAGAAAAAAAAACAGTCATTCTTTATATCAGTTTCTTTTATCTGACATAAGTAAAAAATCACAAGCACTGTTCTTAAACTATGGGACATAAGTTTTTGCTCATTTGATTTTTGCCTTTTTTAAAAATTAGGAAGCAGAAAATAAAAGGGCTGAAGAAAAGAGAAGGAAAGGGGGCTGCTCTCATCCTGATTAACCTCTCCCGTGAGGAGTTGCCACTATTTTAAAGCTAGGAAGGAAGTTCAGAAAAGCTCAGGTCCAAGGTCACCTGAGGGGACAATGTGGGGTTCAGGCCCAGAGTGGGAGCTTTCAGGCCTTCACCATGACGCGTCAGGCAAGGGCAACGCAGGCAGGATCGGCAGAGGGAGAGAACGCAAAGGGCAAAAGGAGGTGAGCTGCAGTCACCATGGCAACTTACACCGCACTATACAGATGGTGTTTTGTTGTCATTGCTGTGTTTGTTTTGTGGTGCTGGGGTTCAAACCCATGGCCACGCTACCGAGTTACACACCCAACCCCAACGGTGGGTTTTAATGAGTAAGACCTGAGGGATTTTCTTCTCCTCTCTTTTCCAGGTTTTCTAAAAAGTGCTATTAACTTCTTATTTTTATGTATGTGCAAGGTGAGAAGACCAGCTGAATCACTGAACTATGAACAGGAGAAAAAACCTCGGCTCCACCTACTCGGCCCCTCCTAAGGGGAGTGAAGGAATGGGGCCTAGGAGGGCAGGGGCCAACAGCGCCTACGTGCAGCAGCCATCCACCCTGGGATGCAGAAGGCTCACGACTCGGGAGAGGAGCCCAGAGCATGCATGTGCACAGGGAGCTGTGCGTGAGTGTCCGTGTGCGTGTTTTATACTGACAGGGTCACCTGTGATGCAGGGCAGCAGTGTCACGGAGGCTTCTGCAAAAATGAGTCTCTGCACCTCAGGAGGAGTCGGCCCAGCCCTAGTTTCCCTGTTCCTTTCACAACAGGTGCCCAGGCCACCCAGGATTCTCCACCAAGCACGTTTCCCAGGGTTGCGCACCAAGGTATTGCCCTACAGTGAGCACTTTCAGGACAAGAGGCACAAAGCACTTGAGGAGTAGAGGAATCAGTCAGAGCAGCTTTGGATTTAGTGGGAGTGGGTACAAAGTATGTGTGTGTGTGTGTGGGGGGGATCCTCAGGTGGTCTTCACGCTGGCTGCCCTCAGTCTGGGGGAAGCATTTCTCAGAGGGCCCTGTCTCGCCTCCCAAGTAAGTGGGATGCTCCCAGGCAGGACAGCCACGGCCTGGGCTCAGGTGAGAGGAATGGGGAAAGACCAGGTATGCAACTCCAACAAAAAGAGAAACCCTCGTTAATTTGTTTCTGCAGAGAACCCGTCCATGGCCTTCCCATCGCAGTACAAAGCGCATCTATCTGTCCATGTCCCTTGTCAACCCATGTTCCTAAGGATAAACAAGACTGTGGAAGTCACTTGTGTCCATTTGGAGAGCCATTTTTGGAAAGTGACTTGGTCAAGGAGTGGACCCAAAGGGAGTCTTTGGGGAGGGTCTGGTGGGGGAAGGGAAAGAGAGAAGCAGTCCAGTAGCGTACAGCTAGCTAGCAAGGTCGAGGCAATCTGTGTGTCCACGGCAAGTGGTGCAGACAGGCGCGTGCAGGAGCTGGCAGAGAATGACACAAAGAGGTAACTGCCCCACAGTGAGGCGCTCAACAGACCTGGGAGGTAGATGGGCACTAGCCACCATTTTTTACAAAGATGTAATTCTGAGAAACAGCTCCATGTGCATAAGGCCACCCAGCTGTGAACTGGCTCTTGGACTGAGATGAGCTAGGATTCCTTCTGTCTCAGACAGCCCTGTACCCTGCAGCGAAGACAGGAACCCAAAGGAGACGGAAGACTCACTCCAGAAAGAGTGAGGTGTGGGGGGCAAAGGTGAGTGCAGAGGGGAGAAGATGGGGCTCTGAAGACATGGCCAGAGCTGAAGACAGTGTTAAAGGACATGGATTTAAGTCAGTAAAATGGGTGGTCAAATGTCACCTTTACCTACAGCTCCTAGGCAACTTCTGCTTCCACATGGGTTCTCACTACTCATTGGTTAGTAAAACTAGTAGGGCTATGCCTGCCTGGCAAGCGCAAAGTCCTGAGTTCAATCCCTGGTACCAAATAAACAAATAAAACTCCTGGTAGCACTTTCCCAATGCGCCTTTACTTGGAATTCAGAGAAAAGAGGGGGAGAGAGGGAAAAGGTGTGAGCTGGGAGACCCTAGTTTTCACCTCACCTTACACCAGCAAACTGTGTGGCCTTGGAGAAATCTCTTGGAAAATAAAAGAAAGAACAATTGCAGGAAATCTGTGAGGAGTCCGCACTCCCAGCCTACCCACTCCCATCTTTCTACTTCACTATCTTGACTCCTGGGGAGAGAATGGTTGTAAGTATCCCTGGACCCTTTCTTTCCACAGAGTCAAGAAGATACTAAAATCTAGGCAGACAAGCTGCCCTTGAAGACTTGGCCAGGGAGCGACAGGCGTGAGGGTCTCCCACCCAACACCAGTGTGACTCTCCTTCACTGCAGACGGCTGCCCAAAGGGCTCTTTCATCAAAATCTTTCTCTGAATCATTCCAGGCAAGTCTACCCTGTTTGCATCTGGGGAAGTAAAAACATATTATTAAAGAGAAATGCAAATTTGTAGTGTATCTGAAAATAGCACCCAGATGTGTTGGCTTCCCAGTTCACCCTTCTGTTCCCTCCAGCTCTCCCTGGATTTGCTGTACCAGGGACCCTCAACTCTCAGGTACCATGGATGAGTTAGCAATTACCTGCCTAGTGCAATGGGTGGCCGGGAAGAAACAGTTCCTAATTCCTACCATTCTGACGGGCCTGTCCTAACTGCTTCCCTACTGCAGGTGCCCTGCAGTCACATGCTTTTGTCAAATGATCTGCAGCTTCAGGCTGCTCCCTCTGCAGAGAAGAACCGTGGAAAACGAGAGAGGCAGAGACAGAGAAAATACAGGTATATTCTGGGAACCTCGCAACCTCCCAAGCTTGTAAAGCCCAAGTGCAGCATCATCCCCACAGGTGAGCTGGATAAGCTGAGGTTGACCCCGCCCCTACTCGGTCCACCAGAGGAGTGACTCCTAACACTGAGGGGGCCTGCCCATGGTTCCACCTAGCTCAGAAAGCAGGTGTACTAGGAACAGGGCAAGCAAGTTGAGTGTCTGTCTTCTAAACAGGGGTACCAACTGCTGAGCATTCCCAGCACGCTTCCAGCTTCCTCTGCCTCTCACGAACTTTGTGACTCAGTCTGCAGAGTGAGGCAGCAAGCAGCCTCACTGATGGCCTAAATTGGGAATGTGCTCTTCCCCCTCAGGTGTGAATGAGCCCCTTCCCTGCCTTGGGAGTGGGAGGTGAAGACGGCTCCAATTCTTTTGCTGGTCCTAGGATAGCTAGCTGTTGAGAGACCTGGGCTCTGTTGTGTTATGTCCAACACACACACACACACACACACACACACACACACACACACATACACACCCCTGCCCCCTTGGAGGCTCTGTGATGTACCCCCTAGACTGGCCGCATCTCCAGGGCTCCACTCAACGAGAGGCAATGTGGGCCCCCAGGCGCTCCCTTCTTCACCCACACTACCCGCAAAGCCGAGGAATTCCTGGCACACTGTACCAAGATGCTGGTGTGCCGAACTGTTGCATAGTGGTGGAGGCGAGCGCTGGGCCCTCTGGGCAGCACCTCCCCCCTTCACCCCCGCGGAGGGCAGATCTGGAAGTTGTGGAGCCTGATGCCCCTGACAGGCGGGCGGCCGGGGCAAGCGGAGGGCAAGTCACCCAGGGGGGCAAGGGACGACTCCCCGCGCGGCGCCGCCCGCCACCTCCCCGAAGCCTGCGGAAGGTGGCAGCGCGAGTGGCTTCCCGCAGAAAACTCCTCAGCACAAGCGGCTTTGTTAGCCGCGCAAACGCGGCCACGCGGCCACCTCCACCGGCGCGCCCGGCCCGCTCGGCTCTGAGCAAGACCCGCTTTCCCCGGGCCCCCGCCCTCCGGCCGCACACGCCGGGCGCCTGCAAGCGCAGGACCGAGGACCGCGGACCCGGGATCCGGGCTCCTCGGCCGCCGCATCTCCGTGCCCTCGGCACCGGCGCGCGCACCGACCGCCCCACACAGCGCGGCTCGCTGGGCCCCGCGAGGGGACAAAGGTCCTCTCCGGGAACTTTGCGGAGTCGGCGCCCGCGGCCGGGCTGGGCCGGGCCCTCCTTACCGTACATCTCCGCGGGGCGCGCGCCTCCCGGGAGGCCGGCGTGGCCGTGCGGCTCGCGGCCCGCTCCCGGCGGCGCCTGCCTTCGTGCACGGCCCGGCGGGGCCGGCGGGGCCGGCAGGCGGGAGGGGCGGGGCGGGGCGGGGCCGGCGGGACGGAGCCGGCTCGTAGTCCCTCAGCCGGGCCGTCCGCGCCGCCTGCCGCTCGGGTCTCGGCGCCGCGGCGCAGGGGGCGGAGGCTGAACGGCGGCCGCGCCCCACAGCCTGCCCGCCCCGCAGCCGGAGCCGGCGCGCCTTCTCTCCAGTCCCCGGGCCGGGCTCCCCGCCCACAGCGCCCCCCGGGGCCGGGGTGCGGGGGTCTCAGGCGCGCCCTCTCCCGCGTCTCCCAGCCACGTCTGCTGCCCGGGATGCGGAGGAGGAGTGGGGGCGGCCTCCGCAGTCCTGCCGCTTCCTCAGCCGGGCCGTCCCTAAGGCGGCCCTCGGGCCCTCGGCTGCCGGGGAGCGCCCTTCCTGGGCCAGGTAGGCAGGAAACGCACCCGACTCCCGACCCCAGGTGCTACAGGAAGTCCGCCTGCTTTCCCTCTCCCAGATTTACCCGAGTACATTTGCGGGCTGTGCCTCCAGGACCTCCCAGCTGCGCCCGGGGACCGACTTGAATTCCACTCCACCTGTGACCACCCGAGACACATGGCAGAGCTTTCGCCCTCGGCCCTCACCCCGGAGCTCTGGCCTGCCTAGCCCGGGACAGCGCTACCTCTCAGGGGGCCCAGGCTTTCTGTGTCTATTTCCTGCTTTCTCTTTTTATCCATAGCTGAGGATTATTTTTTCTTCCTGGTGAAAGAAATGTCCTACTGGGAGAATTTAGAGAGGGAAGGACCTTAGAAATAGTGTTATGCCCTTCATTTTACTTCATTTAACCTGAGCGCTTCATTAATTTGCGCTGTTTCCTACATACACTGGGATGCAAGTCTACAGGCCGAGCATTTACCCTCTGAACCTCACTTTTGTAGGGAAATTTGGATGAAACCTACGTAAAAGTACACTGTGGGCGCTCGCCTATTTGTTTTCTTCCAAGACAGGGATAAAACCAGAGAGAAGACCCACGTTGCAGGGCTCTTGAAACAGTGCTCTCTCTGATGTACCCCAAAGCTGTTTTGTTTCTCTCTGGCATCTCCGAGCCCCCCTCCTCATACGGTACGTACTCCCCGTTTCTAAGTTTTATATCTTTTCTTTATGTACCTCTCAGCAGCATGAGAGCCCCAGAGGCCCCCTGGAATCCCCGAGGAGATTCTCAGAGCTCACTTTTAGAGTAGACCCTCCAGGGACTCACGAAGCCCTTCCTCCTTCCCCAGCTGCCCGACGGGACAGGTGGCCCTCGGTCTGCTGAGAGACCCGAACCAGGGCAGGGAGGGAAGTCTGGAATCTGGCTCAAGTGGCCTCCTGGAAATGCTCCCTCCTACCCTCCCTTCTGTTCAGCGCAGTGCGTGCTGAGGAATCTCTGGTGTCGGCAACACAGAGGGAGATACGAGATCTGCCTTCAGGAGTAGTCTCTCATGGAGCAGCAGAGGCTGCTGTTGAAAATGTTACACCACAAGGAAGAAGGTGGTCAATTCTGCCGGAGAGGCGCCGACCTCTAGAAATTCAGAGGGCTCACAGGTTAATAGGTTAATGTAATGGTTTGGTTTGGGGGTTTTTGTGGGTTGTTGGCCTCTTCCTTCCTTCCTTTCTTTCATACATCATACTAGGAATTAAACCTGGCCTTTGCAAGGAACTACATCCTCAGTCCTTTTTAAAAATTTTATCTTGAACTAAAAAAGAAGACCCCCCCCCAAAAATACATAAAAGATCCAATCAAAAATGGGCAAGTGAAATGAACAGACACTTCTCAGAAGTACAGATGGCTAATAAATACATGAAAAGATGTTCAGTATTGCTGGCTATTAGAGAAATACAAATTAAAACACCACAGATTCCATCTCACTCTAGAAAGAATGTCATCATCCAGAAGTCAAATAGTGAAATACCAAATGCTGGGGAGGCTGCAGGGAGAAAAGGAACCCTTCTATGTTGTTGGTAGGAATGCAAATTAGTACAACCACTATGTGTTGGAGTGGAATGTACAGATTCCTCAAAAAACTAAAACTAGAAATTCTGTTTGACTCAGCGATTCCCCTTCTAGGTATCTTCACAAAAAAGTTAGAGATCATATTACAGGGGTACATGCATACCATGTTTATAACAGACAGTTTATAATAGCTAAATATTGGAAGCAGCCCAAATGCCCATCAACAGATGAATGGTAAAGAAAATGGTAAAGAAATTGTATTTATACCCAATGGAGTACTACTCTACAATAAAGAAGGATAAATTTGAGACATTTATAGGTAAATGGGTATACTTTGAGACCATAATGTGAACTAAATCAGACGAGTTTAAATAATGCATGCTTCCTCTTATATGTGAAACCCAAAATATAAATAAAAAGCAAAAGCGAGGCGTGGTGATGCACACCTGTAATGCCAGCACTTGGGAGGCTGAGGCAGGAGGAGTGCCATGAGTTTAAGGCCAGCCTGGGCTTCATAGTGACACCTTGTCTCAAAAAAACAAAATGAGCAAAAAACTGAATAAAAAGAAAGCAAGAAAGAATAAAATAAAGTAGGGAGAACTTTTTCAAATGAGAAAGAGAGCGGGGGGGGAGGAAGGGGAAAAGGATTATAAAAAAGAATCAAAGAAAAAATGGAAATAGAGCATTTTCAAATGAGGGGATCAAGAGTTGGAAGGAGAGAGCAGGAAGTGATTTGGGAGGATGGAAGGAGGGGTGGGAGCGATGGGAGGGGAAGGGGCCCAAAGGAATTAGGATGTGTTACACACAAATACAAACTTTCCACCATAAATGTAATCGTTATGTATTGCAAACGTACTCATAAAAAATTCTAATACAAAATAATTTTTTAAAATCCCAAGACAGGGTCCCACTAAATCACTAAATTTCCTAGGCTGTGTTTGAACTTGGAATCCTCCTGCCTCAGCCTCCCTGAGTGCTGGGATTACAGCCATGTGCCACCAACCTGACAAATTCATTGTTTTTTGTGTTTTTGGTTCCAGGGATTGAACTCAGGACCTTGTGCTTGCCAGGCAGATGCCGTGCCACTGAGCTACATCCCCGGCCCTAATTCATTGTTTTTAATCAAATAGTTATTGGTCACTCCCAATCGTGTGTTAGATACTGTGGAAAGTTCTTAAGAGATGGGAGGTACATGAAAATCATAATAAATGTGTATGACTACAGGGGCACCTAAAAGAGCAAAGGAGAGATTCGTGAAGAAAAACCACTCAAGATCAGCTATGTAAACCAGGTGTGGTGGCATATGCCTATTATCCCAGCACTTGGGAGGCTGAGGCAGGAGGATGCATCGAGCTTGAGCCAGTCTGGGCTACATAGTGTGTTCAAGGCCAGCCTGGACCACATAGGGAGAGCCTCTCAAAAAAAAAAAAAAAAGGCTCTGAGAGGACAGGCAGTATTTCTAAATGCAGAGATAATGTAAATAATTCCAGCCACAGGAACTGATATTTGCAAAGGTCAGAGGTGGTGTGGAGCCTGGGTGTGTGATCATGTCTGACTGCCACTGAGCTGAAGAGGGGTCAGAAGGGACAGCCGGGCTCAGGCCCATTAGGAGGACTTGAGTGCCCAACCCAAAGGCTTCTGTGTCCACCTGAGTCATCCAGATTCGGCAAATAAAAATACAAGATGTCCCAAGAAGGCTTGAATTTGAATACATAAGCAATCATTTGTAAGCTTTTCTCCATGCAATGTTTGGGACTTTCTCATATTAAAAATGTTTTATTTTGTTTTCTGAAACTCAGACTTCACCCATGTTTTACCTGGCAGTCTTGGTTCACGTTGTGCTTTGGAGGGAGCTGCTCAGTGCAGAGGTCCCCTCCCAGCCTCCCATCTGTGTCGCTCAGTGTTAGGTGCTTGCCTTGATGCGTGAGGCCCTGGTTCAATCCCCAGAACCAAATAAAAGGGTGCAGGAAATGGCACTGGCAAGGGTTTCCGCTGGTGCTGTTACATAACCAGGCCACAGATTCGAGGCAACACAATCTCTGGCTCCTGGTGTAACACCCGAGAGCAGGACTCCAGCGTCCCAGTCTTCAGCGCAGTGCGTGTCAGCGAAGAGACATTACACAGGAATCTACCATGTAGGGGACTGTGTGCCCCAGACAAAGGGGCGTGCCTTACACAGGTCTCCGTTCAGACTGTCCAGGGCTTGCTGAGGCCCAACTTTACAAGGGCTTGGAAGCCAGAGACTGTGGGAGGAACTTTCCTTGGAATTTTAAACTTGATCTCTTCGTGGCCTGGCAATATATGGTCCTACATTCCCTGTGGGTGCCAGGCTGTGACAGTAAGTCACCGTTCCTAGCCAGCCCCGTGACCAGTGGGCCACAGTCCACTGCACTACTGAGGTAGGATGTGGGGTAGGTGCGGTAAGTGCATTTTCCACTCACAGTGGCTTTTATCAGGATGGAACTTGTTGTCAGTGAGGAGCAGCTGTATTTCCATGCCCATTTTACAGCTGGGAAACTGAGCCCAGAGAGACAGACAATACTGTAGTCATGGCAGAGCAGGAATCAAGCCTGGAGCACTTTGCCCAAATGAGATTCCCCTGTGGAACAACATTTGGCAGCTCATGCTGATGTCCAGCTACTACTGCATTTTATTTAAACCAAGGGCTTCTTCCTGGCAGGCTGAAGGCCCCACTCCCTTCCCTGCTCTACCTGTATCTGCTCCTCTGCCTGCTGTTCCATCTCTCCAGAGTCTGCAGAGGGCCCCAGGCTGTCCGGACCAGGCCAGGCCCTCAACTTGCACCCCGCTTGGGGCTCATTGCTGGTGATGCGTATGGCGATGGTGGCCTGGCTACCACTGGCTGGAGCCCAAGGGCTCTCCTGGGACTGGGTCTTCCAGGCCAAAGGAACTAAGCCTAGGGAAAGGCTATCTCTGGCCAAAGTGCACCGGTCAACATGGCCACTGAGAATATCATCGCCACTGACAGCTCCAGTGACCACCTCTGCGATGAACCAGCACCACACAGAGGTCCATATTTGCCTATGAACCACAGGTCAGAGTTCCTGTGTTCCTGTGTTCCAGAGAAGGAAGGGTTAGAAGCGGGAGGCGAGCTACAGCCACCTCATGAAACCCAGGAGCCTTCACCTACACCGGGTATCTGCATTCACAGATGTCACCAAGGCCTGTCCTTGCCTAGGAGTCTGGCTTCCTGAGGTCCAGCCTCACGCCACTGTGTCCACACAAAAGCCTCAGACCCATCAGCCCCAGCACCTCCAGCAGCTCTCCGTGCGGGGACCAGCCTTGGGCAGCCCTCTCAGTGGAAAGGAGGAAGAGGACAGCCCCAGGGAATGCAGCTTCAGAAACAAACCTCAAGGCCTGGAGAAGGGCCCAGGGAGCCCCAAAGGGGAAATGAGTCTGTACAGATTGTCACGCAGCTGTTCACTTTGAGGCCAGAAATAGAAGTCAGGAGTCCTGACACCAAGCTGGGTGCTCGAACCCTGGCTCTTCTCCCTTAAAGCAGGATAATTACCTTGACCTACTTATCAAAGGCCACAGGGAAAGAACAGCCTATAAAAACAATGCTCAGGTCTAGGAGCCAGAAGTCCCTGACAGCTGAAGAGCTGCCTCCACCATGCCAGCTGGGCAGCCAGGTCGGCGGGGTGTGCTCTTGTCACCAAGGTTGCTGCTGGCCATCAGGCTGCAGGAGGGCTGCAAGCACAGAGCAGCCCACTGCTAGGAGAGTGAGCCTGAGTGTCCAGGGTGGAGAAGGCCATTGCCAACCAGATTTTACAGTCAGATTTGGCCAGAGTGTGAAGGGACTTTGAGGTATTGACTGCTGACATGTTAGCACCCAGTGATCTCTGCCAGCTGCCATCCTCTTCACTGCCTGGGTTCCTCCTCCTTCTGGGGCAGGGCCAGTTCACTGTCTCTAGATGCTACTCCCTCTGGCCCTTGGAAGCTCTTTGCCCATATGAAACTCCAATCAGTGTCCATTTGCTTCTGGTAAAGAGGGCACCCATTGCCACACCCATCACCCAGCCTCTGCCCTAGACCAAGGAAATCCAGCTTTCCCTCTCCCCTGCTGCCACCTGTCAGCCTCTGGTGACCTTCCTTCTCCAGCCCATGTAATACCTGCTCTCACTGGGAGACCCCAGTCTGCCCACACTCAGAGGGCCAGAAGGCCCATGATGCCGACTCCATCTGCCTCCCTGTTGCCAGGTAGGCCTGGGAAGAGACAAGGAGCATGGGCAGTGAGTAATGGCTCAGATGGGTGATCTCAGAAAGTCAGATCTGGCTTCCAGGCCATGGCGAAGGAGCCGACATCTCACCACAGCCAGAGGGATGGGCTTGGCCAGAGGCTGGCCGACTTGGGCAGAGGATGGTTCCAAGAAGATGGAAAAGAGGAAGACAAGTGCTTCCTGGAATCTGTAGACTTGGCTCCAAGAACAAGTGAGAAGCTGAGCTCAGACCTGAACATTGGTGCTGGTGGAGAAGGAGGCGTGGGGTTCAGATGGTCCAGAGGCAGACCCTACAAGGAAGTCGAGCTGGGCCATCTGAACTAAACCCTGCCTCGTTCAATGCCTTGTGTTGGCTTTGGACTGGAAATCACCCCTCTTTCCCTCTAGAGGTTGTGGATTTTTTTATTCATCTGTTCAGCCTTTGTGAGCTCTGGAGTTAGGCATCCCTGGCCCAAACTCCGATTGGCCATGGGACTCCTCTTTGTTACTTAGCCCCAGTTCTCAGCTTTCAAATCTCTACCCTAACTCTTACTTTCCTGGCTTGGGTGAGACAGCTCAATTCAGCCTTATAACATGACCCAAGGAAGAGGATGCTCAGAAATTATAGAGCAAAAATAATGGAGAAGCTCAGATGTTTCTATACCAGCATGCGTGTAACAAAGAAAGCCAATGCCAAGTCTGAAGCCCATTAATATCTGATGTCTGGAAGGGTGGGACTCACTTATGCTCTAAGTTACAGAACATGCAAGGAGCCTACTTCCTGCAAGAGACTCTGTAGAGAGAGAAATAAGAACATCCCTGCCATCCAGTCAACCAAGTCTTGCAGAGAAAGTGAGTTGAGCCAGAAAAGTGGTGAGTCAGAAGAGAGAAACGTAGTCCTAGGAGAAACCAAGGAAAACTCCACCTGGATGGGCTGGGAGCAGGTCAGAGAATACTGAAGAAAGAGAGCTACATGGAAAGGTGGGAGGGAAAGTTCTGGAGGAGAATTTAACATGAGGAAAGGCAGGGGTTGGGAAAAGCAAATGGTTCATGTGATGGGGACTAAATGAACGTGCTGAGGGAACTGGTATGAAAGCAGGTTCTGGTCCAGTCTCAGAGGTCTGAGTACCAGCCCAGGAGTGTGGTCTTTATTCAGCAAGGAGAATTCTTCTTGCATGGGACGTGAACAGTGTGAACTGCTACCGTAGGTGGAGGAGGAGGAGGGGCAGAAGGCGATGGATGGAGAGCTAGCAGGTCACCATGACCAGACACTTCCTCCCTGCCTCGTGGCTGCCCCTTCCACGAAGATTTCCCCTGCATCCAGAGCATTGAAGATGACAGGTCTGTACAGAACAGTCTTTTCCCCTCCTAATCTTTCCAGAAAAGAATAGGAAAGGATTACAAAGGTCATCTGCATTCCTATGCATTCTCTTTCTCCTCCCCTCAGGAAGTGGCCCTTAGCATGGCCCAAAATAGACCACACATACTTCTGCTTGGGAAGCTCTTTGGTTGTGTCTCTTTTGGTCTCAGACGGGCCCAAGGGGCAGGAAACTCCATGCCCCTTAGGGTGGCCTCTGCCTCCCAGCTTCACAGGCAAAGGAGAGAGGAGCTGCTTCAGTTTCTGCATTGCTTAGCTTGGTACTCGGGACTTTTCTACTCAGAGACTGAAGGCAGAAGCCTTAATCAGGGACCAGGAGGAGGAATTCATCTGCAGTGTGTCCTGTGTCATTCCTCAGGAATCTAAGAGTGGCAGCAGGCAGCTGGACTAGGTACAAGGCCAGCCAAAGGGAAGGGAGGACTTGCTCAGTGACCTTCAGGTTAAGAGCTCAGGGCAGTTGGGGGGGGGGAGATTTGTATCTGCCAGTTTCCTACTAGGCATAGGCACATACCTAGCCCGGTACCCAGTGCCTGGCGTATAGTTGGTGCTCAAGACATGCTAACTCAGTGAAGCCTCTTACTCCATCTCTAAGGCTCACAACAGCCTCTATGAACTAGCCTGGAATTAGAAGACTTTTTTTTTTTTTTTTTTACGGGATAGGAT
The DNA here is from genome assembly GCF_053883595.1 of Heterocephalus glaber. NCBI lineage: Eukaryota > Metazoa > Chordata > Mammalia > Rodentia > Bathyergidae > Heterocephalus > Heterocephalus glaber. The sequence continues at coordinate 42,534,507 of NW_028258305.1, forward strand.
CTCTCCATATTGCCTAGGCAGGCCTCAAACTCCTGGGCTCAGGCAATCTTCTTGAGTAGCTGGGACGCCAGGCATGAACCACCATGCCTAGCAGGAGACTCCTTTTTTTGTTGTTATTGTTTTTTTAAGAGACATCCCAGGCAGGAGTGGTAGCACACAGGTGTAACCTTAGCACTAAGGGAGGCTGAGGCAGGAGGATTGCAATTCAAGTTCCATCTGGGCAATTTAGTGAGATCCTGTCTCAAATTAAAAAATAAAAAAAGGGACTGGGAATGTAGCTCAGTGGGAAGGCACTGGGTTCAATCCCCAGACTTTGGTTTTTTTGTAAGATATACAGTAAATGGTAGAAGCAGGATTCCAGCCTAGGTCTGGCTCCTTCCCACCTCTGAGCTCTGTTCCCTTTCTTCTGCTGCTCACCAGATTGCAAGCAGGCGAGCTGCCGCATGCAGCTTTTCATTTAGTTTTGTTTACTTTTGTTTTGTTTTTGAGATAGGGTCTCTCTACGTGCCCAAGCTGGACTTGAACATGTGATTCTCCTGGCTCAGCCTCCTAGAGTGCTGCGATGACAGGCACATGCTAGTATACCCCACTAGATTGCAAGTCTGTGATGGGGCAACAGCTGAGGCCACAGATGAGAATGGCCAGTGTGGCTCTTGCAGGAGCTGAAGGGGTGTTTCACAAAGGGGTCGCGTTGACTTGTAGCAGCACCCCAGGGAGCTTGAGAAGCTTGAGAGGCAGATGCCGCAGCCCACTCCTGACTGTAGAGAGGAAGGCTGAGCTCTGCAGGAGGAAGGCACTGGTGGGTGCCCTGGCAGCAGGTGAGAGCAGAAGAGGAGCCCAAGACCATGGGCCAGGTGATACTGCAGAGAGCTCTCGCCAGCGGTGGTTGGTGTGTGTGTGTGTTGGGGGGTGGGTGCCGGGATGCTTCCAGGAGGAAACAGAAGAGGGTGTGTGTACCACAGGAGCCTACCCAGGGGGCTGGCAGATGTTCTTCGAGTGAAAAGATGAGAATTAGCACCACAACTGAGTGTAATTGTTCGTGCACTGTGACTAAGAGCAAAGTTGTCCTCAGCATCCATTGATACGGAAGAAGAGAAGCCGCTTGAGGAGGGAACTGTCATTTAGGGTTGGTGCCTCCGGCATTGGGGAATGAAGGACAGAGTGTATGGGTGCTCATGCTCTCCGCTCTCCAGGGAGTACGCTGTACTAACACTTCTCCTCTAACCTTGTCTGCTATATCCACTTGGAAAGAAGGTGTGCACAGAAATAATAGAGCTGGCCATACTGAAGCCTGACTGGTAGTGGTCCCCAAACAAACCACTCTCCAGAAGAAGGATATTTGACCAACAGACCCAGGAATCTCAGTCCTGTTGGCGAGTGCATTCCCATAGGGAAGAAAGGTGCATCTGACTATCATGGCTTAATACCTTAGATAAACCTACCAAGTCCCCTTTTATCGGAGGGTGATCAAGAAAGGGGGACATTGAGGGCTAAAGAAAGAAAGACGGTAGAGATTTGCATAATTTCAAAGTATACGGGGGCGGGGGGCGCTGGGAGGTCAGTGCCTCAGAGTGGGCAAAGACAAAGACACTCCAAGCTTGCCACTATTTATTGGGTTCATACAATAATTGAAGGGGGTATCAGTTGACTCAGAGTGTGGCGGTAATCCTAGGAGGATGAGGATCTTATGCTGATGAAGATCTTGGGTCAGTGAGGAGTTTAAGTTGATTAGGACAGTGCGATGAGCAAAATGTTCTCAGGACAGTAAGTGGGATGAGTTAAACTGATAAGGAATTTGTCCCTCCCCAGGTGAAACCTTTTCTCTTTTTATTACTACTAAGTTCTCAAAGAACCAGGATGTCTTCAGCTGATGTAATCTTGCCCTTGAGTTTCACAGCATCGAGGGATCATTGAGGCCTCAGCTGTGACTGGAGGCAAAAGGGAGTTATGTTTCCCCATGCCATAGCCAGCCCACAGGCAAGAAGACTAGGCCTCAGATATCCCTAATCATAATTTGATTATGAAATGATTTTTCCCCAAAATTATGTAGAATGGCTCCCAACACTCTTTGTCTCACCATAGTCTTCTTTCTTATGTTTGAGACACAATACTTGACATCTACAACTTAAAGGAGGAGAGGTTTATATTGGCTCACAGTTTCAGAAGTTTCAGTCCATGGTCAGCAGGCTCCAAACAGGAAATGGCATGGTGGAAGGGCGAGCCTTGGAGGAAAGCTATTCCTGTCATGGCAGTCAGGAAGCAGAGAGCACAAGGAGGAACCAGGAGGAAGATTGGCCCATCCAAGTGTATCCGTGGGGAGCAGTCAGCAGCAGCAGAGGTGACCAGAGGTAACCAAACTGGCCCCCAGCTGGCCCACTTCCTTCGACCAGCGCCTGCCTCCCAACAGCAAGCCAGCGGTGTCACCTGTAACCCAGTCACCTTGCACAAGCCCCACCTCTGAGTGCATGGGGCTGTGGGGGGGAGTTGGAGATCCAAAGCACAACAGTATCCCTATGTGGATGGCCAGCCGGGCGTCAGGACCCCCAGCCCCGTTCCGTCCTTCCAGCCTTACATGGCATTCTGGTCACAGCCATTCCTTGTGATGCATCCCCAAGAGTCTGGTCACCTCTGCTGTGCTGACTGCTCCCTTTCAAACGTTCCACTCACTCACTCTTCCTCTCATTTGTCTCTCTAGTCAGGCAGTACTTGCACAGAGGAATCTCAGTGATACACAAGAGTGTGAGTCCACTCAAAGCAAATCATATGGGGAATTCTCTTTTGCCTTATTAACAGTTTTATTCCCCCAAAAGATAAAAGACACAGGCAATATAATCCTTGAAAACATTTCTAATCAACTTATTGTTTTGTTTTGGAGACAGGGTTTTACTATGTAATTCAGGCTGGCCTTGAACTCACTATGTAGCTCAGGCTGCCTTCAAACTCATGGTGATCCTCCTGCTTCAGCCTCCCAAGTACTAGGATTACAGACGTGCGCCACTCTGCCTGGCTGTCTGACCAACTTACTGTAACTATGGAAATTCCAGAAACATTTAGAGAGATAATACCAGCTTAGGATAACCCAAAAAGGGTATATTGGGCAAAGTAAATGAATACTAAACTTCAGGAAAGCAAGGATCAAAAAAATCTGAAACTATTTCACAATCACTACACAGAGATTGCTAAGGGCACTGAGAAGGCTGGGAGAGTCTCTCTCAGCCACGACAAGGTGACTGCTGGAAGGCTCTTGGGTGCAGAGAGGGAATACTGCCCCTTCTCCATTGAGGAAAGTTGGTTTTGTGCTGGCCAGGCCTCCATGTTACAATAGAAACCACCTCTGGCTAAGCATTGCAGAAAAAAGAGCTTACTGTAAGGATACACTGGATTTAAAAAAGAATCCAAAAGGATTAAAAATAAACCCAACTAAGATATAATCCGTAACCAAAGGAGATTAGATAGCCAAGAACATACCCCAAACTGTGTGCTCAGCTGTGGTCATTCCTTGTCACAACCACTGAGCCAATGGTGGTGGATGCATGCCCCGGTTGCAGCCAGCACTGCCACCTGGCTTGCAGACCCTTGACTCAAATGCTGTCACTGTGAATAGATTATGAATCTGTGCATGACTCCTTCGGAATCTGTGGCCGGAGCCAGGAAAGGAGAAGCGATTTGGTTTTCACAGTAAGAGGAAGGATTTTTTTTTCTCTTTTTTGGTACCAGGGATCGAACTCAGGTCCTTGAGCTTGCCGGACAGGGAGTGGAACCACTGAGCTAAATCCCCGGCCCCTAGAGGAGGGATTCTTCCAAAATAAGGACCTGGGTCTTAGTCAAAAGATACATTTACTACAATCTACCTCAAATCCACATTTACCCCTCTTCCAAAATTTCCACCAGAAAAACTTCTCTCAATATAATACAACAATTCCTTCTACAATTAACAATATACTTATATCTTTTCAAAGGGAGAAAACTCTAACCCTGTCAGTTCCTGAATTCAACTCCAGGTCTAGGATCTCAGAGTGATATCCATTGCTTCTATTTCATTATGATATTTTCTCAACATTTGCATCCTGTAAAGTAATTGATAAAATTTACCTACTATCAACATACCATTTGTACAACAATAGACCTGAGAAAGACAAGGAAGTAGAAGGGACTTACTTAAATACATAAGTAAAAGTATTTGACCTACCAAGGAGGAAAACCTGAGTAAAACCGACTCCGCATCAGGATTCCCTATAGTTGAGTTCATGCACAGCCTGAGTTCATTCTCAGTCCCATCGAACAGGCCTTGGGGTAGTTGGAAAAGGAAGCTGAATGACGTCTACAGCAAATAGTCCATTTGGTTAACTGAGTTTATTCCATTAGTTATTCCACACACTTCCCCAAATGACTTGCTCCACTGTGACAACATCATTTCCTACCAATAGAACATCCAAAATACCTCTTCCCCCAAACAGTCTTGTTCCAAGTAAGTCCCTCAGCACACACACAAGACACTAGGCTCTGCCCGTGACTCATTGTCAACTCTTACCTGGAGGCGTTTCTTCTTCAGCACAAAGCTGACGGGGTTGTGCTGTGTGAAGTTCCATTCCTCCCCTTCAGTCCATTGGAGCTGATCCGAGTGGGGTTGTTAGATCTGGCTGGAGGTAACTGTGTGAGACAGGTGTGGACTGAGGAAGGGGCCACTGTACAGCAGGAGTTGCCATGCTGGCAGTGAATGCAACCTTCCACGTACAGTCAGTTATTGTGCCTTCAGGACCTGCTGGGACCCGCTCTTGTATACACTGCTTTCTAGAGTTCCACTAACCACACCCACTTTTATGAACTCATGGCTCAGATGATACCAAATTCACAATGGACGGCTCAAAAGACCGTGGTCAAGTTCCATCCTTTTCAAGTGTCTGTGGCTGGCGAAGAGGCAACTCTTATGACAGTAACAGATGGTTACTGAGGACGTAGGTCATGGATGGCTGATTGCAAAGGCCTCCGCAGTGGGCGTCTGCATCAGGCTTCCCACAGCTGCATTCTGTCCCTTGGTCTGCCTCGGAGAAGTCAGGTGCCATTTGAACCCACAGCGTCGTTATGGCCACGTGCTCATCACATTTGCTGAAAGGTGGAGAACAGTCTCTTTCTCTGGGCCCTACTCAAACCTGAGACATCTTTCAAGCTACTTGGTAAACAGATGGGAGAAGCATAGGAAAATAGAGCATATATCACGTGAGAAGTCCAGAGGCCCAGCAAGCACCATGCTCCTCTCAGTGAAATGTGTGAAGGGCTACACCCTGCTCTTTACTTTGCACAGGCTATCCCAACATGACTTAGATGACTGCACCCCTAGAAACTTCTCTGATATGTCTACCCCCTGCCTTTTCTTAGCTTTTTCCTCCCTCCTTTACTCTTGTGTTTTACCAAGGCACTTGAGGCATTTGATACTTCCAGGTCTTTAGATCCTATCATTGTAATATTGTAGACTAGCATGATGTCCAATGGGATAAAAAGATAGTAGCCCCTGCATTTAACTGTAGTATAGAGACAGAAAATATATTGCTGAGGAAGAGGTATTGATCGCTCTGTCATTTTTCTTCCAGGTGAAAACATTCTCTCTGGTGTTTTCTAATTACTGGCATAGAAAACAAGAGAATTAGTGATCATTGCAATACTCTAGGTGCCGAGGGAAGACCCCATCTGAAGCAGCATCCCCTAGTAAAACTTATAGTGATCCACAGGTACTGAAAACTCCTGCTGTTTCCCAAGATCCAGCAATCTTCTGTACTAGCCAAAAGAAATAGTTCAGGGAAATACTGTGGAACAGAACTCTGCATATTGCATTAACAAGACTCTGATGGTGGCAACTATATGAAGGATTTCCCTGGGGATGTAGTGTTATTTTGAGTGCTTTTGTGGTAGGCAGGGAGAATTGCAGATACTTCCACATGGATTGTTCATATGTAGGCCTGCTGTACAGGTCAGGAGGCTGTTTCTGTAGTTATACCGATCTCAGAACATCTAGTTCAACTCTATACAGAAGTAGAGACAGAGTATGGGATGGACTCAGGGGCCTTAGTAACTATTGGGAAGTAGACTCTGCTCATGTTTCCACTTTTGACCTGACTGACTAGTGGGCAGTGGCAGTATTAACCATTCTGAGTAATTAGCTCCAAATCAGGGTCTAATAGTCTCTAAAAATTGGTTTCTTTTCCAAGTTTCTTTGGTAAACAACCGCCCATCTCATTGGGAAAGGGTCGAGGAAATCCACATCTATACTTGTGGTACCACGGGGCTGTTCCTCAGAAGGGCCCGGCCTCCCCTTTATTCATGGGATCCAGAGTCTAGTAATTGGGTATGGGATGTTATTAGAGTGATGTAAGTCAGCAGACCTAAAATTGGGTTTTACATTTTTCTTATTATTTTTTAAAAAAATATTTTAAAGTCAAACAGGATCTCTGTGGCAATCATCGGTCTTGATATTGAGGTCCTATGATCAAACCACCTTAAGGCCGGAAGCTTCTGACTTTGCTACAGGCTTTGCTGCCTAAGACGGACAACAGTTCCCCAGACTGCTCGCAGCTAAGTGTCACCAGTTCACTTCCGCTAGGATCTGTCCATTGTCTTGGAAATAAGAGGGAGCATTTCAGGTGTACAGCATCTTCTGTAGGCATTTCTTGCCGCCTTAGATAATCACTAAAGCATTCTCAAAGGTTCTGGTAATTTCCTTCACCAGGATTTTTTTCTGGGCCACCTTGGGGACATAAAAACAAGACACAATAATATCTAATATTTTTATTTCCAATATCCTTGAACCCCTTCCTCAATATTTTTTTTTTCTTCCTCAATATTACACTACATTGCATCTCAGCTTGATCTGCATAGCCCACTACTGTGACTAGATTTCAGGCAACTAACCAAGAAAATATTTAGAAATACTTCCGGCTTCTCAAGTCAATATGTTAAACCCAAGGTTTTCAGAAAAAAAAAATACATATGCTGATAAATCCAGCTTAAATCTAAAATTTTGTGTTTTTTCCTACGTAGAAAATCCATTCCCATGTGTGTTCTCCTGCAAAATCAGTGTGCGTGTGTGTGGGTGTGGGTGTATGCTGTGTTCACAGTGTGGGCTGATTATGATCTCCCGAGTTATACTTTATAATTGGCCTCTGGGCATTCTGGTCCACAGTCCTAGCTAAGTGTTTGAAGATAATGAGCAGGGAGGGGAGTGGAGGATGAAGATAATTGGCTTCCTTCTGCAAGGTAGCAAGACTGGGTCCCTTGGGAGCACCTTCATGTAAAGCAACAATAGCCTCATTAGATACCACAGGAAATTTTGTTTTGGCTGGTGACAGAGACTTAGTGAGCTTTAGGGGTACGGGGTTCCCTGAGTTCTTTAGTTATTTGCATATGCTCCTGTTCCAGCTCTTGAGATGCAACACTTACTTGATTGAGGCCCTAACTTTCACATATGAGACCTGGTAAAGTCTGGATTCAGCTGGCCTTGTAATTTAGCAACTCATAGAATTTGGCTTCCAGTATCTCTGCCTCAAACCTGTAAGAAATGAGATGCTTTTAGAACAGTCTTAGAAAGAGCCATGTGTTGATCTGTATTATGATCTGAGAATTTGAGCACATAAACTTGTCATTTATTTTTGTGTGAGCAGATTGGAACCAATGAAAGAAGTGCTTGGGTTTCTTTTCATTTTCCTGTGTTTGACAGGAGTTGACGATTGCTTTCAATGTGCAGTGATCCAGGGTAATAGTTATCTTTTTACTTTTTACCACTGTATGTCATAAACATACAGTGGACCCTTGACTTATGAACTCAATCAGTTCCCAAGGGCTGGTTGTAACTCAAGTTGATTGTAAGTTAATATAGCTGAGATTAGGATGTTTACCTGGGTACATGCTATAGATAACAAAAGACAGAACTAGGTCCATTAACCTAATTAACGCAAGTTGTTTGTATGTCAGGCCGATCATAACTTGAGGGTCATACCTTGTATTACCCTTATATGATAACAGAATTGTTACTGTTCTTGGTCCTAAATAACCAGCCAGCCCATCTCAGCTTCCCTTTCTCATCCATTTCTGTAAGATTCTGTTGCCTACAACTGCTTCCCAGCACTGGGTTACCTGTGCCACTCAAGGTTCTTTTCCAGATAACAGAAACCAATGCTGGATAACTCAAGCAGAAGAACTAATCTATGAGAATGGTGTAGGGGCACTCATAGAATCAATGGAAAGTCCAAAACACCCAGATAAAACCCAGCCAGGAACCAAGAAAGGATGGGCAGGAAAATACCATCAAGATCCGGCCACCAAAATAAGGACAATGACCCTGGCACTGCCACCCTGGTTATTTTCTGCTTCCCCTCTTGATGTCACTGACAGAGAATGGCCATTCCTATACATCTCACTCTCAACTCCTCTACTACTGCATTAAAAAAAATCCTGCACTTATTGTGTCTTTGGATTACTTCTTCAATATTCAAAATCCTGAATCATAGCATCTGAGCCTAGGTCAGGGCTTACACTCGCTAAACAACACGGGGAGCCCTGGAGCCACATAGATCTGGATTCCTCCATCTAGGAAGGATGTGTAGATTCTAGGCAGTTTTACTCCACTTTCCCCAGAAAATGACTTCTATAGTGTTCAAACTGAAAAGATTTAGGACAAATATTGCAAGAAGAGAAAGCCTGAAGTAGATGAAGTAACTTATTAAGGTTATTTTAATTAATAAATAAAAGTTTTTCATTTCTACACAAATTTTTAAGGTGCTAAGAGAACTTAGAAAAGGGATTGCAAAGTAACCAACTTTAAAAATTCAAGAGAAACTGTAAGGAATCAAAAATTGAGTTGAGCTTGTATGAAGGAAAATAGTAGGTGCTGCTAATGACCAGGTGTTGAATATTGACAGTGAATACAAGCACGTGGTTAAACAGGATTTGCTTGTTGTGAACACTTGAAAATAATTAAACGAACAGTTGGTGTCAGTTTGAATTTACTAGGACAAATCACAGTAAACATGTTTATTTCTTTTTTGATTCAACTGATGAATCTGTACACTATTGGTAGGTGTTATGCCTTGTGTTGAGATGTGCCCTGAAAGCCTCTTGCAGTCATAGTAGGAGCTCTTTCAGAGGTGGCTGGATCTAGAGTGTGTGACGCTGGGATTGATTCATGGTGCAATGCTAGGCTCAACAGTGGGAGTGCTCCCCTTGTTGCCTCCTGCCTTGTGTGCACCATGTTGTTTCTGCTCTGCCATGCCTGTTTGTTGTCCCTGCCTTGGAGTCAGCTGATTATGGACTGAAACCTCTATGAACTGTAAGCCAAATAAACTCCTTCCCCCCTAACTTTGGGTGTTGGGTATTTTGTCTCAACAATGAGAGAAAAGTAACTGACACAGAAATTTGATACTGGGATATTTGAGAGTGGGATATTTGCTGTGACATTATGTGGCCGTGTGGCTCAAAAGCCTTTGGAACTGGCTTGTGGGAAGGGGAGGAGTTAGAAAGATCCAGAGACATTGGCTATTGAAGCGGCACTGGAACACTTCAGGCTATTTTGTTTGGGAGATTCCAGTCAGAGCTCAGAAGACCAGAAGGCTGATAAAGACAAGGCTCAGGAGATTTCTGCTGGGCAAAAGGACTGCATTAGCTGCTGGACTCCAGAAGATGTTTGTTATGACTTGACAGAAAGTTTGTCTGCATTTTGCTCCTGTCCAGAGTCTTTGCCTGAGACTAAGATTAGGGGGAGTGGACCAGTTAATCTTGCAGAAGACATTTCAAGGCAATCAGGTATTGAGGCAGTGGCATGGCTACTGTTGGAAGCTTTTAGCCAGATCTATGTTGAGAATCAAGAGCAAAAAGCCCAGCAGAATGATTTAAAACATTGTGAGCTGGGCCAGAAAGGAAGCTCCAGTAAAGCTGTGGACTGCAAAGACAGAGCAGAGATCTTGATTGCTGAGAAGGAACAGGAGACTAGAAAAGATGGCCTGAGGGCATCACAGGAAGCAGCAGGACTCCACCCTTTGCAGTCTCAGAGTTGTAAAGCTGAAAGATTTTGCTTTGAGAAGAAAGTCCCAGAGTACCATGTTCCAGAATGGTGGCCTAGAGAATTTGTTCCTTGGGATTGGGTTCAGAGTGCTCAGCAATCCAGGCACTCAACCCCTACAGTCAAAAGAGAAGGAAGCCTGGCCACTGGTCCAGCTGGCAGCAAACTTTGGTATCATCCATGTGGTGCTGGTTTTAGGCACATGCAGAATTTAAGAGTTGTGGGGTCAGGAAGGCTTCTCCCCAGACTTCAGAGGAAGTCCTTGGGGGCCAGGCAGGGTGCCCCTAAGAGGGAAATGTGTGAAGCTGTGAATATGAAGCCGAAAGTGCAGTGGAGACACCAGAAGTTTGGAGAAGCCAGGAGAGTGGATTGCCTGAAGAAAACTGCAAAGAAGAAGCAGAGCCAGCCCCAGAGAGAAGCCATGGGAGCTATAACCACCAGATGTGCCACAGGGGCAGAGCCACCCAAGTTGGAGTGGCAACTTTGAACCCTTTGGAGTTCACAACTTGCCACAGATTGCCTCAGTTGCTGGACACTGCAGGAATTAATCTTTTCCTTGCTAGATTTTGGGCCTGCTTTGTTCCCATTCCTTTGTATCCCCGCTATTTGTACCTTTTGGAATGGTAATGTCTATCCTGTGCCATTGAATGTTGGAAGTGTTTGACTTTCTTTTCATTTGTTCAGGGGCCTGCAGCTAAGACTTTGCCTTAAATCTCAGAGGAGACTTTGGACTTGGACTTTTCAGCAGTGCTGAAACTGTTAGAATTCTGGCAACTCTTAGAGATGGACTAAATGCATTTTGTGTAAAGCAATGTACATGAGTCTTTGAGGGGCCAGGGGCAGAATGTTCAGGTTTGGGTCTAAATGTCCCCCAAAAGCCTCATGTGGTCATAGGGTTGATGTAGAGTGTGTGAGGCTGGAATTGATTCGTGGTGCAATGCTAGGTTTAAGGACACTAGGATTAAGGGTGTGAGTTCTACCAGCCCTAAGTAGTCTGAATAAAATAGCTGCTGTTAACTCCCTTGTTGCCTTTGCTGCCTTGTGTTCACCATTTGTTTCTGCTCTGCCATGCCTATTTGTCATCCCTGCCTTGGAATCAGCTGATTATGGATTGAAACCTCTACGAAATGTAATCCAAATAAACCCTTTATCCTCTTAAAAAAAAAAGTGTAAGTGCTATCCACCCTAACTGGCCTGGATAAGACATAAGGGATAGAAAGAGCTGTGGTCGTCCTTTGTTGCTTTGCCACCTTCTGCTTGCCATGGACTGTTTCTCCCCTGTCATGCCATCTGCCATGTCACCCTGCCTTGGAGCCAGCCAATTAAGAACTGAAACCTCCAAAAACTGTGAGCTAGACCGGGGATTTAGCTCAGTGGTTTCGCCGCCTGCCTTGCAAGCACAAGGACCCGAGTTCAATCCCCGGTACCAAAAAAAAAAAAAAACACACAAAAAAACCAGCTGTGAGCTTCCCCCTTTAAATTTAGATGTTGGGTATTTTGTCTCAGCAATGAGAGAAAAGTAACTAAGAAAGATTTGGTACCAGAGAAGTGGGGTCATTGCTGTGACATTACCTGACCCTGTGGTTTGGGAGCCTTTGGCACTGGCTTGTGGGACGGGGAAGAGTTACAAAAGGTTTGGAGATGCTGGCTGAAAAACTAGAGCTGGAACACCTGAGGCTATACTTGATGGGAGGAGATTCTGGTCAGAGCTCAGAAGACCAAAAAGCTGGTCAAGACCAGGCTCAGGAAGTTTCTGGTGGGAAGAAGGACTGCACTGGCTGCTGGACTCCAGACAATGTGTGTTATGCCTTGGCAGAAAGCTTGTCAGCATTTTGCTCCTGTCCAGAGACTTTGCCTGAGACTGAGATTAAGGGTGGCAGACTTAATTAATCTGGCAGGAGAAATTTCAAGGCAGTCTAATGTTGAGGCTGTGGCATGGCTACTGTTGGAGGCTTTTAGCCAGATTTATGTTGAGAATCAAAAGCAAAGACCCCAGCAGAATGATTCAAACGTTGGGAGTTTGGCCAGAAAGGAAGCTCCAGTAAAGTTGTGGCCTGCAAAGATGAACAGAGGAGAAATTGGTTGCTGAAAAGACTAGCAAGAAAAAGCCAGGTATTTCAGAAGACAACAGAAAAGATGGCCTGAGGACTCCAGCCTTTGCAGCCTCAGAGCTGCAAAAATGAAAGACTTTGCTTTGAGAAGAGAGCCCCAGAGCATCATGTTCCAGAATGGTGGTGGCCTAGGGAAGTTGTGCCTCAGGATTTGGTTCATAGGCACTGGACCCCAACAGCCAAGAGAGAAGGAAGCCTGGCTACTGCTCCAGCTGGCAGCAGACCTTGGCATCATCCACATGGTGCTGGTTTTAGGTGCATGAAGAATGCAAGAGTTGTGGGATCAGGAAGGCTTCCACCCAGATTTCAGAAGAGGCCTGGGAGGCCAGGCAGCGTGCCCCCGAGAGGGCAGTGTGTGCAGCTGTGAGTGTGAAGCCAAAGGTGCAGTGGAGACCCCAGAAGGTTGGAGAAACCAGGAACGTGGATCGTCTGAGGAAAACTGCAAGGAGAGAACAGAGTTGGCCTAAGAGAGAAGCCATGGGAGCTATAGCCACCAGCAGTTCTATAGGGACGGAGCCACCCAAGCCCTTTGGAGTTCACAACTTGCCACAGATTGCCTCAGATGCTGAAGACTACAGGAATTAATGTTTGCCCCCTAGATTTTGGACCTGTTTTGTTCCCATTCCTTTGTATCCCCCTATTTGTACCTTTTGGAATGGCAGTGTTTACCTTGTGCCATTGTATGTGCGGAGCGTTCAACTTTCTTTTCATGCTCACAGCTGAAAGTGTGCCCTAAATCTCAGAGGAGACTTTGGACTTGGACTTTTCAGCAGTGCTGAAACTGCTAGGACTTGGGCAACTCTTGGAGATGGACTGAATGCTTTTTTGCATAAAGGGATGTGCATGCATCTTTAGGGGACTAGGGGCAGAATGTTACATAGTTCTATAATGTGTCTAATGTTCCCCCAAACCTCATGCGGTCTTGGTGGGGCTTTTTCCAAAGGTGGCTGGATCTAGAGTGTGTGACACTGGAATTGATTCATGGTGCAGTCCTAGGCTGAAGGGCTCTAGGATTAAGGGTGTGAGTGCCGCCTGCCCTCAGTAGCCTGGATAAGGTAAAAGGGACAGAAAGTGCTGTGGTCATCCCTTGTTGCTTTTACTACCTTCTGCCCACCATGAACTGTTTCTCTTCTGCCATGCCACCTGTCAGGTAAAAGGGCCGAAGACCAAGACCAGACCAGGCCACAACAAGCCTTTATTAGGGGAATAGATCTGCCGGGCTGTCTCTGAACAAAGGAGAGACAAAAGCAATATGGCTGGGGCAGGGAGAGTCTTTTGTAGAGACTGGGGTGGGGCTTGTAGGGGCTGAGGCAGGGTTGAGTGAGGTAGTGACTAGGGAATGGAGGAGCCGGTGATGTCACTAGGTGGTAGGAGGTGAGCGAGTATTAGGTTACTCTCTAGGCGGGAACAGGGGCATGCTGGGAAGAAGGGTTTGTTCTTTGGTGGGAGCAACCATCTTGGCATGACATCACCCAGGGGAGGGGCAAGGCACCATAGGAAGAGGGCAGCTACTATACATAATAGCTGCTGAGGTAGTGGAAGACCTATCATTCCAGGCTTTTGTTTTATGACAGTTGGGCAAAGGTCTCTTCTTGTGGAGCTGCTTCCTGCTGACAAGGGGCGAAGATCCGGGCTAGACCTGGATCTGATGAGGCACATGGCAAGTGGGGACCTCTTCCTTTTGCCGTAGTGGCTGGTTCCCTGCCATGATGAACTCTGTGACTGTCTGGCTGGTGAATGCCCTCAATCGTTTCTGCAAGAAATTTTGAAAACAGCGAACCAGGCACGGTCCAAAACAGAGAATTAAACAGATAATACTGAGGAGTCCCAAGAGTAGTAATAGCCAGGTGAGCCATGAGCTCCAGGAACCAAACGTACCCCACTATTGATTAGTACCTTGGGGGGCATATCTATCTGGCCCATTGAGTTTTAATTTTTTTCATTTGACATGTAATTTTTTATTTATTATTTACATAGGTTTTACAGAGACAGCTGGATGTTTAGGGGCTCATTTGTTATAGAAGTAAGAGACTGTTATGGAAGAGATCATAGCTCCTGATCTAAGGGCCCATGTGTCATGTCCTTGCTCTTAGAGAATGAGTGGAAAGGTGATAAACACAATTTATATAATCTTTATAATCCTTTTTTTTGGGGGGGAATATAAAAGGTGTATGTAACTGAGCAAATGTCTTTTGGAGGCCAACATACCGATGAGTGTAGTGTTACTATGAACCTGACTTCTTCTTTAAATTCAAGGCCAGGAAAGTTTTATTCCTGTATCTCTCAGTTTTTGGAGGCCTCCTAGATATATTTAAAAATAAAGAGAACTGATAACCTCAACAAGGACACTGGACGACTTAAGGTGATCAAGTGTAACATAAAAGGCTTGATCTTTTTAGGCAAGGGTAGGTATCCAGGAAATATGAGCACAATGAGAAGAGGCATCATAAACAGAGAACAAGGATGTACATTATTTTAAAAGGAATAAATCTTGTAGCTGCTTGGTATAGAATTTATCCTGACTGTGGCTGACAAGCACGTGATTTTTTCTCAATACTCTTACTTTATGGTTTGTTTTTTTTTTTGATCATTACACGATAGTTAATTAGTTATCACAGAATCAGAAAAACACTTATCTAAAAGGAGAGATCTGGAGACCAGTGGTTTCTAGGATTGGTTACCTGTAAAGAATTTTTTAAATTTTTTTTGAAAAGAATCTGTACACACTTGTAGCTAATTAATGATTTTTGCTTCTATTTAGTACCCAAAGTTTTGTCTTTTTGAAATGGCTGTGTCATGAGTGAACCAAAAGATTTTAATGGGTGGGCTATGTCTTAATTTTTCTGAAGTCTAGCTTTATTATTATGTCATTGTTTTGTGCCTCTTTTGGTTATTTTTCTGCTGGGTGTTTAAGACCGAGTTAAAGTGAGACCTGTGTCAATCAATATGAACCTCTTGTTATCTATTAAGGTCAGTTAAGTCTCCCCAGGCCATTACTTTGGAACCATGCATAGTGCCTCTCTGCTTCTCTGTCGGTGTCAGCCATCTGGATGGGTTATGGCCTTGTTTGACCAAGTTGCTTTCAGTGAAAGCAGTGGAGAGTTTTTTCTTGGTGACCCTCCTTTGGCACACAGTACATTGTCCTCTGGTGTCCAGCAATCTCCCAGTTTAGGAGGTTGAGTGACTTACCAAAGATGTAGGACCCTGTAGAGAAGGTTCCCTCATGTCCTGGAACTTTGTTGACCTTGAGGGGCCAGGGCCAAAATATTGGCTGTCCTCATAGCCCAGTTACCTTTTAGTTTTGGTCTCCAAACTTTAGTTGTTGAACACCCAGAAGAGAAGGTCAATAGCGTTAGCACTGTAACAAGAATAATGAACTTAACTATTATAGTTTTACCTGAATAACAAACAGTTTGGAATTTAAAATATAGAGAACTGTTACTGTTATTAGTCATGGTTGTTTTTTTAGTAGTTGAATTCCTGTAGAATATTAACAGAAAAAGAGCCACAAATAATATTTTAACATGACAATTATGATGACTTTACCTTTGTAACACATTTAAATGTCCATCTTGATATAAAATAGCCATCATTAAATGTACTCATTTTTTTAAAACACCAAAAGTTTTTACCTAAATTATCTTTAAAAAAAAAATAATAATAATCTTTTGATAGGATACCATCTAAAGAAAATAGTCCATATATGTATCTGTTATCATAAATAGCTAGAGTGTATGAAAAGGCAAATACCTGAATCAAAAAGAGGTTATTATCATAAACAAATATTAGAAAACCTGTACAGTCAGAAAGTATAAATACATTTAGTACACTAGAAAAAATAAAACCTTGTTATTGTTGTTTTTTACAGGATATTTAGTCCTTTGAAAATGACCAATGTAAGCACACCATAATAACATATTTAGAATTTATCCCTTTGATGACAATTGATATAAACAGTATAATAATATATTTAAATAATATTTATTCCTGTAAGTCTTTTATAAGGCTATGAAAACCATCAGGTCAGTCTGTTGTAAGATGAAAGCTGTTGAGGTCCCCCTAGTGAACAAAGACTGGAAAATATTTCCATGCAGCCGCTCCTTTGTTCACCAAGGGGAGCATGCCTTGAACTTAATAACCTTTATCTATAAACAAAACAGCTGTAGGATTGGACAAAAACAAAGATATAAGACAATTTCTAAAACTAGAGTGCACTCAAATATATTTAGCCCAATGGAATTATAATCTCTTTATAATTTTAGGTTTATAATTATAAATAAGACTATTTAAAACTTTTTGTAAGTCAATTAACAGAGATCTCTTGTAGAATTAAAATCAGAAGCAATGAAACCTCTATTTCTGTAAACCTTTTATAACAAACTTGAAACCAACAAGTAAACATATATATTTCCTTTATAAATCACTTTCGCACACCTTCTTGATGTACTTAGGCCTTTTGGTCTTGTCCTGCTAATAAGACAAACATATAAAATCCTTTTATATCAAAAATATATCTTTTACTTATAGCTTTTTAAATATTTTGTCTCCGACTCACTATAAACATTTTATACTTTTGTCCATCATTATCTCATCCCTAGTGGTCTTTGTTAAGTAAATAAAGTTCTAATTCCTGTTTAATGGTTAGACACAGGTGGTTTCTGTCACTGATTACAGCCCTAAACACATGACAGTTAAGGCACATATATCACAAGTTTGTTCAAGGATTTTCACTTCATTCTTTAGTTAGGATGTTATCTATAGTGGAGCTACAAATCAAAGAAGCTATATAACCTTCACTTTGAACAGCAGAAGCAATGGGCTAATGCAAGTTTTTAAAGGGATACACTACCTAGTTTGCTTCCACAACTACTTTAATAGCTAATCTATTAAGCTTTAAAACTTTTTCTTATCAACAGAGTTATAAAGTGGGGGAGGTATGAGCGGTGAGTGATCGGCTCAGGCTAGGAGTACTTGAGAAGAACAGGTTTGACAGAGGGAGGGTTAAGAGCATAGGTAGAAAAGGCTTGTATGTAGGGGATTTCTGACCATTTGCCATTGCGCTGACAGAAGTTGTGTAAATTCTGTAGTATATTAAAATCAAAAGTGCCATTTTCAGGCCATTGAAACCCATTATCTAATTTATACTGAGGCCAAACCTGATTACAATAGAAAACAAGTCTTTTTGGCTTAAAGTCTGGTCCCAACAATCCGAGGGGTTTGAGTTGTGCCAGAAGGCAGCCCAGAGGCGTTGAGGGGCGGGGTTTGGATTGTTGGGCCCCCTGATTAGAGTGGGTGAGGAGGAGGCAGCCCCTGGGGAGAAAGACAAAGGGGAGAAGCGTCCTTGTCTCCTTTGACAATCTCCGAGTGAGTCTCCCAGAGGGAGAGAACGAGAGGAGGCGGGCCGATGGGACGTCTCCCAGGGGCACGGTCCTGGGCCCAGAGGCCGTGGGGGTTTCTCTGACCAAGCGCTTGGATTTCTGAGAAGTCCCCAAAGGGAGAGAAAATGAGACAGAGAACCCAACGAGAGGGAGGCTGAACTGCCTACTCACCCAGAGATTGGTGACCGGTGTGGATGTGTAGTGTCAGCAATGGCAAAGGTAGAAAGCCCCGGCAGGTCCTGGCAACGGCAGATAGGGTTGGTCCGATGGAGATGGCCAAAAAGGCCAATCAACCCCATCCTGCGGGGGATCGTCCGTTAATGGACCATCTACCATCCGAGTCACGGCACCAGAAATGTCAGGTAAAAGGGCCGAAGACCAAGACCAGACCAGGCCACAACAAGCCTTTATTAGGGGAATAGATCTGCCGGGCTGTCTCTGAACAAAGGAGAGACAAAAGCAATATGGCTGGGGCAGGGAGAGTCTTTTATAGAGACTGGGGTGGGGCTTGTAGGGGCTGAGGCAGGGTTGAATGAGGTAGTGACTAGGGAATGGAGGAGCCGGTGATGTCACTAGGTGGTAGGAGGTGAGCGAGTATTAGGTTACTGTCTAGGTGGGAACAGGGGCATGCTGGGAAGAAGGGTTTGTTCTTTGGTGGGAGCAACCATCTTGGCATGACATCACCCAGGGGAGGGGCAAGGCACCATAGGAAGAGGGCAGCTACTATACATAATAGCTGCTGAGGTAGTGGAAGACCTATCACCACCTTGCTTTGGAGCCAGCTAACTATGGACTGAAACTTTTAGAAATTGGTGGGCTAACTAAACCTTTCCTACTTTAACTTTGAGTGTTCTCTATTTTGTCTCAGCAACTAAACAAGTAACTTAGACAGCTGATTTGGCAGAGAAAAGAAAGCTGAAAGCAAGTGACTTTGGAAGAAGATTCCAGCAGGCATGGTGTTGCTTGCCAGTAATCAAGCACAGAATTCTGGGAGGGTGAGGCAGGAGGATTGTAAGTCTAAGCCCAGCCTGGGGGAACTTTGTGAGATCCTGTCTCAAAAAAAAAAAAAAAAAAAAAAAAAAAAGACTGGGGATGTATCTCCATGGAAGGGCCCTAGGTTCAACGCTAGAGCTGCAAAAAGAAGGAAGGGACCGGGGAGTAGGAGCAGCAGCAACCAAAGACAGCAAGATGATTGGGGCAGCAAAACCCCAGGAAGGGTCAAGAATTAAAGAACCAAGAACCCCAGAGTCAAAGAGTAGAGCTAAAAACAGGAGAATCAGGCCTATGCCCTGCCTTTTTACATTTCTGATCATCATTTTACTAAATTGCTTATTAATATGAAGTGATTCCCAAAGACATTGGAGAGAGAGACCTAACATGGAAGACAGAGCACAAAGTATAAAACAAACTGTGAGACTTACAGGAAACAGAGACAGTGGAGGTAACAGAAGAACACTTGATGTTAAGAGCACTTCCTGCCCCTAGGTCACCTCACTCGAGTCTCCCCAGCTTCAGTTGGTGCCCACATTCCACGGGACCTGGTCACGGCTCAGTTGTGTATGGATGAAGCTTTTATTTTCCTGTATATATATTTTTTGGTACCAGGGATCGAACTCGGGTCCTTGCGCTTGTGCAGCAGGCAGCAAAACCACTGAGCTAAATCCCCGGCCCCTATGTTCCTGTATATTTTTGTCTGGCGTCAATAACAATTATTTGTTTGTCCAATTTTCTGCACATCTATCACAAATATGAGTCTCCAGCTGTCCCAACACCTCAGCAATTCTTTGTGACAGTTGGGGACCACCACAGTGGAACAGTGATGGGACAAAAGACTGGGATGACAGAATTAAACTCCAGGACACAATAAACTATTATCATTTGTAACTTGGCATGTTTCCATAGAGATGCACATTTTATTATGAAATTCTGATAAAATCATAAAAACAGAATGTTTGCTGATATGAGAAATTGTTACCCCGAAAAAATACCTAAATAAGGCCTCCCTCAAGTTTCACTTGCTCTTTGTGTACTTAAAATCACTAATTTTTTTTTTAGAGTCTCACTATTTAGTTCAGGCTGGCTTCAAACTCATGGCAGTCCTCCTGCCTCAGCCTCCTGAGTACTGGGATTACAGGCATGTGTCACCACACTCACTCGGCAAAATCACTTATTTTGGAGGTCACACATCTGGGAAATTCATTAGTAGTTTCTGATAGCTTTGCTATAGTTGGCACCACTATAGGTGTGGTGACCAGAGTCACAATTGCCTGGACTGCTGCCCTAGCACTGAAGGCCACTTTGAGACCACTGACTCTTCCTGGGCTGAAGATGTCTGAGGGGTGACCAACATGGGATCAAGGCCAGCGACCGTGTCTGCCCCCTGTGCTAATTAACCCTTTAGTCAGATTCCACTCAGCTCTGTGCGTTGATCCTTTAAAAAAGCTTTGGTCCAAGATGGGTACAGGGTTTGCTTGGCCCATTGCGCATCAAGCTGATGTGTGTTTCTTCCACCCCACCCTTCCTTGTGCCTTTCAACAGCACAGGCACTGATGGTCCTTGGCCCATCGTACGATGAGGATCTCTACATAGGGTGATGACACCAACAGCAAGAAGAGCTCAGCAGTTCCTGAGCGAAGCTGACCACTGGTCGGAACACCAAGAAAAAGGCGAAACGTTTTGCTCAAGATGATGGTGCCAGATTCAGGAAAAGTCAGCAGCCTCTAGGATAGGCTGACTGACAGCCTGCAGAAGAAACATTTTTGCAACTGTGCCTCTGGCCAGTGGAAATTACCAGACTTTAGCCCACTCCAGGTCACTCCTTGGCCAACTGCTTGCTCTCTTCAGTTGCAGCCCTAATTTGGCTGTACAGGGGTGTGTGAGCTTGCAGTATCTGGCCCAACCTCATTTCTACCAGCTCTGGGTCAAAAGACCTAGGGCTGGGGATTTAGCTCAGTGGTTCCACCGCCTGCCTTGTAACCAAAAGGACCTGAGTTCAATCCCCGGTACCAAAAAAAAAAAAAAAAAGATCCTGTCCCTCATCACTCTCAGTTTCCTGTTTTATTTTTGTTTTTTCAGTACTGGGGATTCTCACTAAGTTCCCCAGGCTGGCCTCCACTTGTGGTTCTCCTGCCTTAGCCTCCCTAAGTGCTAGGATTACAGGTGTGTGCCACCACGCCCATGCCCAGCTTCGGTTTTCTGTTTTTCCCCAGATCTGCTGGTCTGCTCCAGCCAGGACCCTGGCTCTGTGTGCTGCTGGGTCACTGTTACCTTTGGGATTCCTCTTTCCATTCATGCTCTCTCATATTGGAGTCTTTTTCCTGCATGCTATGGTTTCCTTTCTTGGTTTATTTCCTAAATTTGATGGCTTACTCTCTGGGGCCACTCACCCATTCACTTTCTAGCATCCAAAATGTGTGCTTGTCACTTGGATTATTCTTTTTGTTGGATTTATATCTCAAGAAAAAAATGTGCAGTTTCAGGGGTGTTAGGAGAGAGCAGTATTATTATGATCCCTCCCAAGCCTCATATGTTCAGGGGTGGAGCTTTGGACTGATCTACTGATGAATTCAAAGCTAAATGTGCTGCCAGAAGGTGGCCCGCTGGGGGATGGGTCACTGGGGGTGACCTGGAAGGATACAGCTCCAC
Source organism: Heterocephalus glaber (assembly GCF_053883595.1). Classification (NCBI taxonomy): domain Eukaryota; kingdom Metazoa; phylum Chordata; class Mammalia; order Rodentia; family Bathyergidae; genus Heterocephalus; species Heterocephalus glaber. The sequence goes on from NW_028258305.1 coordinate 42,555,686, forward strand.
CCCTGCTCCTCCCTTCCCTCTCTCCACTTCCTGGTTCCCGGAGTTTGAGCAGCGTCCCTCCACCCAGGCCTTCCCTTGGTGCTGGCTGACCATGCGTGGACTGAACCTCTGAAACCATGAGCCAGAATAAACCTGTCCTCCTTTAACTTGTGGGTGTTGGATATTGTGTCTCAGCAACCAGGAAAGTGACTAAGACAAGCGCTAAATATATGTGTTTCTTTGGCCATCTTTATTTATAATCTAATTTTCATTTCAGAATTTAACACTCTGGCTTTAGCACATAGTCAGGATTGGAGTTGGACCAACACTGGAGGCTGAGAGATCTTAAGAAAGCTGTTCAGATAGTTCCAGAAAGAGATGATGGTGGCAAAGGTGTAGGCTAGGGGTGGAACAAGACTGGATGTTCCAGAGAAGAGCTGGCGAGATTGTCAGGGTGCTTCACAGATGGGTAGATGAGGTAGATGATAGACAGAGCTCTACCTGGACTTGCACTGTATTTATCTTAATATGTGTTATAAAAATATAACTGGCATATCAACCCTGTGATTTCCTGGATAGTATGAAGATGCAATAAAGCAGATATTTGAGTTTTAAAAAGAAATTCAGTTGGATCTATGAAGCAAATTATGCACTGGGAGCAGCGTATTTAGAGAGCTGTTTGTGGGAGCTGGGCTGGGAAATTGCTGGGTTCACCCCACTACCTAGGATTAGCCCTGCCAGCGACTGGACCTCTCCCGCTTACCCGCCCCCTCTCAACTCTTTCTCTGCCCAGTCTTTGCCTCCTTTGTTTGCACTTGAAATTTCTCACTCTGCCTGTGTGTGAACAGCTTTCTCTCACCATCGCCTCGATCCTGGCTTTTGCAGTCTTCTGCTTAATATGAGTTTCAGAGCTTCTAATGGCATTTTATTTTTTTATTTTAAAAAATACACCCAATGTCGAAAAGCCTTCGAGTGTGCCATATCTGAAACCCAGTGGCAGACAACTGCCTTCTAACCCCCCTTCTCCTCCTCCTCTCCGGCACTGTCAGGCTCAGGATCTCCCTTCTCCAGGGCCGCCGTCAGTTTTCACTCACTTTGCGGCCACCATAGTGGACAGAGAGTGTGGAGCCCAGTTCAGTGTCCGTGACCCACTGCATTTACACTGTGCATGGCCAAGCAGAACAACCCACCAGAGGCGCACGCCCTCCCCATACGAGGGCTGCTGCACCATCCCACAGGGCACACGGAGAGCGGAAACACACACGGCTGCACCCCAGAAGGCTGCAAAGACGACCTCAGGTTTCGAGTCTCAAGCCAAGAAGTGTGTGAAGCTTGGGTCAGCCGGATAATGGATAAGATCAACTGCATCCTCAAAGTGGCCGGAGCAAGTGGGTGTCAAGGAAGCGCAGTGGCCTTGCCTCGCCCTCCCTGTGACCCATGGGCAGCTCTGGGAAGAAGCAGTGCTGGTCCCTAAACACTTGTGTAGGGGACAGCCAGAGACCTGGCCCTGTGCTGTCACCATGAGCGTTTGGAAACATGGGGAGGTAGAAAAGCAGGGTGCTGACAGCGACTCCCCATGGCTGACAGCCCAGCCCCTCCAAGACCCCAGGAGGAGGCCACTGCGCCAGGCTACCCCAGGCCACTTGACCATGAACTGATGACACCAAGGATCAGACGGCAGGAATCGTAGGAGCTTTCCTTAGGCGATAGAAATCCCTGGAAAAGAGTTCATGGATGAATCCTGCGACGATCCCTTTAACGTGCAAAAATACATCATATAAAATAATGTAACTGAACAAAGTTTAAAAAAAGAAAGTCACAGAATGTGAAAATGATTCATAACAAATATAACTCATAAAAACTAGCAATCCTAAAAGTATCTAGATTTAATAAGGTTTTCTATGGCTGATCCTTACCTTCTATTGTACTTGCCAAATGGTGAGAGTATAAAAGGATAATAATAGGCCATTTCATAGACAGGAAAACAGATAGAAAACATGAATTAATAGAAATACACATAACTAAAGCTGATAGAAATTAGATAAATACAAGTCAAACAGCTTAGAGGGTCTTATCTACCTACAAGTCTAACAAAGTGAAGTATTATAAAGATATGATTGAGTAAATCATGGCACACTGACAAAATGGAATACTATATAGGCATTAAAATAATAAGCATGATAGTCATTAAACTGTGTATTTGAAGAAATGTAGAAAGACAAAGCGTATGCGACAACAGTTTCAAGTGAGTGAGCACAAGATAATGAGGCCTGGAAGTGATTTGAGAGGTGTATTTAGTATGTGGGATTTTCACTTCTGTAACATGAAGCACATAATAAAAATGTAAGTGTGCGCAGAGACATATTCTATAAAGGAGGTGGGAGAGAGTAATTTCTTCTTCTCTTTTTTTTTTTGGTGACAGGGATCAAACTCAGGACCTTGAGCTTGAGAGGCAGGTGCAGCGCCACTGAGCTAAATCCCTGGCCCTAATTTCTTCTTTCTCCTTGGTTCGCAGTGGATCCATGAGGATGAATTAAATGGTTTGAACTTCTTGGATCAAAACATTAGATGCTAGAATAAGCAAATGGTTCAGGTCTGTCTGTGGAGACAGTTAAGAATATCCATCTGGGCTGGGGATTTAGCTCAGTGATTCCACTGCCTGCCTCCCAAGTTCAAGGTCCCGAGTTCGATCCCTGGTACCAAAATAAAAAGAAAATGCTCGTAATTAGTCCTTTTTTGTCTTTAAAAAGTTCTAGAATGTACCCCCCATGTGCCTGTCTTTCTGTGTCTCTCTTCCTCTCACAATACACTAAAGTTAGATTTCATTATTTACCACTAGTAAGAAGGATGAGAAGGAACCTCCACAGAGTTCCCATGTGCGCTCAGCACCGGTCACAGTTCATTCTCTCCACTTGCCCCCCCATTTACATACCCTACAAATGTCACCCCTACCCAGAAGTGATTCTATCCACCATTAACAATATGCTACCCTAAACTAAGAAATTTGAAATGTATTTTTCCCCTTGTCCTTTGACATCTTGGTATTTTCTCAGCAGTGCTGATGACATAACAGGCCAACCTTACATCAGGACAAGATCAAGTGGGCAGAGTTGCCTCGTTAAAATGTTGACTCTTTCAATTATTTAGAGAGATATAAGTAATATAAAGAAACACATTTTAATATTACATTTCTAGAGCATATAAGATGTTTCATATATTGAGGCCTGTTAAAAAATAGGTTCTAGCATGACATTCCAAGCTTGTAAAAATCTGAAAAAAATTACAGAATAACAGTCTGTCCCATTCCCCTACAAGTACTCAAATATATTAGTAAATTAAAAAATCTGAACACAAAATTATGTGTAAGAGATGAACCACTGGACGTGGTGGCACCTGCCTGTAATCCCAGCACTTTGGAGGCTAAGGCAGGAGGATTTCTATGAGTTTGAGGCCAGCCTGGGCTGCATAGAGAGTTCAAGGCCAGGCTGAACTACATTAGTGAGACCCTGTCCATGAGAAGGAGAGAGAGACAGAGACAGAGAGAGAGAGAGAGAGAGAGAGAGAGAGAGAGAGAGGAACCATGCATTACACACAGACATATTCATTCAGAAATACGTTAACAGTGGCTATTAGTAAAGTGTGGAATTGTAATTCAAATATCCTTCTACATTGTTTCCCAATTTTTCTAGATTTTTCTTCCATAAGGACTTGTGAGGTTGAGAAAATCGGAAGAGTTATTAATAGAAAGCTGTATCCAGGAGTCTGGGGAGAAGCTCTGTCCTTAAGCCACGGGCGGACAGGACCAGGAACTGGCAGCTGTTACAGCTCCACTCGAAGAGCCGTGTTCTGCGAGGACCCTGTTCTGTCAGCACCTCTCAAGACAGGGTGGCCAAGACAGGTCAGAGAAACAAACCGAGCTGAGAGAATGAAATGGCAGGCATGACAACATCTCAGTAATGCTTAGCTCAGGCGGCTCTCGGTCACATAGGTAAGGACAGGTGACTACAACTATGTACCCAAAGAGGGCTAACGGGGGCCGCGCGGAGCAATTTGCTCATCTTCGGAGCAAGAGCCCCGGAGAGCTAACTTCCCCCTCCCAGCTGTTCAGTGCAGAGCCAGGACCAGAACTCCCGAGTCCTGACTCCTAACGCAGGACTCTCCGCTCTCCACTTTTCTGGTGTTAAGTGTTGTTGCTGTTTTTGCCACTGCTGCATTAAGAAAGTATGTTATATAGTATATAATCTTGAGTTAAGAACGTATATTATACAAGAAAGTGTGCTGTATAATTGCATTAAGGAAGTATGTGCAAGTCCTGGACACTCTAGCTTCACTCAGGTGGATCCCCAAGCATTATTCCAAACTGGGACAAAGTCCCAATGTTCCTTTCTTTCTCTTGTCTTCCTGCAATGATCTGAATGCTTGTGTCCCCCAGAAGTCATAAAATTCTGTCCCCCAATGTACATTATTAAGTGGCAGGGCCTGGGTATGGTGGTGCACACCTGTAATCCCAGCACGCTGGGAGACCGAGGCACAAAAATCACAAGTTTGAGCCCAGTCTGGGCAACTTGGTGACTTAGCGAGAGCCTGTCTCAAAATAAAAATTTAAAAAGGCTGCAGATGTAGCTCAGTGTGAAGGCCCTGGGTTCAATCCCCAATAACCAGGAAAAAAAGATTAAAAATAAGAGGGGAGGGGGTTGAGGAGGTAATGAGGTCATGAGAATGGAGCCCTCGTGAGCAGGATCAATGTCTCTTATAAAAGGGACCCAGAGCATCCAGGTTAGAGAGCTTACCCAGCATGCACAGGGCCTGGCTCCATCCCCAGGCCAGCAAAAGAGACACAGAGGCTGCAGCAGAGACCCGAGAGCTTGCTTGCCCTCTTTCTGCTGTATGAGGATGCAGTCAGAAGACAACAGCCTGCAACGCAGAGTGAGCTCATCAGAATCCAGCCACGCTGTCAGGGCTCTAGCCTCAGGACTGAGGGAAAATCTCTGTTCTGTAGGAGACAGCCCACCAAGGCTATCTGTTCCAGCAGCCTGGAGTCACCCACACACCAGGCCCCCTGCCACGGTCTCGGCCCTTCATTCCTTCTTCTCCTTCCACTCCTCTCCTTTTTTATTCTTTTTCATGATATTTGAACCTAAACACACACACACAGAATAGAATTCCCATAATACTTTTCCTAAACACACACATTTGTACCATCTTGCCCCATTTGTGAGAGCATTCATTCATGTCAAATGTCATACATACATGCATACACACACATGTAAAAGCATGCATACATATCAAAGATACACAGATAGACACATCACACATGTTCCTGAACCTTTTGAAGACATTCAAAACGCTGTAGACATCATGACATTTCGAAGACTCCTCATATCTCCAGGACCACCTGACAGTAAAGACATTTGCCAGCATAGTTCCAACTACCTAAGAAAATTAATCATTCACTTCATAATCAAATGTCTCCAAACTGTCTTTAAGGCTGTGTTAAGTATTTGATCAAGGATCTTGTCACGGATTACATATTTTGTGTAGTTGTTGGGTCTCCTTAACTTTTTTTGATTTAGAAACATCTCCTCCCATTCTGCTTTCATTTGTGTTTTTCATGGCAGTGAATTTTTTGAAGAATTTCAGCTAATTTTCACATATAATTGCCCACCTTCTGGATTTCTCTGGTTGTTTCCTTATGGTCAGATTGAGATCAAACATCTTCAGGATGAACAGTGTCTAGCACATTACCCTTCTTTTGTTGCATCCCATCAGAAGGTACACAACATTGGGCTGGCCCACAACGCTAAAACTGACCTTGTGCTTAAGGGAATGGTCACCAGCTCTTTCTGTTGCAAAGTTAATAAGCCATGCAGTGATTCTTTGAGACCATGTGAGTAAATTAGCATTTGTTGATCATCGTAAAGTTTGCCTGAATTGACTGGGGTTGCAAAATAAGGATTCCTTCAGACTGGCATTGAACTCCCTATGTTGCCCAGGCCAGCCTGGATCTCACAGTGATCCTCCTGCCTCAGCTTTCCAGGCACTGGGATTACAGGTGTGCACCACCACGCCTCGCTGATTCTTGTCCTATTTTATTACTGCCATTCCCTGTAAATAAGGTCCGGTCCCATTTTGTGTGCTCTCATAGCAGACTTCTAACCCTTCCTCCAGCCTCTGACCTGGCTCACTTCACTCCATCACCTGCTAGAAGGAGCATGCTCAATTGCAAATCTGGACATGTCTATGCCTTGCTTAAAATCCTTCAGGGACAAGCTCCAATCTGTGAGCCGCATGGGGCTCTTTGTGCTTTAGCAACTTCCTACCTAATCTGGCTTATCCCTCTCTGCTGCCCCTTTACATACTCCATTCCAACTACTTACAGTTCTCCAAACATGCCCCCGTACCTCTTCACAATCCCATCTCTCTGCCTGCAAGACCCCTCACCCCCCCTCTGACTCCCAAGTGTTCTGCAGGCTTCCGCTCAGGCATCACTTCCTCAGAGCCCAAGGTTAAATAGGTGCCTTTTTTGCCTGGCAAGCCAAGGACCTGAGTTCAATCCCCTGTACCAATAAATAAATAAATAAATAAATAGGTGCCTTTTAGGGACTCTTCTGATACTCTGCATTAGAAAGGTTTGGGGGTTTTTGTCTCTCCCATTTAATTGTAAGATTTTTATAGGAAGAGCATTGTCTTAGTTACTTTTCTCTTGTTGCTGCATTAAAATACCCAACACCCAAAGTAAATGGGAAAGTTTATTTAGCTCACAGTTTGTAGAGATTTCAGTTCATAATCAGCTGGCTCCAAGGCAGGTTGGCATGGGAGTGGGGCAACAGTTCATGGCGGTCAGAATGTGGCACAGCAACAAGGGATGACCACAGCACTTTCTGTCCCTTTTACCTTATCCAGGCTACTGAGGGCAGGCGGCACTCACACCCTTAATCCTAGAGCCCTTCAGCCTAGGACTGCACCATGAATCAATTCCAGTGTCACACACTCTAGATCCAGCCACCTTTGGAAAAAGCCCCACCAAGACCGCATGAGGTTTGGGGGAACATTAGACACATTATAGAACTATGTAACATTCTGCCCCTAGTCCCCTAAAGATGCATGCACATCCCTTTATGCAAAAAAGCATTCAGTCCATCTCCAAGAGTTGCCCAAGTCCTAGCAGTTTCAGCACTGCTGAAAAGTCCAAGTCCAAAGTCTCCTCTGAGATTTAGGGCACACTTTCAGCTGTGAGCATGAAAAGAAAGTTGAACGCTCCGCACATACAATGGCACAAGGTAAACACTGCCATTCCAAAAGGTACAAATAGGGGGATACAAAGGAATGGGAACAAAACAGGTCCAAAATCTAGGGGGCAAACATTAATTCCTGTAGTCTTCAGCATCTGAGGCAATCTGTGGCAAGTTGTGAACTCCAAAGGGCTTGGGTGGCTCCGTCCCTATAGCACTGCTGGTGGCTATAGCTCCCATGGCTTCTCTCTTAGGCCAACTCTGTTCTCTCCTTGCAGTTTTCCTCAGACGATCCACGTTCCTGGTTTCTCCAACCTTCTGGGGTCTCCACTGCACCTTTGGCTTCACACTCACAGCTGCACACACTGCCCTCTCGGGGGCACGCTGCCTGGCCTCCCAGGCCTCTTCTGAAATCTGGGTGGAAGCCTTCCTGATCCCACAACTCTTGCATTCTTCATGCACCTAAAACCAGCACCATGTGGATGATGCCAAGGTCTGCTGCCAGCTGGAGCAGTAGCCAGGCTTCCTTCTCTCTTGGCTGTTGGGGTCCAGTGCCTATGAACCAAATCCTGAGGCACAACTTCCCTAGGCCACCACCATTCTGGAACATGATGCTCTGGGGCTCTCTTCTCAAAGCAAAGTCTTTCATTTTTGCAGCTCTGAGGCTGCAAAGGCTGGAGTCCTCAGGCCATCTTTTCTGTTGTCTTCTGAAATACCTGGCTTTTTCTTGTTAGTCTTTTCAGCAACCAATTTCTCCTCTGTTCATCTTTGCAGGCCACAACTTTACTGGAGCTTCCTTTCTGGCCAAACTCCCAACGTTTGAATCATTCTGCTGGGGTCTTTGCTTTTGATTCTCAACATAAATCTGGCTAAAAGCCTCCAACAGTAGCCATGCCACAGCCTCAACATTAGACTGCCTTGAAATTTCTCCTGCCAGATTAATTAAGTCTGCCACCCTTAATCTCAGTCTCAGGCAAAGTCTCTGGACAGGAGCAAAATGCTGACAAGCTTTCTGCCAAGGCATAACACACATTGTCTGGAGTCCAGCAGCCAGTGCAGTCCTTCTTCCCACCAGAAACTTCCTGAGCCTGGTCTTGACCAGCTTTTTGGTCTTCTGAGCTCTGACCAGAATCTCCTCCCATCAAGTATAGCCTCAGGTGTTCCAGCTCTAGTTTTTCAGCCAGCATCTCCAAACCTTTTGTAACTCTTCCCCCTCCCACAAGCCAGCGCCAAAGGCTCCCAAACCACAGGGTCAGGTAATGTCACAGCAATGACCCCACTTCTCTGGTTCCAGACAGGTGCAGTGCCACTGAGCTATATCCCCAGCTCTGGTTCCAAATTCTGTTTTAGTTGCATTTCTCTCATTGCTGAGACAAAGTATCTGACACCCAAAGATAAGGGAGGAAAGGTTTGTCTAGTTCACAGTTTGTAGAGGTTTCAGTCCATAATCGGCTGCCTCCAAGGCAGGGTGGCACATGGCAGAGGGCAACAGTTCATTGTGGGCAGAAGGTAGCAAAGCAACCCTACATCCTATGCCCTACATCTCTTTTTTTTTTTTTGGTATTAGGGATCAAACTCGGGTCCTTGAGCTTGCAAGGCAGGTGGTGGAACCACTGAGCTAAATCTCCAGCCCGCCCTACATCTTATCTAGGTTACTTAGGGTGGATATCACTCATACTTTTAATCCTAGTGCCCTTGATCCTAGGACTGCTCCATGAATCAATCCCAGCATCACACACTCCAGATCCAGCTGCCTCTGAAAAAGCCCCACCTATGACTGCGTGAGGCTTTGGCGGGACATCTAGACACAAGCCATAATAAGCATTGTCTTTTGTCTTCATATAACAGGAATGTGGTGCTATCTATGGCAGGAGATAAGCACTCAACAAGTATTTTGCAATGATTAATTAATGTTTCCTCAAACTATTAAATAAAGAATGTGACCAGCTTCCAGAACAACTAGATTATATGATCTTGAAGGATAAAAGCCATGTGTTATGGTTTAGATCAAAAATGTTTCCCAGGGGCCGGGGCTTTAGCTCAGTGGTGCTGCCGCCTGCCTCCTAAGCGCAAGGTCCAGAGCTTGATCCCCAGTACCAAAAAAAAAAAAAGTCACCCAAAAGACTCCTGTGTTCAAAGATGAAGCTTTGGAAAATGATTGGATCCCAGGAACACTGAACCCATCAGTGTATTAATCCATCAATGAGTTTGTAGCTGAATGTACTCTTAGGAGATGGGGCCTGGTTACAGGCAGTGGATCACTGGGGTGTGTGGTCTAGAAAGCAATATTCTTGTGCCCAGCCCCTCTCCCTCCTTCACCTCTCTTCTTTCTCCCTCTTTCCCTCCCCTCCAGCTCATCCATCTGCTCCTCCCCTTGCTCTTCTCCCTCCCCTCCTCTTCTGCTTCTCCCCTCTTCCTCTTCCTCCAACTTTTCCTACTCCTCCACCTCCTCTCCTCTCTCCCTTTCTTTCTCCTCTTCTTTCTCTTCTAACTCTTCCTCCCTCTCTTTGCCCCTGAGCCCAGTGTTTCCCTGAGGTAAGCAGATTTCCTCTGTTATACTATTTCTGCCTTGAAGGCAGCAGACCACATACTGAAACCCCTGAAATTGAGCCAAAACAAACCCTTTTTCCTTTAAATTCTGTTTGTCTAGTATTTTATCCTAGCAATAGAAAGGTGACTAATACACCACATCTTCTACATTTTTCTATTGCTCACATTTCCATCCTATTGCTTGTTAATTTGAATTTTCAATGATACACTGTATGGATATACTATATTATTTTTTTTATTTGTCCTGTTGATTTTTCTATTAAGAATTGTTCCTCTTCTACCTAAAAGGATGCCCAATCCCTTGTTTGGTCTTCCCTACACATGCTGGGATCATAATGTAAGCTGGCCAATCAAAATTCTTCATCCTGCCTGTTGCAATGATTGGTTTAGGTAATGACACCTGACTGAAGCCAGGCCTATCAGAGTCCTCCCTGGGGCTCTAGATGGAGTTAGCTAGAAAGACAGGCAAGGAAAACAATGAACTATCCATTCACTGCCAGAGGCTATCTTGCTACTTGGGAGAGAGCTTCTCTGAGAAGGAAGCCAACATAAGACAAACAAACCCACACAGAGGGACAGGATGGAATGAATGACATTATTTAACTCCCTAAACCAGGACACATCTAAAGAGTCATGGGCCAGGGATGTGGCTCAGTGGCACTGTGCCTGCCTGGCAAGCGCAAGGTCCTGAGTTCAATTCCCAGTACGAAAAAAAAAGAGTCATTTTATTTTTTTCTGGTACCAGGGCTTGAACTCAGGACCTTCGCTTACCAGGCAGGCACAGTGTCATTGAACCACATCCCCGGCCCTTAAGAGTCGTATTTTAGACTTCCTGGTACACCAGTTAAGAAATTCCTTCCTTGCTTTTTAAGCTGATAGAATTCCGACCAGCATTCAAGATAAGCATTTCATGACATTTCCCAGTTGGTTAAGCAGGTGAACTGAGTTGGGGAATAAGAATTTCACCTCCATTTATTCCTTTTTTGCCTTCTGAGAATGTTTTGACACCATCTCTGTGGACTTCCAACCCTTCCCTGCCACCAGCTGAACTCTGATACCAGGCAGGAAGTGAGCTTTTATCTAGCCAGGTGATTTGGGGCCTCATTCTCATGTCCCTGTCACCTGTGTCTCCTCTGGAGATGCAAAGAGGACCAGGAATGGTGAAGCGTGACCAATGGCGTTACCCTTTCTGTTCCAGATTTCTGAATCCCTCCTCGTTTCCAATGCCACATTGTGTCTTTTCTTCTGGTTCACTTTGCTTGTGGTGACTCTCAATTTCCAGGAATATGAGGAGGCTGGGGTGGAGTGAGAAGGACCGGGTACCTCCTGAGACAGAGATGTGGATATCCACTCTCGGAGCTCTGAGCATGTCAGAGAACCATTATTGGGGATATTTTCCAGCTTTTGCCTTAAATTGCTGGGAAATTTCTCAGTGAGGCATGAGAAGAGAAAGCTTACTTTCTCTGAAGGAGCCTGCAGAACTTATAGACAAAGTAAGGGGGTGCTGGGGAGAGGAGAGTCTTGGTTTACAGAAGATTCCATCTTGTCATCCTCATCATCTGCACAGTTATTTTTAGGAGTAAGAGGAAATAGCCCAGCTCTTTAAGAAGAGTATTTTCATGGCTTTAATTTGAATTAGCTTAATTAGATGCTTTTCTTCTACTAGCTGAGATAAACCACTCCAAGAGAACCAGAGTTGGGATGAAGCGTTGAAGGAGAAAGGAAAGTAAGTTATAGTAGGAGCGCCTGCCCCGGGTGTGGAGTACGTAACTCTCTGGACAGAAGTAAATTGGAAGAAAAGGAGAAGAATCCTAAGGGCTGTGGGAGGGCACAGAAGAGGAAAGAGGCATCCCAGGCAAGCTATAATTACTTGGCAACTTCACTGAAGAATAGAGCTGCCAGTCTTCCCAGATTTGTCCTTTCTGGGATGCCAGGGTGACAGTGACAAGAGCCCATGGTTTTATATCTCTGAGTCTGGCGAAAAGGGAGATGGCCATCCAGACGGGCATCACCCAAGTCCTGTGCCAATCTTGGACTTGAATTTTTCTGGCCTTTACTACCAAATCCCTTCCCTAGGGATGAAGCATGAGAAATGAAGGCAGAAGGAGAGGAATTTATTTCTTAAAACCTACTTGTACGGTCAGGCCATGCCCTGGTCCTACAGGTCCATCCTGCAGTTCTGGGAAGCCACCCTTCTGCCCACCTTCAGCTTCTGTGTCCTCCTGTACCCAACAAAGCAGGGGGCCCAGTTCCAACATGGACTTGAAATGGAAGAAGATACGGAAGGGGGTGACTGCACGTTTCAGAGAAGAGCCCCAGACTGGGGGAAGGGTGCCAAGGGGAGAGCGCCTGGGCCTCCTGCCTGCCTGCCTGCAAGCTGCACCTCAGCTCGCCTCCTCGGAACCCGGGTTTATGTAATTCGAATACCTGGGGACCACAGCGCGGCCTCGCAGCCAGTGTTGGAAGCGCTATTCGCTATTCCGGGGCGGGAGGAGAGGAGGGTAAAGGCTGGTGCGCCCCGCGGGCGGACTCTTCCTCCTGTCCTGCCTGTCCCGGGTGACACCCAGGTTGGTGATCCCTGCATGTTAGGCCAGAGGTTCCCCGGGGACCGGGAGGCCGCCCCAGTCCCGCCCCTCCCCGCCCCCGTGCCCAGCAGCTCCTCGGGTTCAGCTCCGGTCCCAGCTGTCCCCGGGCGGGCGGCCCAGGCCCAGGCCCAGGCCCGGGCTTGGCACCTGCCCCAGTCCCCCCAGATGTCCCCAGAAAGGCAGGGGAAGCCTGAGCCCGGGCCTGACTAATGATCACGCCCTCCAGACAGGATGCAGGCTGTGACTCAAGCTGTGGAGGCAGCGCGAAGGAAGAGCGAGTGGGAGGGAGGAGAAGAGCCGGGAGGAGCAGGCTGGGGAGGGCGCAGGCCGAGGGGCTCGAACTCGGGTCCTCAGGGACGCTGCCCTCTGGGCCCTCGCTCTGGCAAAGCGCAGGACAGCGACACATCTGCAGGCTGCAGCCTGGTTTGATAGTTACTTTGAAAGGCAGCGGGGACTAAAATTATGAAAGGATGTTATTGTAACTGCCTCTGATGTGACGTGCTGTGTGATATCGTGCATGCTGTGCGAAGGAATCCAGGTTTCTGCAGACGCCAAACGCTAAGTGATTATTAACACACACACACACACACACACACACACACACGCACACGCACACCGCCCCGCAACTATTTCAGTTTGCTTCCGTTTCAAGAACCTGAATCTGGCCAGGAAGGATATTTGAAGACAAGTTAGATTCAGCCTTTCCACAGGCGTCATATGTCCCGGCGTCCATCATCTGACGTTTGTTAGAATAGCTGATCGTTTAGAACAACAGGCTAGGAGTAGGGCTTTGCTTTGCATGCGCAGTGTATGTGGACATATGGGGGGGGGGCTGCAGGTCTACATGCCATATTTAAAATGCGAGTTAACATTCTAGTACAGTTGTTCTAATCCTATAAAACCTGTAATTACCTTTTAATTATATTTATAATTTCCCCAAATGAAATTCACAAGCTATATAGATGGCATAATTACATTTTCCTAAAATTCGTATTTACCTGTAATATAAAGGAGGAATAAGAGAAAGTATTTATAATGTAATAATTTGATTTTAGTACATAAATGCTCAGGTATAGCTAAACTAGAAAACGTAATAAAGTAGGAAATGCTGTGCCTACTTGTAATAGGCAAATTTTTTTAAAAAAATTCTTTCATTGGTACATTTTAGGTATTCAATACGTTTACATGTATCATTGGGTGCTTGTACCTGTACATGATGTATCTTGGTTCTTATTTTTTTCCCTATTCCCTGTGTGCCCTTCACCCCTTCCACCTTTCCCTATTTACATAGACTTTGTTTCCATTTTTTTTCTTTTCCCATAATTTTTCCTTTCCCTTCTTCCCTTTCCCCTTCCCCTCCCACCACCCCTACACCTTTAGACCTTTTCCTATTTCAAATTATCAATTATTCATTTTAATCCTTATTTACACTTTCAGTTTCTCACACTAGAAAACTATTCAGTATTTACACATGGGTGTCCTATTTATTTCACTTAAGAGGATGGCCTCGATATGCATCTATTTAGTTATAAATGTCTCTAGTTTCTCATTCTTTATGGCTGAGTAGTACTCCATTTTATTAAAAAACCACATTTTCTTTATCCAGTCTCCAGGTGATGGGCACTTGGGCTGCTTCCAAGCTTTAGCTGTTACAGACTGTGCCGCTATAAACACGGGTGCACATATATCATTGTGGTATGATTCTTTTAATTCTTTGGGGAAGATACCCAGCAGGGGAATAGCTGGATCAATTGGGATCTCTAGTCCTAGTTCTGTGAGGTATCTCCATACTGATTTCCACAGTGGTTGCACTAGTCTGCACTCCCACCAACAATGGAGAAGGGTTCCTTTCTCCTCACACCCCTGCCAGCATTTGTTATTCATGATTGCATTTATTGTGGGGAGTTTGTACATGTACATAACACATCTTAATTCTTCTTTCCCTTCTCCCCTCCCTTCCTGCTCCCTCTAACACTTGTTCTCCTTCCCATTTCTTTGAGTCTGTCTTTTTTCAAAATCCCTTTCCCTTCCCTCCCTCCCCACTCCTTCCATCTCTTGTTCCCCTTGCCATTTGAAAAAATTCTCCCCACTTCCTATTATCTATCCTTTATTTTGCTCTTTATATTTTGGGTTTTTGTATAAGAGAAACCATGTGATGTTTAAACTTGTGTGTCTGATAATTCACTTAACATTATGGTCTCAAGATTCAGTCATTTACCTACAGATGCCTCAAGTTTATGCTCTCTGCCAGAGTCACTGCATATAAACACCACATTTTCCTTACCCATTCATCTGTTGATGGATATATTGGACATTTCCAAGATTTAGCTATTGTAAATCATGCTGCTATAAATATGAGTATCTGTGCATCACTGTAACATGATGACTTTAACTCTTTTGGGAAGATTCCTAGAAGGGGACTAGCTGGGTCAAATGGACTTTCTTTTTTAGTTTTTTGAGACAAGGTCTTGATATGTAGCCCAGGATGGCCTTAAACTCGCAGTGATCCTCCTGCCTCAGCCTCCCAAGGGCCAGGATTACAGGCATACACCACTATTCCCAGCTGGAATTTCTATACTTTTAGTTTTTTGAGGAATCTCCATCCTGATTTCCATAGTGGTTGTACTAGTTTACATTTCCACCAACAATTTAGAGGAGTTCCTTTTTCCTCCACATCCTGGCCAGCATGTTATCCTTTGATTTCTTGATGATGGCCATTCGTTCTGAAGTAAGGTGGTAGCCAGTGTTGGTTTAATTTGCATTTCTCTAATGGCCAGAGATGTCAAATATTTCTTCATGTATTCATTGGCCTTTTGTAGTTCTTCTGAGAAGTATCTGTTCATTTTGGTTGCCTATTTTTTGATTGGGTCTTTTATTTTGGGAGGGGTCTAATGTTTTGAGTTCTTTATATATCTTAGATATTAGTTCTCTGAGGAGTAACTGGCAAAATTTTTTCCATTCTGTAGGTTGTCTTTGCACTGGGTTGTTTTCTTGGATGTGCAGAAGCTTTTTAATTTGATGTGATTCCATTTTTTGATTCTTTCTTTTTTATGCATCATCAGAATAAGGAATTTTTATGACAGTTTGTTTTGCAAATTTTCCAATCAATGCATCAAACATAAACCAAATCCAGATGTCAATTATGGATACAAATATAGCTTGCGGTTTTCTCTTTAAAGGGAGTAATTTTTTAATAGTTGATGCAACTGTTGGTAACACAATAATAATAACACTTGTGGCTTCACATACTAACCTGGACTTCTGATCAAGTGCTGATTAGCCTGGTGAAGGAGGTCTCTAAAAACTCTAATCCATTGTCAGTCTTGTCTAGTCTTATACCATTCATTCTCCTTTTTTTAGCATTTAAAAGCAACAGATTGAGTTGACAGATACTGTTTATGGGCCCCTGAGGTTGTTTTTACTGATTCAGTCTGATTTTTTGAATTCTTGATAACCAGAATAGGATTATTTCTTGCCAAGCATCATTTTTGAACAGGTTGTTCTTTCTTCATGGAATGGTGTGGGCATCCCTTATTAAAGATCATTTGATCCTATATATGTTTATTTCTGGGTTCTCTAGTCTTTTCCATTGGTTTATACGTCTGTCTTTACACCAATACCATACTGTTTTGATTACTGTAGCTTTGCACCAACATTTGAAATTATGACATGTGAGTCTTCCAATTTTGTTCTTTTTTTCCCTAAGATTGTTGTAGCTATGCAGGTTGCCATAATATTGATATAAATTTTATGATGGATTTTTCTAATTCTGCAGGACTTGGTTGGAATCAGATTGAATCTGTGGATCACTTTGGATAGCACTGACATCTTACCAATAGTGTCTTCTGACCCATGAACACAGAGATGTCTTTCCATTTATTTATCCCATACCTTTTTTGAATTATTAACCATTATATCAAAGTTGCTTTTCATTGTAAGATCTAGCTTTCTGAAATCTAAGGGATTGGTACGACTATGATCCAAATTCCTCCTTTCCTTCAAGTTTCTCATCACTTCTGCATTAGGGATCAGTTATTTCTTCTTTCTTTTTTTTGGTACCGGGGATTGAACTTGCCCTTGTGAGGCAGGCGGCAGAACCACTGAGCTAAATTCCCGGCATGGGATCAGTTATTTCTTAATATTTTCTCATAAATTATTGGCAAAGAAAGGAAAACATTTAAGATATGATATTCTTTTAGCAAAATAAGACTTCTACAAAGATGCTAATGAGAAGATTCTGAATCAAGTGAAATACTGAACTCACAAACTTGCCCTACAATCTTTTCTCCAACTCCAAGATCCTAAGATGTCTTTTTTCTCCCTTAGGACATGGTTCATAAACACTTATTTAAAATAGTGTTTAGTAAATAGTGAACATTTTAAGCTTTTCTGGCAATATAGTCTTTGTCACAGCCATGTAACTCTGCCAATATAGTGCAAAAGCTGCCATGGAGGAAAAAAGAAGACATGCCAATACATGATACCCTTTGAAAACATTATGCTAAGTGAAAACAGGCAGACATGAGATCCAATTGCATATGATCCTATTTATTTATTTATTTATTTATTTATTTATTGGTACCAGGGATCAAACTCGGGATCCTGCGCTTGGTGAGGCAGGCGGCAGAACCACTGAGCTAAATCCCCAGCCCAATATGATTCTATTTATATGAAATGTCCAGGAGAGGCAAGTCTATAGGGACGGGAAGTAGGTTAATGTTTTTCACAGACTGGGGAATGGTAGAGGAGAATGGGAGTGGTTGCTAATGGGTATGCGGTTTCTTTTTGGAGTAATGAAAATGTTCCAATATTAGATAATGGTTGTTGTGCAACTTTGTGAATGTCCCAAAAACCACTCAGTTGTAAACTTTAAAGAATGAATCTATGGTATGTGGACTGCTTTTTTTTTTAAAGCATGGATAATACGTAGATAAATGGGTGTGGTCATGGGCTATCTTTTGCTCTGCCCTCCCCTAGACTTTAAGATGCATACAGTCAGGGGCCAGGGATTTAGCTCAGGGGTGCTGCTGCCTGCCTTGCAAGTGCAAGATCCTGAATTCGATCCCTGGTACCCCACCCCCCTCAAATAAAAAAAAGAAAAAAGATTCATACGTCAGACTTTTTTTTTGTTTTTTGAGACAGGGTCTGGCTATGTAGTTCAGCCTGGCCTTGAATACACTATGTAGCCCGGGCTGGCCTCAAACTCAGGCTGGCAATCCTCCTGTCTCAGCCTCCTGAGTGCTGAGATTACAGGCATGCACCACCATGCCCAGCTTCTGTGTTTTAGCTATAATTAGTCTCTAGCCCCTAATACAATACTTGTCAAGTAAGTAATTTTTCCACAAGTGTTTGCTAAATCAATGAATCAATGAATGAATGCATTGAAGGTTCTGTTTGGCCAAAAGGAGCTATGCTTTTGGTGCCTGTCTCTCTGCTCTGTGTGTAAAGCCACATCCACTTTCATGCTCCACACAACTGCTGCTATTCCTGATTTCCACCCTCTTCTACTCTGTGACCCCACTTACCCATTTAGTGCTTTGCTACTGTATAATAACCTCATCTCCTCTTCCATTTACTGCTTGTTCCTCCTATACTGCATCTCTTGGCTCCACATAATTTTTAATTTATGTATTTATTTATTCAACAACAAATATTTACGAAGCATAAAATATTATCTCTTCATTTTAATCCCCACTGCTTCCAGAAAGAGTGGAGCCTGGTGTATCCCAAAGGGAAGCCAGGGTTCCTGTAGTCTCCAGTCTCTGATGGTGTCCCAGTCAAATAAATAAAGTCCCGAAACAAAAAAGGATTTGAACTCCAATTCTACTTGTATCTTTTATTTTTTCTACTTGTATCCTTTAAAGACTGTTAATAAAGATCTTGTGCTAGTCAGCTTTTGATCACTGTGGCAAAATATCTCACATAAACCATTTAAAGAGGGAAAAATCTAATTTTTTTCATGGTTGCAGCAGTTTCAGTCCATGGTTGGCTGCATCCATTATGGGGCCCGAGGGGAGGCAGAGCATCACGGCCGAAGGGCTTGGAAGAGCAAGCTGCTCAACACATGGCAACCAGGAAGCAGAGAGGGTGAGAGAGCCCAAGAGGTAGGGACCCAGGACTAGAACTAGTATCCAATTCCTGTTCCCATCGCCTCCCAGTGGTGCCATAAATTATGATCTCATCACTAGACTAGTGATGCAGTCAGTCCCATGATGCAATCACTTCCCCAAAGCCCATCAGCAACCGAGCCTCCGACACAATGGGCCTTTTGGGGAGACATTTCAAGTAATAACCATAACAGACCTATGCATAACTCACAGCAACTTCATAAAAAATTCCTTCCCCTCATTTGTCTTGATCTCCATGTTTCCTCATTACTCTCAACTTTTCCTTTCTCTTTTGTCAAACATTTGTGGCTCTTCACACAGAGTGACACATCCCAATTTAGGCCATTTACTGTTCTCTTATAGTCCCCATTGGGGAGTTCAAGTCTTTTCAGAGGCCTCTAGAGCTGCTGCCAGATTCTTAGTTATTCATACTTTATCCTTAAAGTCCTTACGGTTGAGGAATGGGGAAATTCTTTTGGAGAAGTTACATTGTCACAGGCAAGAAAGGATACATTCACTAGGCCAAAATCCTTAAGACCATAGCCTCTTGCTATGTGGTCCTCTTTGCCATACCAAAAGCAAACATAAAACCATCTGCCATTTTCCCGAGCTCCAAACATGGTCAAATTGGGATCTGAAAAACGCCAAGGGATGAGTGGCCAAGCATCCATAGTGATACTGCATGTGGCACAGAAAATCTACCAGGCTGTGAGTCTCCAGACTGAGCCCAGTTGGTTCTCCAGAGCTTCCTGACTGGGCTGGAGAAAACTGACCCCTGGCACTGAGACTGAGGGTCAGAGGTCTGGCTTGCAGGGCAGAGGCCGGTCTACACTGCTTCCTTCGCTGTCCCCAGCCTCAAGCCCTCCATCTGTTCTTTTTCTAAGGGCTATTTCAGTTTCTTTTTCTCTTCTTTAACTCTGAATAATTTACCAATAATGAGAATTCAGCAGGGCCCTTGAGGTTGTGATAATGTCTTTGTTAAGTGTTTCTTAGTATAAAGTCATTCTCGATTAATTATCTTGATTCAAGTGCCCCTGATCACCTAAACCTGTTCCCCTGCAGCAAGAACACATCATTACATGTTCCTTGGTTATGAATTTTGGCTATGGTTATGAATTTTGGTTATGGTTAATAACCAAATATGGTTAATTTTTGAATATATGGTTATAAATTTTGCACTGAATACTCCAAATTATCCATTCTTTTGCTACATGATCACATCAAACTAACAGGTTTTCTATTTTGAAGCCCATGAATCCCTTCTCAAGGAGACCTCTGGGGTTGTCACTTGGTTAGTGGCATGTCGCAAGGCTTCCATCCCGATACTGTTGCCCTGTGTTGACCGTGATTTCAGTACTTTTTTCTCATGACCTGGCTTGCTCCTTATATAAACTTCTCTGGTTTCCGGTAACCATTAGCGGGAAGCCGCAGTTCACTGCCTGCTTGACAGGGTCTCCACAAGGAACTGGGCAGAAGTAACAAAACTCCTTTCCCTTCCAACGAAAGGAAGGTTAAAAACTAGTGTCTGGCTTGCAACTACACAGGGAGAATTTTTGACTTCCTCAATTTAGTATGCTTATTAATTTGGTTCTCTTTCTGGAATAATCAGAGCTAGCAATCTGTTCTCTCCCAAATGAAATTCTGATGCTAGTGCCTTTTCAGAGGTATTTAATTTTGCAGCCGGATCTTGGCTCTGTGCCTCATCTGCCGCACACTTCAGTGGAAGTCTTCTTGGTCAGGTTGGAAGGTCTTCACAGAAGCACATTCATCTCAGTGATAACCAGGGGCTCTGCCCGCATTCCTCTGGGGCTCCTAAGATCCAGTACAAAAATAAAAATTCTGCCTTTTGACACCACATAATTTGCTGCTTGTTTCCATTGTCTTTGTTTCCCAATATTTTCTCTTGCACATTTATTTTTTAACTAGTCTCTAGCTACACAAGGTACAAAATACAAAAATATACAAAATGGTATTTAGTGAAAACTTATCTCCAAACTCTTATCCCCTCTCCTTGGGGGACCCACAATTTCCAGAGTGCCTCTGTGCATTCAAAACCATAAGTACTCAGATTCTTAGAACAAGCAAACAAGGAAAATCACACAAGGTGATGGTGTGTCCCTGGATTTTTGCCTTATCTCAGAGATCAGTGTTAGGGAGAGGGCTTTTCTTTTTTTAACTAGCTGCTTATGGTGGTGTCCTAATACCACTGAAATACATTCTGACAGCCACATACATTGTTTCTGACCCTTCAGTCTTTTTGTTTGCACAGAAAAACTGTTAACCAGATGAAGAGAGGTGAAAACAGCTCCTGCATGCTGACAAGTTCAAGGTCACCACCTAGTCTATAAGATGTTATCATATGAGGAGTTGCGTCCTGCACAAATCAGGTGGGGAGTGCACAGTGGCACAGAGTGGGCTTTCTGGGAGATCTTGGGAGCTCAAAGAAGCCGTGTGGCTCCTGAGTTGCTGCAACAGATCTCCATGGGGCTAATTCTGAACACCCACCTGTATGCAGCCCACTCCTTTTCCTCCTATTCCTGTGCTATATATGATAAAATAGCAAAATAAGTGGCAAGAACAAAAAGTAGCGTAAGAGTTTGGAGGAAGAAGACTCTATGTATGGGGTGATATTTGAGCAGGGACAGGCCAGGGCTTATATCAAGAAGGAGTTAGTGAATTCAAAGAGAGAAAAAGGCAAACAGAGAGGGTCAACAAACAGCTCAGACTTGAGTAGCATGAGATCAAGCAGACAAAGACAAATGCTTCACGGTAAGGAGCAACCTAACGGTGGGGGATCTGAAGATACAAGTGCTAAGCTCGAATCTACTCTTGGAGGGCCTAAAACGAGCCTGGCTATCTAATAGGGTAGTCCTCTCAACTTGTGTTTTTTTTCAGGAGTATCTTTAATCTTTATTATTGATCCTTTGTTCTTCTATGTATAATTTAGAATCATCTTGTCAAGTCCCATTTGGGATTGCACTTGTATTAGCACTGATTCTATAGACTAATCCAAGAGAAGCTCACTTCTTTTTTATTATTTTTTTCATTGAGGTGCTGGGGATTGGACCCTAGGACTAAAGCACTGACATTTTTGTATTTTTGCATTTTTTTCCTAGCAACAAACACAAGATATCTTTTCTTTTACTTAGATACTTTTTAGTGTCTCTCAACAAAGCTCATTTGTCCTTCTAGGTTTTACCCAACAAATACTAATTTGAGTTTCTTGTACAAAGCACTGGGAATATGAATGAAGCTGAGAGACAAGGCGAGCTTGGAACATACTGCCTAATGAGGAAGACAGCCAATGAAAACAGCAGTGCAGTCCCGTGTGACAAATGTGATCAGAGAGGAAGTCCCAGGGGTTCACCCATGGCAGAGGCAGAGCAGGCATGCATGGGTACAAAGCAGGTGTCGCAGAAGGCTCCCCAGGGTAGAGGACTTTCAACCTCATCTCCCATGTCTCCCTTAGGCAACTTCCTATTGTGTCTCTCATCATTCTTTTTATGTCTTACCTTTCCTTCAAGGTCCACATTAAATTGTCCCCGGGGTCTCACACCCATAGCAGTTGTCTCCTTCTTAGTTCTGATAATAAAACAAAGGTGGTAAAGAGGCTATGCCAACCTGAAGTTATGTATGTGATCCACACATGTACATGTGCACACAGATGAGGCTGAATCATGCAAAAATCCCTGAGCAGTTAACCATTTTTAACCCACAAAATGGCAATTCCATATGGTCCCACCATATGACTTGAAAACTTTGCCTAGAGCTTTCCCTATATAAATCTACACGCAAATTTACACTTTTGCTCCAAGAAATAAACTTATAAGCAGCCTGTCATTATCTCCCCCAGAGTCGCAAAAGTGTAAATTCTCATTTACATGTTTTACATCTGATTGCACACATATGCATTAAAAACACAAGATGACAAACTCATTCACAAATGTCCTCACATACCATGCAGCCAGTGTGCACACAAACCAGCAGGCACACAGGCTGTACGCAGGCTCTCGGACACATTCATCCCAACCAACACGTTGGTATACACACTGGCTCCCACACGTGTGCAGACACACCCTCAAACCTAGATGTATTCAGAGTCATTTTCAGACTTCACAGAGCCAGATGCATGTGCATCCTCGGGGAGAATTTCACCCATTCTCTTCTAATCTGTCCTTTTGTAAGCCTAGAAAAATCAAATAACAAGGTGCTGTGACTATGTTTAAAATAAAAATTAATAAGCTCCAAGCAAGGAGCTGAAGAATTGTGGAACACGGGTTCTGTAACATTCACTAAGCTGCCCCAAGGTAGGTAACTAAGGTAACCTCAGAGCTGAGCTCATCAACAAGTGACCTCTAGTTAGTACCCCTGACCCAGAGGAGGCCTTTTTAATTTCAAATCCCTGTCAGGCCAACTTTCCTACTGGGTCAAGTGAAATGGAAACCAGCAATGGGGGTGGGCTGGAAGCAGGTACGGGTGTAAATGGTGGCAGCCAACTGTTAGTGTGGTGCGTGGATAGTCCAGTTAGGGCGCTGCCTGCGCTGAGTGGGCACTGTGTCCAGGGCAGAGAGGCGCTGAGCGTCCATCTTTGTGGGATTCGCCGTACTTCCCAGACTCCGATCTTGTCTCCTTGCACATTCTCTGCCTCGTTTCCATGGACACCAAGATCTGACACAGGAACAGTGTGAGAAACTTTTGAGTACAGAAGAAAACATCAGGGCCTGTCTGTGTGTTAAGCTCTTAGGGCTTTGTGAAAATTAGGCAGGAATTGTTTCTGTAAACTCCTTTGTACTGAAACGTAACATACTACAGGAAAGCGCACAATCATTAACGTGTAGCCCACTGAATCTTCACAAACTCATCACAGCCGTGTGGCCCCACTCAGCTCAAGATCTAGAACATCCCGAGCTGGGCTTGGTGGCGCACACCGGTAATCCCAGCACTCGGGAGGCCGAGGCAGGAGGAAAACTGTGAGTTTGAGACCAACCTGGGCTACATAGTGAGTTCAAGGCCAGCTTGAACTGCATAGCGAGACCCTGTCTGAAAAAGGAAAAAAGATACAAGGGCCAACGATTTAGCTCAGTGGTGCCGCCGCCTGCTTTGCAAGCACAAGGTCCTGAGTTCGATCCTCAGTACCAAAAAGAAATCAAAAAGACACAGAACACCTCAGCACCCAACCCCTCATCACAACCCTCGTCACCCACCCTTCTCAAAGATAGCTGGCACCTCACACCACAGATCCATCTGGTTTGAACTTCATAGAACTGGAATCACACGGTATAAGTTCTTTGGTGTCTAACATCTTTGATTCAACTGTATATTTATGAGACTCATAGAAATGGTATAGTATTGTGTAGCAATAGTATAGAATTCCTTTGTAAGAATACAAGTAAGCATCTCTATTCCAAAAATCCAAAATCCAAAATTCTCCAAAATCCCAAAATTTTTGAGCACTGATATGATGCCACAAGTGGAAAACTTCACACCATGAAACTTTGTTTCAAATATAAAACTATTAAAAATACGGCTCAAAATTACTCAGACTTTGTGTATGTAAAATAAAAATGAATTTTATGTTTAAACTTGGGTGGCATCCCCGACATATCTCAAGATATATGTGCTAATTCCAAGCTCCAAAGAAAATCTAAAATTTGAATCGCTTCGTGTCCAAGCATTTTGGATACAGAATACTCAATGTGTGTGCTACTGTTTATTCATTCTGCCACTGCTGGAAAAATGAGCTGTTTCAAGTTTTTCAGTATTACTAGCAGCATTGTCACAAATATCCGTGTGAAGTGTGTACATCTGATAAAGGATATATATATATATATATATATATATATTTATGTGCATATATATGGATGCATATATAAAATATACAAATAATTTTTACAAAAATAATCAAACATGGGACAAGATAATTGAGTAGGCACTTCATAGAAGAAGACATGGCCTTTAAAAAATATGAAAAGGCACTCAGTCTCAGCCACTGGGAAATTCAAATTAGAAGCATGAGATACTACTACAAACTTACAAAGAAGGCTAAAATGATAGCCTGCCTAATGGCAGACTGATGGGAATTTGGAACAATTAGACCACTGACTCACTGTTAATGCGAGAGTAAACTGATAAAGGCACTGCGGAAAATGAGAGTAACTACCAAAGCTGAATGTCTGTCCCCAAAACAATGCAACTCCTAGGTACATATTTCACAGAAATATCAAGATAAGTAATTATGGTGGACCTGAATTGTGAAACTAAAGTTGCATCGAATGCCTAGTATGTAAAACTAACAAGCAACAGACTAATCATTTAACAATTTTCAGTTGTCCATTATAATCAACACAGTACTTAATTTTATATGGTTTCCCACAACTTTTGTCATTATCTCTTCTAGGTCTCTACCTAAACTGGTAAAGAGAGCTGGTAAAATTAGAGTCCTCTGGCATCCCTCTAAAGATTTCCTTCCTTTTTACTCTTCTTTCTTGCCATTCCCTTCTTTCTTTTATTTTTTGCGGTACCGGGGATTGAACTCAGGACCTTGCCCTTGTGAGGTAGGTACAGTGCCACTAAGCCAAATCCCCGCCTCCTCTTTTCTAAATTTTTTGCTAGGCAACTGGCTATACTCACTGCAACTGGATGTGTAGGTTGAAACATTGGTTTGTGCCAAAACCTCTACCCCAGGGGGAAGCAGACCACGATGGCTGGGACACTTGGAAATCTGGAGGGTAGCATTTTAGAAAAAGGAAAACTATGGGAAAAATCCATGAGGTGCAAATGAACTTGACATTCAAAGAATGGAAGAAAGCTGGCATGTGAGCTCTTCTAGCAATCCACCAGGTCTCCCAGGACATCTCCCAAGAAACTGGCACCTGACCCTGGGCTCAAAATCCTTGGCAGGGTTTTAATGGCAATTTGTTACCTCTCCACATTCCTGACGATCACTTGTCAGATATTTCTTTGTGCTGCGTTTCCCTTCCTGGTGGGATCCTTGTGTCACTGCCTTGGCACTTTCAAGATGGCTCTGTCTCATTATTGGCAGGTTGGCACTGCTGTCATACGGAGCTCAGCTGTAGCGTGGGTGTGAGTGTGGAGCTTCGTCTCCTCTCTCCGCGGTCCCTTCCATGAGCTGCCAGGATGTCCCAAGTTTGGTGGCTGGATTCCAAAAGTGAGCATTCCAAGAGAACCAGAAGGAAATGACATCGCTTCTCCTGATCCAGCTTGGGAGGTGGCTTAACATCACTTACTTTGTGTCACACAGCCAAACAGACTCAGGGGGAGGAGCATGGACTCTCCACCTCTCCGGAGGGCTGTCAGTCTCATTATGAGAATATCGCACAGGAACCTTGGGACACGGTGTTAAGTGAAATACAACAAACATAACAGGACAAAGCCTGGATGATTCCCTCATGTGAGGTACCTATAGAAGTGAAATTAATAGAGACAGAAGTGGGATGATAGTTGCCAGGGGAGATAGTATTTAATGGAGACAGAGTTTCAGTGTGGGAAGAGGGCAAAGTTCTGGACAGGGATCGCAGTGACAGTTGCACAACACTGGGAATGTGCATTTTAAAATGGTAAATGTTATGTGTATTTTACCACATTAAAAAATAAAGGTCATGCGATGGGGGACATAGTCACAGCCAGTTTTGGAAAATACAAACTCCTACATACTCTTTGGGATAGCTTGTAGCAGGACGAGTACATAGATGTCTCAATGGTGCCTCATAACTGTGCCCTTTGGTACCATGTCGTGCGTACTCAGGACGAAAATCCCAGTCCCTAACAAGTAAGAGAGAAAGTACCAGTCAGAGTCAGTGTGTTCCAAGACCCTGGCATTGCTCCAGAGTCCCTTCTCCTCAACCATCTGCCCGATTCCTAGGCTGTAGCTATGTTCCCAGCCCATCTGCTGATTTCCATTACCCATCAGAATCCCTTGGTAGTTGTTTGTACTTCTTTATAGAATTTGTAGTCTTCTCAGTGGGAGAATCAGTCCGAAGGTGCTAACACTGTCATGCTGAAAGAGATCACCTCAACCAAGTGAATTTTGAGTTAAAAGCTTTCCCACAAAAAAATTAGTCACTGGCAGGAATTCTTGTTAACTATTCAATGTGTGCTGTATATTGGTTTCCCATTACTGCGGAACAAATCACAAAGTCAACTGCTTCAGACCCTAACCATTTATCATCTGGAAATCCTGCCAGTCAGAAATCCAGGCAGTAGTGGGTTCTCTAGTCAGAAATCTCGCAAGGTGGTGACCAAGGTATGAGGCAGCCATGCTCCCATCCGCCATGCAGTTGCCCTTCCAAGTTCAGTCAGGTTCAGGCGGGCTCAGGTCACCGAGGTTACAGGTCTGAGATGCCTCCTCCTTGCTGTTGGCCAGGGGTTGTTCTCAGCCTCAAAAGGCCATTCTTCTGCCCTTGCTCTGTGGCCCCTTCCATCCTGGAAAACCTCCCTCATACTAAATCCCCTCTCTCTTTAAGATCTCTTGTTGTTCCCCGGGGGGGCAGGGTGCTCAGAGGTACAGTGAGTGCTTGGCATGCACCAGGCCCTGAGTCCAGTCCCCAGCACCAGAGGGAAAAATATTAAAATATCTTTTTCCAGGAAAAGCCCCATCCTATCTGAGGACTCACCTGTGTAGTTCAGGCCCTAAAGATAATCTATTATAAAAGCAACTGATTTGAGACCTTAATTGCACCTACAAAGTCCCTTTATATTAGCACCCAATTTAGTATTTGATTAATAAATTGGAAGAAGAAGGTATATTTGTACCGGGGCCCAGGAGTTCTGGAGGCCAATTAGAATTCTGCCCCACCAGAGTGCCAGTGGTATTACTATAGACAGCTAAGTCAGAGAGAAATTGATATACAGCCAGAGAGGGACTGGGGCCTCCAGGAAGTCAGCACAGAAAAGAAAGAGCAAGGTTGTAGCTGATGGCATAAGATGGAGACCAATGGCCAGGCTTGCATGCTTCCCTGAGGGATAAACAGCAACTTAGATTATACTGTAATTAGCACCACCTGGTCCAGGAAGTCCAGCTAGGTATTAGTCGCCCAGGTGGGTGACCAGAGAATCTGGACCCATCCCTTCCCCAAAATGCCTTTGTTCTTTCCATGAACCCTCGTTACGTGACTGATTTCCTTATTGAATCAGTGTTAGCTAAGCAGCTATAATTTTATAGGTTGAATGTAGTTTGACCCACAATGCACCCATGTTGTGACTTTTTTTTTTTTTTTTTTGAGGCAGGTTCTCGCTAGGTAGTTCAGGCTGGCTTTGAACTCACTATGTAGCCCAGGCTGGCTTGGAACTCAAAGATCCTCCTGCCTCAGCCTCCTGAGTAGCTAGAATTACAGGTTTGCACCACTGCACCATGCTTAAGAGCTTTACTTTTTAAAGACTCATAATAAGAACGCGGGGTGGTAAATATAGATAAAACAAGACTGGCCATGTGTTGATATTTCTCAAGCCAGAAAAGGAGTGTTCATTACATGTTCTCACTACTTCTGCTGTTGTGTATTGGTTACTATTCTGTTTATTCATATATAATGTGCATATATCCATATATGTATTTCCCCTCCAGTCAACTGAAAGGGCCAAAAGCAGAGCCATCCCGGTACCAATGACCACTCTGAATACCTGGTCTCAATGTCATTCTCCCCTAAAAGAGCCCAGGGAAGCAGGGCCTGTTGCTGTGCCAGAAAGCAAGAAAATGTTCCAAATATGGTGGCGCCACATCTAAAGGAAACAGGAGACTGGAGGTGTAGCTCAGCGGTAGGCCACTTGCTGTGCACACGTGCGGCCCTGGGTTCAATCCCCAGCACAAAAGGGAAAAAAGGGATATCAGAGCTAACTGAAGCATTGAAATAAATAATATTAATGATACAATATTCGTGGAGTAAAATCAGCAGTAAGAGGCCATGCTGGCTGGGGATTTAGCTCAGTGGTTCTGGCACCTGCCTCGAAAGTGCAAGGTTCTGAGTTCAATCCCTGGTACCTACCCCACACACACACTAAAAAAAGAAAGGAAGGCTTGCAGGGCATGGTAGTGCACATCTGTAATCCCAGCACTCAGGAGGCTGAAACAGGAGAATCGGCATGAGTTTCCAGCCAGCCTGGGCTACATAGTGAATTCAAAGCCAGCCTGAGCTACAAAGTGAGACCCTGTCTTAAAACAAACAAACAAACAAAAACAAAGACAAAAAAAAAGAAAGGAAGGAAAGCTATAAAATTTCTAAATATCTCATTACAAATTGCTTATTACAAAGAGGAAAAGTTGCTTCTGTGGATTAACCTAACAAACACCACTTTAACCAACTAACTAAAATTAGTATCATTAATAAATGGAATAAATTACCATAACAACTTTCTAGTAAGATGCCCTGAAAAGGACATGACAGATTTTCCAGATATTCCAGCCCAACATAACTGAATCTAATTATAAGAACTCACCAGACAAATACAATCTGAGGAATGTCCTAAAAATAAATGTTATTTTGAAAGACAGATAAACGTTAAGAAAGAAAACTAAGGGTTTGTGATAGCAAAATTACCCTAGCTTAGACCACACACCAATTTACTAAGCAAAACATAGCTATAAGAACATTATTTGGATAAATGATGAAATTTGAGTATGAACTATGGATTAGTTCTGACAGGCTCCCCCAAGTGAGACCCCTACCCAACTGAGGAAGAAAAAACCCCAACAGAGCATTGCCTGCAAGAACAGAGATGACAGAAGCCAGGGCCGCCTTGCTCATTCACACCTGCAAGGAGATCGATTCTCTGGAAAACCGCAGGGCACCGCTGTACCTTCCTGTACCTGCCATCGTTGCCCTGCTACCCTAGCCCCGTCCTGTTCAGCGCCCTCAAGCCTATCACCCAAGAGACCCCAAATTTCCCACCCTCTGAGGTGACACCCCGCCCCTACTTAAACACCCCTTTATAAACCGCGTGGCCTCCTTCCTATGCCAACGGCCTTTTCGCCCTTGGCCAATCTGCACCCAGAAGGAACAAACGCATCGCATGTTGCTTAGACTTTTCCTGCCTCGGTGGTCTCACTTGTGCTCCGGTTGATCCTTACAAGTTCAGTTTTTCAACTTTCTTTGTTCATGGTGACATTAATGTATTAATCTTTTTTTTTTTTTTTTTTTTTTTTTTTCCGGTACTGGGAATGAACTCAGGACCTTGTGCTTGGCAGGCAGGCGTGGCGCTGGTGAGCTAAAACCCTGGCCCCTCAGACGTTTTTCTTTTTTTTTACATTGCCTCTTGGTCAAAAGAAACATTTGGTCCAAACAATTTATTAAGTAAGTATACCCTATTTAGTAGTCATTCCCAAAAATTGTAAATTGAAAGAAAAATATTTTATTTTATTCTTCATTAGCAATTACTAATAGGATGTGTGCACCTGTTTCGCACTGCTTTTCTCAAATCTGGTATCAGATTGGACAAGGCCACCCTCAGTTCCTGCTCTACACTGATAAAACCCGTCGCCCCAAGACGCAGCAGAGCCGAGGAGCGTGGCGCCATCTACTGTTGGAACGGCTCATGACTTCGGTGGTTTTCCAGTCTGTTTTGTTTGGTTTTTTGCTTTGAAAATTTACAATCTCACAGATATCCCCCCCGTGAATTTACTGTGGGGAGGGGCAGGGTCTCAGAGCACTTAGAGAACCATGGATTATGTAACAGTGCTGTATAAATTTTGCAATTCCTGATTGTGATAAGTGTACTGTTTCGATGTAGGAGGAAGCCCTTTTTCTAAGAAATTCCAGGTGGAAATATGTATGCATAAAGAAACAGGTCTGAGCTGGGCGAGGTGGCTCACCTGGAATCCCAGCTCTCCGAGAGGTTGAGGAAGGAGGATCACAAGTTCAAGGCCAGCCTGGGCAATTTAGAGACTTAGGGAGACCCTGTTTCAAAAAAAAAAAAAAAAAAACAATTAAAAGGCTGGGGATGTAGTTCAATCCCCAGTACTATTAAGAAAAAAAAAGTCTGGGGCCCGGGATTTAGCTCAGTGGTTCTGCCGCCTGCCTCGTAAGCACAAGGTCCCAAGTTCAATCCCCGGTACCCAAAAAAACAAAAAGTCTGCAAATAAATCTCAAATGGTTCAGAAAAAGTGTGCATAAGTGAGCACAACTGATATTGTAAATGGGACCAGATGTTAATAGCTGATGAATCTGGAAAGGTATATAAGGTTTTTTGGTACTGTAGTTAAAACTTTTGTGTGAAATTGTTTCAAAATAAAGAGTTTTGAAAGATGAAATGGAATACTCAAGGCACATAAACAAATGTGTTTACATAATTTTAAATGCCTAGAAATTAAAAGCACTGATTCAGAGAGCTGCAGCATTTTGTAGAGGAGGAACGTATGGGGGAAGGGGACACATAGTATCAGTGACATTTTATTTCTTAAGCTGAGTGCCAGATACATGGGGATTTTCATGTTAGCCAAAATATTTCAAACTTCACTTCTTACAATATGTAGAATCTTTCCCAATGCATAAAAATATAAGATACAAGTAACCGAAAGCCTATTGCTACTGTTTGTTGGGAGAATGCTACGCTCCACATTTATGGATTCAACCAATCAGAAATATTTGGGAAAAAATTGTCTCTGTACTGAACACATTCAGATTTTTTCTTGTCAATATTCCCCAAACAATACAGTTTAATAATCATTTATGTAACATTTACATTTTATAAGTAATCTAGAGGTGATTTAGAGTACATGGGAGGTTATATGCAAATGCGTTGCCACCTTATAGGAGACCTGAGCACCCTCAGCTTTGTATACCTGTAGGGGACCCTGGATCCAGGCTGCTGAGGGCACCGAGTCATGACTGGACTTCACGCACATTATCTCCTGCTGTCCTTGCCACCGCCACACCCATCATAAAGTACAACAGGGCTGGCTCCTGACCTCTCCCTTACACTATCTTTCCGGACAGTAGTAAAGCATCTAATTCATGCTGCTCTTTCTGGTTTTATACTCAGGGACTGGAAAAGAAGGCCAATTTTCTTGCTTTTTCAATTCCAAAACTAATTAAATGCATCCAGTGGAACATGTGGCTATACATATTAAAATACCAAAAACATCAATAAGAAAAAATGGTGATAAATTTTATTCTTTGCATCTTTTTATTTTTTTTTAGTACCAGGGATCAAATTCCAGACCTTGTGTTTTGAGACAGGCCATGGAATCACTGAGCTAAATCCCCAGCTGGCACCTTTTTATTGCTATGTTGCCCAGGCTACTCTCAGACTCCTGGACTCAAGCAATCCTCCTGCCTCAGCCTCACAATTGACCAGGCCTATAGGCATGGGCCACCACACTCAGGTTTTTGCACTTATTTTCAATAGTATCATGCCTAAGTCAGTCTCTAACAAGTGAAGATTTCACATTTTGCAATCACTCTTCCACAGTAACAGTTCTCCTACAGCGTCAAAAGTTAACTATCAAAGAAATAAGATGTTTAGTGATTTATTAAGTCATATTGAGAGATCAGCACCTTGGATTTATGAAACATCATTCTTTTAAGTTTTAAACTATCAAAATTCTAACCAGGACTTATAGTTCCTCTTTTTGAAAAATTTTAGATGTTTCATTATGTTGTATAACTTGTTGATTATGAAAACAATACAGAATAAGCTTTTTTCTTTAAAAATATTTAATGTTTTAAAAGTAAAGTTTGAGCTAGGGACGGAGCTCAGTGGTGCTGTGCCTGCCTGGCAAGTGCAAGGTCCTGAGTTCGATCCCCGGTACTGGAAAAAAACTTTAAAATTTTTAAGTAAATAAAATTAAAGTTTGAAATCTGACTTAAAATAACTACTATGACATTTTGAACCTTTATGCATTGTCTTCCTGCAATGGTGTTTTGAGACAGGGTTTCAATATGTAGCCCAAGCTGGCCTCCAACTTCCTGCAGTCCTCCTGCCTCAGCCTCCCAAGTATTGGGATTATAGGTGTTCGACACCACACTCAGCTCCCGCAATGAATTTAAGATGTTTAAATCTATGTGAGAACAGAAATGATGCCACCTTTGCCTTTGTAATTTGCTGGGAAATTGGCAGCTGTTCTTTCCTGTGACATTAAATAACCATTTGTCAAGTTTTACTTATTTTCTGTAACTGAAGATACTGACTCCAAAAACAAAACAAAACAAAAAGACTGTTCCTTGTCAGACTGACAAAAGTGGTTCTCTTAGAATTCATTATTCTTCTCCCTCATAGGCGGGGTTGTTTGATGTGAGCAGCAGGCAGAGGGGGAACTCAAAAAGCTTACAGCTACAGTTGTACATCACGACAGAGCTGGATGAGACTAAAAGAATCAGGCACAGTATTCTGAGCTTCCTTCCCCCAGATGAGTCAACTAATGCCAAAGCCATTTGTTACATAACAGACAAGGAAAGCCTAAAACTTTCGACTTGACTCCAAACAGACAATTTGGGGCAGAAGGTGGGGGCGCTGGGGATTGAACAGGGCCTAGTGCATGTTAGGCAAGGGCTGTTCCAATGAGCTGTATAACCCCCAGCGCAACATTTCTTTTTCTTGCCTGAAGCCCTCTTCCAAAACCAGGGCTCAGACTTCCCCATTTACCCAGCTGAGGACCCTGCCTCCCAGGAAGCTTGAGTGTGGAGACAAAATACAGTTGAGCCTAAGTATCTGCAGGTTCGGAGGATTCAACCAACAGTTCATCAAAATACTATTCAGAAAAAAACCTGTGACCTCACTGACCATGTACAGACTTTTTTTTCTTGTCATTCCATCAGTCACCCTACAGGGTCTGAGGAAGTCCTGGAATTGGAGTTGGGAAACCGATTCGCCCCACCCACAGGACAGGTTGCAGGTTTGCTGACATCCATCACAGAAAAAGAATTTTCAGGATGCCTCAGTAAGAGGCATAGGAGATTTATTAGCCTCCCCCCCAAAAAAATGCAAAGAGGAGAGAGAAAGAGGGAGGTTTACTTATGGCCTTGAGCTGGGTATATTTGGGAGTGGAAATCTGTAGAACTTGTGACTCATGGAGATGGGATTCAATCTACACATAAACAGTGACAGTTCCTTCTGTAAGGGACAGTGATGGCTCATACATAGGGGACAGACACTCAGGCGACAGAGCTGTAGCCTATCCCTAGGGAAAGGCTCACTTTACCGGTGAAAAAGGAGGTCTATTCATTCACAGGTGGAAAAGGCCCATTTACAGGTAAAAGGGAAGAGCCCAGGCTTATTGTCTTTCAAAATCTCAGAAGTTTTTACTGCTTTGGGTCTTGAACCTGTAGTTTTCGTTAAAAGTACAATTTTAAATTATAATATTCCTTGTCTCCTTTCTACCTATCTTATTTTTCCTATCCTGCCTCAGGACGACAACGATTTATTTTGTATTTGCATTTATTAGGTATCACAAGTAATCTAGAGGTTAAAGTGCCCTGTGTGGGACAGGGTATGTGCAAATACTGTGTTATCTGATATACGGGACCTGGGGGTCCCCAGGGACTGTACGGGAAGAGGGAGGAGGGCAGCAGAGGGGTCCATGAGACCAAAGAATCATAATAATAATAAAGCCCACTTCAAAGCGAACCGTGGTCTACTTGGGATTTTTGGCAGACTGCGACTTAATAACACATGCACTCCGAGACGGAGGACCCGCCCTGGAAAACCAATGCATTTCTACCACTAGGTGCAAATGCACCAAATGCCTCCTGCCCTGGAGCCCTGAAAACGAGACCGTACGGCCGCTGCCCAGCTGCCAGCCCGCGAGCTCCGGGCTGGACGCGCGAGCCAGACTGGGTGACAGCTGCGCCGCGGGCGGCGATGACGTCACCGCTCGCGCTAGCATCGCGAGACTCCGTGCTCCTGCCTGGCTCCTGCCTCCCAACCCCCGCACCCTCTGCCAGGTAGCGGCGGGGATGGCGAGCCGCGGAGCCCCGGCGGTGACGAGAGCAGCTGCTCCGCCATTGGGCGACGAGGCCTGAGGGACAGGCCGGTTTGAGGAGAGACCGGAGCGGGTGGCCCCGAGAGAGGTAGGGCCATGGAGGCCAACCTGCCGAAGCGGAAGGAGCCCAGCAAGTCTCTCCGCATCAAAGTCATCTCCATGGGCAACGCCGAAGTGGGGAAAGTGAGTAGAGCGCGTCGGGAGGGGCGGGACCTCGGCGCGGCGGGACGACGAGCCCATTGGCTGAGAGGGCGGCCACTCAAGAAGCGGGGCTCGACCTCCTCCCCGCCCCTGAGCGGGCCCAGCGCTGGCCCTGGCGACGCGCTCGCTGGGTACTAGCCTGACCTTTTTGACCTTTCGGTTGCCCCCGTCCTCCACCAATGTCGTGCTCCCTAAACGGGTGAATGTACCCCAAGGAGAGTAAGGAGGCTCAGGTCCAGACTGGAGCGGGAATTAAGGTGCGTTACCCCCAGCAGTGCTGGGGCGCCCACGCAGCGGAAATGGGGAGCGCGTGAGGGTTAGGAAAATGTTGTCGGGCAGCCCGGAATCTCCATTCCCTTAACGAGAGCATAACTGAACCCGACGTGTTTCGCGGGGAAGTGGCAGGGGGACCTGGATCCAGCGTTTTATTTATTTGTTCATTTAAGATTTCTACAAGTGCCACCACATCCATCCTCTCTAAACGGCCTCGGTTCCGCCACCTCTCTCCGCCCCTTCCGTGGAGTGTCAGCTCCAGACCTCCTTGGCACCGTGGAGAGGCCAGGGGCCCGCAGGGTCCCTAGATTCCCCAGTGGGTTCTCGGACTGCCTCCTCTGGCCCATATTGTCTCTGCTGGGCACGTGGAAGGTGTTAGCCAAAAGCTGCCCAAGGTCATCGAATCAGTGACAGAGAGGACCAGAACCAGAACCTTAATCTGCCCCTGCGGTGCTCGCTGCCACCATTGAGCGTAAGAGTTAACCCTGACTCAGGTCTGAACAGGGCATCTCAGGAAGTGTTGATTAGTGGTTTGTTTTTTTTTCTATTTAGTCTGATTTTGCACTACTTATGTGTCTGTGTGGAAGGTATTAACAGACACATTTACTGAATGTCAATATTTATTGAATGGCAATTATGTGCCAAGTATCAAAAAGGAAAAAAAAGTAGGTTGTGTACTAACCTGGCTAAGTGAACATATATCACTTTTGTGATTTTGCTCTACCTAATGGTACAGGAACAGACACATCCCCAAATTAGTCAGACATTTATTTAACATTGTTCTAAGTTTATTAGCCAATGCAGTTTGAGAAAGAAAATATGTACAGTAACAACCAAAATAAAGTGCCTCAGTTTAAACTTCAGAAAAAATAAGAACCATTGGAAGAAAAATTTCAAACTTCAAAAGGAACATACAATTACAATACTTAGGCAAATAGAAAGATAACAGCACTCAATATTATACAGATCAGTTATTTAAAATAATCTACAAATGATATTCAATGCCAGTTAAAACACCAGTAAGATTTCCTTTTCAGAACTTAAGAAAAAATTACTAAAGTCCTTATGAAAAGCCAGGCATGGTGACACATGCCTGTAATCTCAGCACTCAGGAGTCTGAGGCAGGAGGATCAGAGTTCCAGGCCAGCCTGGGCTACATAACGGTTCAAGACTAGCCTGAACTATGCAGTGAGTCCCTGCCTCAATCCCTCCCCTCACCAAAAAGAAAAGTCCTTATGAAAAGTTAAAGATGAGAATGACCAAGAAACTTGTGAAAAGAGAAATGGAACTAACTCTACCAGATATTTTTAAATATTTTTAAAGTTACCAAACTTTTCCTGTTGGTTCTGGAAAGAAAATATGTAAGGGAACAGAGTAGAGTCCAGAAATAAATGAACAATAAGGAAATTCAATGTATAGCAAATATAGTAAAATCATGGAGAAATAGAGACCATTTAATGAGTACTGTTGGAATAGCTCTCTTATTTTGGGCAGGGTGGATTTCTATTGCATTTCTTTCTTAAAAATAAATTCTAAATGGATGAAAGATTTATAATTATTATTATTATTTTGTAGTACTGGGAATTGAACCCAGCTCCCTACTCACTGTTTTTTACTTTTTATTTTGAGACATGGTCTCCCGAAGACACTGTATTTCTCAGACAGGCTGAAACTTGTGGTCCTTCTGTCTCAGCCTTCCAGAATGCTGGGATTACACCCATGAGTTACCATGCCCAATTTAAGCATTACTTTTTTTGGGGGGGGCGTCTGGTACTGGGGATCAAACTCAGGACCTTGCTCTTGAGAGGCAGGTGTAGCACCATTGAGCTACATCCCTGGCCCCTTAAGTGTACCTTTTTTAAAAGTTATTTTGCCTGGGCCAGGGATGTAGTTCGGTCCTGAATTTGATCCCCGGTACAAAAACAAAAACAAAAACTTATTTTGCCTTAGTTATAAAAGTAGCACATACCCACTTTAAAGAGAAAGATATAAACAATTTTAAAGTTAAAAATTAAGAAATGCCTTACTTAAATAATCTCTGGGCCAAAGATCATATCAAAACAAATGAGAATAACTGGAAAGCAATGAAAAAGAGAGAGACTCCAAAGCAAAGCCTTCAGGACAGAATGAAAGTTGTAGTCAAAGGAGACCACAGTATCTTACTCATTTTTTTTTTTTTTTGGTACCAGGAATCAAACTCGGGTCCTTGCGCTTGCGCAGCAGGCAGCGAAACCACTGAGCTAAATCCCCAGCCCCATCTTACTCATTTTTAAAGAAGAGAAATAATGACTAGAGGAACGTAATGGTTGTACAGCTTTGTGATTATACTAAAAACCACCAAAGTGTGTACTTCTAAAAGTGTAAAGTTTATATGTGAATCATCTTGCAATTAAAAAAAAACTAAATGAGCTTAAGACTTTCTTAGAAAAACACAAAATTAACTAAAACAATTTTTTAATGAAAATGAAAAGAACCTAAAATCTAAGAAAAATAGAGAAAGCAAAATAAAAAAAATTGCAAGACTAATACTGAAAAAGAGATGTAACCGCATATTGGAAGAGATGAAAGAATGATTAGAGAATATCGTATACAATTCTATGTGAAAAGTTGATAAGGAAGAGACATATAACACAGTGGAAAAATTAGCAGGGAGTATATTGGGCAAATAATACACAGAACAGCAAATCTAAATATCCATAAGTAAAAAGTATATGCAACTTTATTTGTAGTAAAATGCAAATTAAAGTAATAATGAAATTCCTTCTCACCAACCAGTTCAGCAGGCATCATTATTATTATTTTTTTTGGTACTGATGATCAAACTTGGGTCCTTGCTCTTGCGAGGCAGGCAGTGGAACCACTGAGCTGAATCCCTGGCCCCATGTCATAGATTATTATTATCCAATCATGAAAAAAGTGAAAACTGTGTCAGTTAACTTGGAGAGATCATTATAATCTATTCTTTTTTTTTTTTTTTTTTGGTACCGGGGATCAAACTCAGGACCTTGCACTTGTGAGGCAGGTGCCAGAAACATTGAGCTAAATCCCCGGCCCTATAATCTATTCTTAAGAGAGAAGAACCATAAAGGATGAGTTTCAGACATTTATAGCTAAATGGATGGACCTTGAGGCATACTCTTAAGTGAAAGAAGTCGGACACAGGTGTTTAAATAGCGCATTGTTGCTTTGATGTGAGAAACCGAAAGTGGAAATAAGCACTGAGATGTATAATGGATGTTGGGAAATGGGAAGAAAGTGTTCAAATGGGAAATGAACAAGGGAGGAGGGAGAGAGAGAGGAAGGAACATGAAAAAAAGTGAAAATAGGAAAAAATGGAAACAAAGCTTTTGTACACAGGGAGAGGAGGGGGCTTGGAGGGAATGGGATAAAATAAAATGTAATAAACAACAAAAACAATAATAGTAATAATATATAAGGTGACCTAAAAAAAAAAAAGGAGAGAAACAAACTCCAGAGCATTATACAATACTGTATGATGTAGGACTGTTTGACTCCAATGAGGAGAAACCCAAGGAAAACATCCATTTATTTCTTTATTTTATTTTTTGAGACGTGGTCTCATTATGTATTTCAGGATGGCCTCAAACTTGCAGCAATCCTCCTGCCTCAGCCTCCCAAGTACGGGGATTACCAGCCTGTGCCACCACGCCTAGTGGAAAACATTTATTATAGTTCAAAATCCAGAGGGAGGGCAAGGTTCAGAGTTGGTTGGTACAAAGATTGGGTACCCTGAGGGACTCAGCCTTTCTCTGATTCCTTAGGGCAACACCACTGTTGACTTTACCTGAGGCTGATTCGCAGCAGCACTGGGTCCTTTGCTTCTCTGGGGGAGCAGTAACTTTACTTTCCAGAAGCCTTGAGTTATCCAAAGTTTTAAGACAAAAACCTCAAGCTTCTGCTATAAATTTTGACTTTCTATTCAGGCAAAACTTGGACTGTTTTGCCGGGGATTTAGCTCAGTGGTTCCGGTGCCTGCCTTGAAAATGCAAGGTCCTGAGTTCGATCCCCAGCACCAAAAAAAACCAAACCAAAACAAAACTTGGATTGTTTTGAAAAATATGCTAATTAGATTGAATAAAGCTGTAACCATTGTTGCTTATTTTTATTTCTGAGTACATTATTTCTGAATTAACGTGGTATGGGAAAAGGACGTGAGGTCATTGGTAAATAAGCACATTAGAGAACTTCAAACCTGGAAGACATGGAGGAAGGCCTGGGACGTAGGGGCAAGTCGCATGCCAAGCAGGAAGCCCAACTGGATATGATTGGAGACTACAGCAAAATCACATTTCCCCCATAGAGAGGATTAAGCCCTCAACAATCTCCTTTTTCTTCCCAGAGGATTAAAAAGAAACCAAAACTTTAAAATAAAAAGGCTTTATCGAGGTATAATTCACATATAGCTCACTTAAAGTGTGTGATTCGCTGGCATTCAGTATATCACAGAGCCATACAACTGTCATCACGGTCATCTATCTGTACACCATACTTGGTAGCCCTTAGAAACTGCATCCAGGTGCCTGGGGCCCCTGCTGCTTGGGAGGCTGAAACAGGAGGATTGGAGTTTGAGGTCAGACTGGGCAACTTAGCAAGGCCTTGTCTCAAAAACAAGATAAAAAGGGCTCAGGTGGGGCTCAGCAGCGGCTAGATTCAGTCACCAGTATAAAACAAAATCAAAAATCAAAAACCTAAGCCTAAAAAGCCCTATGGCACTTAGTAGTCTCTGCTGGTTGCCTCTTAACCCCTGGTCAGGGCAAGCACGGCTACTTCCTGTCCCTGTGGACTTACTGTTCTGGACCCTTCCTTTACCGAGATCATGCCACGGAGGCCTTTGTGACAGCCTGCTTTCACTTGGTGTGACACTGGCTGGGTCCTCCTGTGTGTGGATATGCCAGTACCCCCTTTCTTCAGAGTGCAGAAAAATGTTCTGTTGTGTGAATAGAACCCATTTCATCCATCTGGGCTGTTTTCACTTTTTGACTACTTTGGATAATGATAGTGTCAACATTCAAGTTTATATTACAAGTTTCTGGGCTCAGGGTATGGGTCAGTGGTAGGGTACTTTTGACTGGGTTCCACGCCCGCACTACAAAAAGTATGTTTCCAGATTTTGTTTTTAATCTCATTAGGTAAAGTGCTACGTTTAGGACATGGCAAAGGAAAAGGTTAGGTTCCTGTTACGTTATCTCATAACACCTCGTAATTTGGGTGGCACTTTCCACAGCTGTCATCTAGAGCCTTGCTTGAATGGCTTTAGTATCCCTTTTCCAATAAATGGCAGAGACTTGGCCGCCTTCAGATCCCAGCCCCTGAGACAAGATCCAGCACAGGTGACAGACTCACTGTTTGTCTAACGAGTGAATATCTGCTTTTTTGGTGTGGGAAATTTTGGGGGGGGGGTACCAGGGATCAAACTCAGGACCTTGTGCTTGCCAGGCGGGCGCAGCACCACTGAGCTACATCCCTGGCCTAATATCTGCTTTTTTGTACAGGTGAAGAAAAAGATCATTTCGTTTTTAGCCTAGCAACTCCAATCACCATCTGTGTGCTGTCAGCTTATCTTCTTCTTTACGCTTTTATTTTGTTGATTTCTTTTTTTTTTTTTTTGGTACTGGGGATCGAACTCGGGTCCTTGTGCTTGTGAGGCAGGCAGCGGAACCACTGAGCTAAATCCCCGGCCCTATTTTGTTGATTTCTATCTCGTGCTTGCTTCTAACTTTTGTGTTCTGTCAGTATTCATTATCAATGTCCTGCATCTGGGAGGCTTATTTAAATAAAACAGTTTGCCTGAGCAGTTAATATTAAGTTAGTGTAATTTTATGTTCATTTAATTTTAACTGTGTCTCTTTGTGTTATAGGAAACAATTAATACTGTTATTTAAATATGTGTCTTTATAAACAGCAGACTAGAGTTAAAGGATTTCCTAGTCTCTTAATCTCATGAATAATTTTTAAGGGCTATATTTATTTGTTTAGGATATTGTGAGAGAAAACATTTGAGAAGTACTTTTTTTTTTTTTGAGAAGTACTTTTAACCCATAAAGTGTTTCTAAAAATGTAACCACTGTGTAGGGTTGTAGTTGGGTGGTAGAGCACTTTCCTGGCATGTGTGAGGTCCTGGGTTCCATCCCCAGCACTAAAAGTGTCCTCCTAGCAATGGTCACTCTAATGAAGTCTTTCTGCAGGGCCTGGTGGCATATCTGTAATCCCAGCACTCTTGGGAGGCTGAGGCAGGAGGATTGCAAGTAGTGTTTGGAAAGAAGAGGGCAAGCTCGTCCAGATGAGGTGGGGCCATGGAGGCTGAGACACCAGGAAAGAATTTCCTCCACTTGCCTGGGAGCAGATGGCACGGGGCCAAAGCTAAGTGTTATCCGTAGACGCTGGGATGCAGGGAAGATGGAAGACCCAGTGAAAAGAAGGTGGAGAGAGGCCCGAACCAAAGTAACTTTAACACTCTGACTCTCTGTGATTGACAGAGGTGAATGTGAGCAGCATGAGCTGGACTCCTGTGTGAGCACTTCACTTCAGGGCGGCACCATCTGAGTAGAAACCAGTGACTGGGTACTGGGAGCTGTGGTTTAGTCTTTGGAGGGAAGTCAAGGCTAAACATAGATTTCGTTGGTGGGTTGGAAGTATAAGAATAGAAGAAGTATTCAAAAGAAAAGCACTCAAGGATTGAGAACAAAACTGGAAACATTTTCAGTATCAGGGAAAGATTTTATAAATTTTCTTTTTAGTTATTTATAGTTTTGGCTTTTGAAAACACTTTTTTTCCCCCCTGGTACCAGGGATCGAACTCAGGACCCTGCGCTTGCCAGACAGGCATGGCGCCACTGAGCTACATCCCTAGCCCTGCAAACACTTTCACTGTGGTGATTAAAGAAAGCATAATTAAGAAATGTGCTTATTTTATATATCTTCCAACTGTGTATTTACTAAGTGCGTGTATTTTTGTCTTTTTAGAGCTGTATTATAAAGCGCTACTGTGAGAAAAGATTTGTGTCTAAATACCTTGCCACGATTGGAATTGACTACGGAGTCACAAAGTGAGTATATTGGCTCCCTGGGCTTGTAAATTGTACAGAAGTTCATAACTCCTAAAGTGATCTGTATTTGCATCTGTGCACTTGTTCAGGTTATCTTGAAATGGAAACTTTAAAGATAAGTTGAGAAAGACAGGGCTGGGGGGCTTCACAGACCGGGCCCCTCCCTCACCCCTCTGGGGCTGAGCTCCCTTCTGCAGGCTGTGTCTGGTGGACCCATACTGAGGAGCAATCAGTGCACAGCTCAACTGGCAGAGGCAGCTCTTCCGGAAACATGTTCTGTATGAGCAGGTGTGTTTTTACAGTGTTTTGAAAGAGTCTAGCAAGTCTAAAAATTATATGGAAGTTTTTCTGTTGGAGAACTTCTCTTACTGGTTTATGATCTTTATAGCCTGTTGGACTCCAGCAAAAGTCATCTGGGCAAAGCAAAGTTTGGGTACAAGTGGGGATTTGGAGGTAAATGAAGAGGAGGCTGAGCTTGGGGAGGGAGGATTAAACTAATCCTGTCACCAACTGCCAAAGGTGGAATTGGGCAGACCGCACGCCTCCTGAACTCGGAACTGCAGGCACTCACCATTGTGGCCCCACTCCCCCGTCTTGTTACGACCCCCGTGCACTGACCACGGCCTCCACGCTCTCCTGCCTCAGTGCCACTCACTCTGTCCCCTCTTCTCCCCCCTGCCAGCTTCTTCAGAGTGGAAAATGCTCCTGTTCCCTTAAGATGTCCTGGACACCCCCTCTATCGGTCAAGATCTTTTTGCAAATGAAATAAATCTTAAAATTCTCTATATTATTTATATTCTCTATTATTTATGGTACTTGCCATAAATTGCTTTATTATTATATGCATATGTTTAATGGCTCCTGCTAAATAGTAAGTGCCCTGAAAAAGAGGCTGTTAGTATAAGTTTTCTGCAAGTGTCTAGTAGGTGCTCAAAAATATTCATTGCTAGGTGAGATAGAGACCTCTGATGAGGAAATTTGCCAGGTTAGAATAGGAAGGTAAAAGCCAGGCATGGTGGCGCCTGCCTGTGATCCCAGCATTCAGGAGGCTGAGGCAGGAGGCTCACCATGACTTCGGGGCCACCCTTGGCTACATAGTAAGTTCAAGACCCACCTGGATTACCTAGCAGACCCTGTCTCAAACAAACAGAAACAAAAACAAACAGAATAAGAAGGTCAGGTCTTTCAGAAGGCAGGAAGAAGTGATGGGCTGTATCTACAGCAGAGTTCAGTTGTGTGATGAGCAGAGTGAGGCTCAGCTGTGCCCTCCATATGGTTAAAGCCCCTCAGGTAAGTGCTAAAGGAAAACTCAAGGAGAGTTTTTATGTCACCATCTTCAACTGGTAGCCGCGGGGGGATTCTGCAAATTTTCCTTAAAGAATGAAAATTATGGCCTTGACTATGAATTGTACGGAGCTCTTCATTGGAAATGCACATTTCTTTCTAGTTCTAGTTTTTCTTTTCCCTACTTCAGAGCACAAGATTTCATCAGTGAAATGGTAAGAGATCCTTTAAAGCAGCTTTGTTTTAAGTCAATATAAGTAGTTTATTTATCTTAGAAAATGAAAATTACCACAGTATGTCATAGGACTATATAGTTTATTCAACAGATTATCCTGTTTCTCACTAAATTTTTCTTTTTTAAAGATGCTTGTCTCATAATGAGTCAGGAGGATATAACTGAGAAGAACACAACATAAACCAACTTAAGCAAAAAGAGTTAAAATTTGAAAAGGACATTAATCGATTCACATAATCCAGTACTGATGACACAGGCCTCAGACACGGCTATTCTGTAGGGATAGAGCTGGCCAATCAGAGCCAGAACAATAGGTCACTTTACTGCAGCTCGGTCTGCTGGCTTCATTTGTTAAGTGGGCTTCCTCTACGCAGATCCCAGCAGCTCTCAGGCTCAATTCTAAACCTTACTTCTAGAAGGGGACTAAAATTAAAACCCCAGGTTTACAAATCCCCAGGAGGAGGGCTCAGTGTGTAGCTCAGAGGTAAAGCGCTTGCCTAGTAAGCACAAGGCCCTGAGTTCAGTCCCCAGCACCATAAAGTACAAAAGACAGACACAAACCCAAGGAGTGGTTTGTTTGTTTGGTTTTTTTGGTACCAGGGATCGAACTCCGGTCCTTGCACTTGCGCAGCAGGCGTTGAAACCACTGAGCTAAATCCCTGGCCCCCCAGGGAGTGTTTTGATAGGCCCAAGTGGAGACAGTTGGTCCTCCCCCAGCACAGGTAGCTGGGACCAGCAGAGTGGAATCAATAAGAAGGTGGCAGACTCTCACATTCACCAGAGCTGGGAGAAGAAAACAGGGTACACGGGGAAACAACCAACAGAGTGAAGAGCCAGCCTTCAGAGTGGGAAAAATGCTGCTGGCTATTCTTTGAACAGAGGACTAACACCTAGAATATGTAAAGAACTCAAAAAATTAGACCCCTAAAATAAAAGACCCAATCAAAAAATGGGCATCCAAAATGGATAGAAGTACATATTGCCAATAAATACATGAAAAAATGTTCAGGGTCAAGGATTTAGCTCAGTAGTTGCACCGCCTGCC
Organism: Heterocephalus glaber; assembly: GCF_053883595.1. Lineage (NCBI taxonomy): Eukaryota > Metazoa > Chordata > Mammalia > Rodentia > Bathyergidae > Heterocephalus > Heterocephalus glaber. The sequence continues at coordinate 42,600,172 of NW_028258305.1, forward strand.
TTGCAAGTGCAAGGTCCCAAGTTCAATCCCTGGTATCAAAAACAAAATGAAACAAAACAAAATCTTCAACATCACTGGCCATTAGAGAAGTGCAGATTAAATCAACACTGAGATACCATCCTACTCCAGAAAGAATGGCCATCATCAAGAAATCAAATAATAGCAATCAAATAAATAATAACAATCAAATAATAACAAGATGGTAAGACTACGGGAGGGGGAATAAATCTTTCTACATTGTTGGGATTGTAAACTAATAAAACCACTATGGAAATCAATATGGAAATTCCTCAAAAAATTAAAACTAGAAATTCCTTTTGACCAAGCTATTCTCTTTCTAGGGATCTTCCCAAAAGAGTTAGAGACGTCATATTACATGTGCACACCCATGTTTATAGCAGCACAACTCACAATAGCTAAATTTTGGAAGTGGCATATATCCCCATCAACAGATGAATGGATAAAGAAAATGTGGTATTTATACACAATGAAATATTACTCTGCCACAAAGATACGCTTGAGACATTCGTAGGGGAATGGATGCAACTTGAGATCATAATGATGAGTGAAATAAATCAGACGTTTAAATAGTGCATGGTTTCTCTTATATGAGAAATGCAAACTTGTTTTATATATATATATATATAGAGAGAGAGAGAGAGAGAGAGAGAAACAGAGAGTGAGTGCACAAAATAGAAGATAAAGAGAAAGTGGAGAGCCGGGGATTTAGTTCAGTGGTTTCTGCCGCCTGCTGCGCAAGTGCGAGGACCTGAGTTCGATCCCCGGTACCAAAAAAAAAAAAAAGTAGTAGATCAAGAGAAAGTGGAGAGATCTTTTTCAAATGGATGGGGAAACAAGAGGTGGAGATGGAGAAGAGGAGAGGAGGATGGAAAAAATGATGAAAATAGAGCTCTTGTGATTGGAAAGGGAACAGACATTTGGAAGGAGCAGGGAAGGAGGGGAGGGGATGAAAAAGAATTAGGGTACGCTGCATGCGGGTACCAACGCCCTGTGAAAATTGGAATCGCTATGTGCTACAACATGTAGCAGTATAGGAAGCAGGGTAGTTTTGGACAGGCAAAACCTTAGATCTGTTTTCAACAGGGCACTCCAATCTCAGCGTGCTTAAGGATACTTGTGGGCTGGGATGTAACTGGGGGTCGGGGTGGGTAGAGCACTTGCCTTGAATGTGAGGCCTGAGGCCTGGGCTCCATGGGGGGAAGAATTGCTTGTGTCCTCTGTAAAAGGACAGATTCCCGGGGCTCACCCACTGAGACCCTGGTTCACCAAGTCTGAGTGGGGTGAGCAGTCTGTCATAATCAGGATTCGGGGGTCCAGAACCACACTTAGGCACAGCCTGGCTGGAGGGAAGGAATCGCTATTTTTCCTGATTTCTTCCTCCTGGCTTCTGAGTTAAATTGACTCCTTTCAGGTTTCAGTGTGTGAAGACATTTGTGTTATTCCCCGACTTTACACGCATTATAATTCCATCCCTTATTCAGCTGCTATCTTTTTAAGGTAAAAATTTAAAAATGTAAACAGGGCCAGGGATTTAGCATACTTGCTGTGCAAGTGCAAGAACCAGAGTGTGATCCTCGGTATCCAAAAAAAAAAAGGAAACAGTTATCCCAGATCTTTGCCAGCTGCTCTCAAGTTCTGTTATTGTTGTGCACTTACCACTGACCTGCCTCCCCAGACCTATTATTATTTGGAAAACAACTGGAGGAATTGTGGTTTCAGAACAGAAAGTGAACACTGTAAACTTGGACAAAGGAATAATCATTAGCCAACCAGGAAGTAGTGCAGGGACCACGAGAGCAATCGCTGGAGTCTTCATATTCCATAGCCACTCAGTTCAGTGCTGTCTGAGCCCGAGACATCGTGCTTAAAGACATAAAGACTCTAATTTATGTTTACTCTTAATAATTTCTATTTTTAACCTTATAGGGACTTTTTTTTTTGAGACAAGCTCTCACTTTGTAGTTCAGGCTGGCCTTAAATTCACTATGTAGCCCAGGCTGGAGATCCTGCTGCCTCAGCCTCCTTGGGATTATAGGTATAATATCCCTTCTGCTGGGATTATAGGTATATACCACCATGCCCAGCCATGGATCTTTTAAGAAATAATATTTCTTGTGTGGAGGAAACATTTGTATTTAAAGTTTAGTAATTCTTCCCCATTCACTTCAGTTTCTTTTTCTTCTGTTAAACCTAACAAACAGTAAATTTTATACTATTTATTTTATAATAGTATAATTTCATTTTATAAGAATATTTATGTTTATCTTATCTATGCATAGAAAAAAGTCTGTGGTGATGTTCATCTGTATTAATGAAGGCTATTTTGGGTGATAGAGTTTGGAATAACTTTTAAATGTTTAAAAAAATTTTTTTAGTGTTTGAATTATTTATAATGTTCATTCATGATTTTCCAGTGGTAATTTTTCTTTAAAAAGGACTGGAAACAAGCTAGGGATGGTGGCACATGCCTGTGATCCCAGGACTCTGGAGGTTGAGGCAGGAGGATCACAAGTTTTAGCACAGCCTGGGCTTCATAGCAACTTAGTGAGACCCTGCCTCAAAAAACAGTATAGCTCAGTGTAAAGGCCCTGGGTTCAAGGTTTTGTACCATCAAAAGAAAGACAGACAGACAGACTGGAAACAAATAGACTATGATATTAACAAGTTAATTCTATTATGAATTGATTCCCCTTTTGTTTCTTTTCAAATTTGTTTCTGAAAACAAATTGACTGTTTCTCAGGTGAAGAGCACAAGAGAGCTGAGCAGACAACATTAATATGTCTGTATCACTCAGTGACCAGGCATAACCACAGGACTCAGGCTTCTTCAGGGGAAGCAAGCCTTTGGCTGTCCTCTATCTTGGTACTCAGTCACAGCTGCTATTGGTTGGCTCGAGGATGCGACCTGAAGTATCTTGGGGTTAAAGTAAAGGTATATGAGAGTGCTTATTCCAGGAGAGCTCAGTACTCTCCAAACAGGAGGCAGGCGCCTCTGCCTAGTTCCGGCTCCTATGTGAGAATCCCTGGAGCCAAGAAGAGGCACAAAGAAAGCCTTTTCTACTTCACATGCATATCTTTTTACAGTTCATAAATGATGTTACATGAACCAGAAACCGTGACCTTTGGGATTGTTTGCATTTGAACATTTCAGGGTACAAGTCAGAGACAGAGAAATCAAAGTTAACATCTTTGATATGGCCGGACATCCCTTCTTCTATGAGGTAAGAAAGCCTTTTTGAGAAAACCTATATCCAGTCTTGTCAGTGGGTTTTGGGGAAAGATTCTGAGTTGAAGGCGCTGATATTCGGATCATGTAAAATTAGGTACACTTAGCTCATGTTTATGGCTTGCCTTGGGTCTTTTTTTTTTTTTTTGTCCAGTATTGGGGATGGAACGAAGGACCTTGGGCTTTTGAGGCAGGCCCAGCCCTTGCCTTGGACCTTAATAGGTACGTGGTGATCTTTTATGCTGCCCCTCTAAATAGGGGTATGAAATTTAATTGCTAATGTTTCAAACACTCAGATAAGTAAGACATTTCAACCTCCAAAGAACGTCTACTTTTTACCTAATACCTCAGCCCAGAATTTGAGGAGATGATTACCTTCACACTTGGACTTGAGGACACAGTGGGGTCACATCTGTGACAGGAGAGTCTAGCGTGTTCTTTCCCATCACTCCTCATCCTGTACTTCTTTTCCGGAAGGAACCAAGCAGGCCCGCTGGCTGTGTGAATCTGTATCAACAGTCTACTCTTTCCATTTCCTCCTCTCCCTCCTGGCTCCGAATCTTTTGTGTTATCCCAGTAGGTCCTGTGGCTCCATTCACTGTTTAAATTTTTTTCTCTCTCTAATTTAGTTTGGGTAATTTCTATTGTTCCACCTTCTGGTTTATTAATTTTCCCCCTCCGTTTGGCTGCTGGCCCTACCCTAAGCTTTTTACTCCATTATATTTTTCACTGCTAAAATTTTTACTCAGTCTTTACTAAGTGGGTAGGGGTTGTAAGTCAGTTTTCTCTAAAATGTTTGGCTGGAGTAGAGTAGAGTAAATTTTCTGAAATTAAAAAAAAAAAAATCTTTCTAAACCTCCCCTTTCCCGGCCATCTGTCTGGGGAGATCAGATTTTTTTTTCCCCCAGTACTGGGGATTGAATTTAGGACCTTTTGCTTTCGAGGCAGGCGCGGCACCACTGAGCTAAATCCCTGGCCCTGTTTATTGTTTTTTGAGCCAGGGTCTCTCTTTGTAGTTCAGGCTGGCCCTGAACTCACTGTGTAGCCCAGGCTGGCCTCGAACTTGTGGCAGTCCTCCTGGCTCAGCCTCCCGAGTGCTGGGATTATAGCATTTGCCACTGCGCCTGGCATGAGATCAGATTTTTGATGGTGCTTTAATGTGTCTGCAGTTCCTGACGGTTTTGAGTTATACTTCTGCTCCAAGTCTGCAGTGTTTGAGGCAAAGGAAGACCCAGAGCCTCCCCCCCATTGTCAGCCCTTGGGTCCCGGGGCCCAGCCTGGCTGCTGCCACCTCTCCACCTTTCAGAGGCTTGACCATGAGTACTGTACGCACAAGGTCAGGATCTTTACCTGTGTCTCAGCTGTGTTTATACCTCGAATAAATATATGCTTCATATATAATGTCTAAGGTTTTTACTTTTACTTGTATAAATACTTTATATGTAATAGCCAGGGTTTGCCTGTAATAGGGACATCTATATCCGTCCCGTGTTTGGGGGGTGCTCTTGGTAACTACCTGATCTCCATCTTGTGAATATGCCCAAGTATTCAGGCGAAGTGAACCGCGTTTTAGTGTGAAGCCTTACAGTGGGCTAAGTCAGTTACAGGTATAGAATATCATCAGTGACGGGGCTCTAGTTGACCACGAGTTTGACAGAGATTCTAACTACCGGAAATGCCAATGTAAGTCTTAGATGACTGGACTGAGGATGTAGCTCAGTGGTAGGGCACATGGCTTGCATGTATAAGGTCAGCACTGAGCCAAAAAAGAGAAAAGAACACAAACCCTGAGACTATAGCAAGCTCCTGTGAGTGGAGAGTTAGACGATGCCTGGGCTTTAGTGTGGCTCGCAGCTGTGCCCACCCTGGGGCTTCTTTGCGCAGTGTTCTTCCCGATCAGTGGTCCTCATTCCATCCCAGGTACTTACATGCCAGGGTCCGTGCTGGACACTGGGACATGCTGTCCCTCATTGTCACGGAGTGTAACATGCGGGAGAAGACATGGATTAAACAGATGAGCACTGGGGCTGGGGATTTAGCTCAGTGGCTCTGCTGCCTGCCTTGCAAGCGCAAGGTCCCGGGTTTGATCCCTGGTACCAAGAAAAGAAAACCCCCCAAAAACAGATGAGCACTTAAGACCCTGACCCAGCCTATTCCAGAGGCCAGGAAGTCCTGCTGCGGGACACAGGGCTGATGGATACTTAAGCTGTGTAGCTGGGACTCCAGGACAGAATAACACCCCACGCAGTCTGAGTGGGGAGGATGTGGAGTCAGGAGTGGACACCTCTGGGGCCGGGTCTCGCTGCTTCTCGAGCTGGTCCTGCCCAGAGCTAAAGCGCCCGGCCAGCATCTTCCCCTTCAAAGCTGCTCTCCATGACTTGCACCATGATTCTGGCTGAGGTTTGGGGGACGGGGACTGGATCTGTTTCTGCAACAGCCTTTCGAGGTTTAGCCTGCCTCTCCTCGGGGAAAGCATCTGCCTTCCGGCCACAGCCCCCCGCCCCCGGGGTCCCCATCACGTCCTCTGTAGATGCCCCTCATTGCTGCTGTGGAGCTGAGAACTAATCAGCGTCCCAGGTTTGTCTAACTAGTGAGACACTCTCCGTGTTCCTGCTGCTGTCTGTCATTAGACACCAGGCTCTTATTATTGCAGCCTAAGATGGTAATGGCTTGTTTTTTCCAGCAATTTAGGAAGATAGGAGTGTGATCAACAGAAGCACCTTGAAATCACCACTTCTAGAGCGTCTTTTCACTGAAATAGCCTTGCTCTCTCTTTCATCTCATACTTACTGTTTGTGTCTTAAACCCTCCTTTTATTTGTTTGTTTGTTTTTTGACACAGAGTGTCACTCTGTAACCTAGGCTGATTTTAAACTTGTGATCCTCCCGGCTCAGCCTCCTGCGTGCTGAGATTACAGGTGTGGATCATTTAAACCTTCCCTGTTGACAAAACCAAAGCCATAATCATCTTTATAAGTGCCACGCTGACCAGATTATACCCTTGCTCAGCACAAAACTAGTGAAACACAGCCATCCCATGATTCCTGGCTTCCTTGGACTGTGTGCCTGTCCTCCATTGAAGCATCCATTGCCACCAGTCCTCTAGACAGATTTCCTGAAGGATCTTCTGGGACAGGACAGTCTGTCTGCTGTGTGAGATGGCAGCCTCAGAGCAGGCAGTGGGAGAACCTTGGGGAGTGGGGTGGGGCCGGTCTCGGACCCCAGCCTTGCTTCATGGAGCACTCAACTGAGGTCTCACAGGGACCTTCTAAGGCCCCGGTGATGTTAAAATAACAGCTTCCTTAGCCGTAATGCCAGCTCGATTCCAGGTCTGCTTTAAGGAACAATCCCCATTCCTTTAGCATCCTGTCTTGTTAAACCGTGAACACATTGAGACTGCCAGGACTAACAGGAGGAGCTCTTTGGGAAACTAGAATAATGAAACCGAAGGGAAACGTCGAAACATCTGCTTTGTCTTTTCATTTTACAGATGAGGAAAGCAGGGTTGGTGTTAATAAAATAACTTACTCAAAACTGCGTAGGTGCTTCTTTGCCGAGCTCAGGTTTGAACTTGCATCCTTGAAAGAAATTCACTGAGCTTGCATCAGTCCACTTTTATGTACACACCTGTCACTGGAGAGCATGATCTGTATTTAGAATTTACCCCCTTTGGCTACTATTTTTGTTCTCCCCTGAGACCCTTGCAGCCATTCAGTTATATAGAGTCTCAAACATTTACATCTACCAGGCTCATGGGTGACCCAAGCACGAATGCACTGAGACAGGCCTTCATGTTACCTGCAGCCTCATGGGAAGACAGCTGGATGTGCCACTGGCCGTGAGAAACCAGAAGTGGCAGACAATTAGAAGTGCACATGGCTGTGGTGTCCTAGGGGACACAGACATTACTTGTGTTCATGGGTCAGATGGTGAGGCACTGGGCAGAGAAACCTACATGCACGATTCAGCAGTATACTGAGATCTTGCCAGTTTAAAGATACAGAGGGTCTCTTTCCAGGTGGAGCTCGCAAGGCGTAGGGCAGGTGAAGGGAAAGAGATTATCCAGTTTAAAGGCCAGAGGAGAGTAAAGGGGTAAGACTGAGAAGGTTGGTGGAGGATTTATCAAAACTTTTAACTTGGGGGCTGGGGATTTACCGCAGTGGATCCACTGCCTGCCCTGCAAGCACAAGGACGCGAGTTTGATCTCTGGTACCAAAAAAAAAAACCTTTTAACTTTGAACTTTGGAGAGTTGGCAGTGGAGAAACACTACGGAAATTATGAACCAGGTGTTTAAAAAAATAAATATACACAATGTATTGTCCTGCTGGGAAGACGGCTTAGCAGACTCTTGCAATAGTGTGGTCAGGAGACAGTGTTGAACATGAGACTGGAAGGAAGTGACAGATGAGGATCATGGCACAGGTAGCTTCTACAGGTTTGTCTGAATCTGGTAACAGAGAGAAGAGAGAAGGAAAAGTTGACACCACACGTTCAACCTGAATGACCAGGGAATGATGTGTTGCATTCATTCCTGATGTCCAAGAGTTTGGAAGGAAGGAGTTGAAGGGTTTCTGTTGTACATATGAAGTTGAGATTCCAACAGGGCATTAAGCTGCCAGTCTGGTACTGACCGGAAAGGGAGGTTAGGTCCGGATTCTCTGATGAGAAGACTCATCTTGGAGATTCTCAAAATCCAGGCTGTGCAAGGTGAAGTAAGTAGCATCATCCCCATTTTACAGATGAGGAAACTGAGATGCAGAGAGGTTAAGTGACTTGCCCAAGATCACACGACTAGTAAGTAAGTGTGGACCCGGACCCTTCTGCCTCCAGAGGCCACGCTCCCACCTGAGGCTCCTGGTGTGGCATTCTCAGTGGGTGCCCAGACCCAGCAGTCAGGGAGGCTCTGCCTGGCACCCGGGGAAGCCAGCACTGGGCGGTGATGTATAAGTGGCTGTTCCCATCCTGATTCTTGCATCTGTTTTGCTATAAGTTCTTTAAAATTACTCACTCACCTCCCTAAGAAGAACTTTACACAATTGGTGCTCTTTTAAGGAGTACTAACAAGTAAAGAGTGATTGCCTCGAGAAGTGAACGGGGGTGGGGTAAGGGGCCTTCTTTATAAATAGATTTTAAGTCTTTCTATAAAAATAGACATTTTTTATTATGTTACCTTGATTTCATAAACAGTCCTCTTAAAAACCAGTAAAATATTGAGATACATCAAGTACTGTGAATTCATAAAAGAATGCACTTTGCTAAGTTGGTGATTGTAAGGTACATTCTTGTCAAATCACATAACCTACATGTGTGCTTCCATCTGAAGGTTCGAAATGAGTTCTACAAGGACACCCAGGGTGTGATCCTGGTCTACGACGTGGGGCAGAAGGAGTCCTTTGACGCCCTGGATGCGTGGCTGGCAGAAATGAAGCAGGAGCTCGGGCCTCATGCAAACATGGACAACATTATATTTGTGGTGTGTGCCAACAAGGTAATTGCTTCGGAATTGGCATGCTCGCCTTTCTATTTGGAAGCACCAGTAAAGTAGTGGGGGAAGCAATAAAAAAGAAAAGAAAATTCTTTATTCCTTAGCATAGGAATCCATACCCTTTCAAAGCATATACCTCTGAGATACGAAACACATTGAGACCCAGACCTGGGGTATCAGGGTCTGTATCCGTTCTTGTTTCTGTGCCCTGCTCGGGGAGGCACGCTGGTGGCTGATCGGCAGGGCCTGGCCCCAGGAGGAGGCCGTCCATGGCTGGGCTGTGGCTGTGGAGAGCAGAGTGTGGCCCCTGGCTGTGGCTGGGATTGGGAAGCAGCTGCTTGCTGAGGGAGAAAGTGGGAAATGTGCCCGAAAATCAGATAGAAGAGCAGTCTATATCCAGTTCTTAATTTTTTATTTGTTTGGTCTCTTTTGGTCCTGGTAATTTTATATTTAGTGCTGGGACTCGTTAAAAATAGTTTTTGGGCTTGGGAAAATAGCTCAGTGGTAAAACTCTTGTCTAGCATGTGTGAGGCCCTGGGTTCCATACCAGGCACTGCAAAAATAAATAAATAAATAAATAAATAAATAAAATAAAAATATTTTTTGTTTCAAGCAAGCACTGACAAAGTGCTTACTCGGCTTGTTCTAGTGAGACAAGGTTGGAATTTTCTCTCCCCCACCCGCAGATCGACTGCACCAAGCACCGCTGTGTGGATGAAAGTGAAGGCCGGTTCTGGGCAGAGAGCAAAGGCTTCCTCTACTTTGAGACTTCAGCCCAGACTGGAGAAGGAATCAATGAGATGTTCCAGGTAACCTCACATTTTTTTGCTTTAGGGTTTGTCTCTTGTGTCAAGGCCAGCCATGCCAAATATTTAGTTTAAATTAGGAGAAGCAAAAAAAATCAATAGGAATTTTTCATTAGCATAAGTACTTTCTAGCTGGTCATGGTGGTACACACCTGTGATCCCAGGCCTCAGGAGGCTGAGGCAGGAAGATCGCTGAGAGTTTGAGGCCAGCCTGGGCTACATAGTGAGACTCTGTCTTAAAAAAAAAAAAAAGAATAAGAAGCTGGAGGAAGAGGAAGGGACAGAGAGAGAGAGAGAATACTCAGAGTGTGTGTGTGTGTGTGTGTGTGTGTGTGTGTGTGTGTGTATCTCTGTGCTGTCTATTATAGATCAGACCTGGCCAATCACCAGAATTACTTGGGGAAATTGTTTCAGACACAGCTTTCAGGGCTGCAGACCTCCAGACCTACTGGAAACTTAACATTGCAATAGAACCTAGGAAGCTATAGGTTGCAAAAGCTCTCCAGGTAATTCTGATGATCAAGTTTTAACAAATTACTGTACTGCTTAAATGAGAGAAAGATTTTCTTCAAACTACCATTGATCAGCGATCTTATGTGAATCCAGAATCAAATGGAAGCCTTACAGGTACCTTGCCACAGCTCATCTCACTAGAGAGTAGGAAACTGTAGGGTCTGTGTGGAGTCCGGCCAGTCACATGGAAGATGAGGCTCCAGCGTGGCAGCAGAAGATGCACTCACATGGCAACCTGAACAAAAGGTCTCTTTTGAAATCCTAATCTTGAATAATTTTAAAGAAAGGAGGCTATTTAAAACAATTAAGTTATAATTTGGAAGTGATGGTATGAATAATGTATTTTCCTTGCGAATATATCTGATATTTGGGGAAATTTAGCCTTTGGAATAACATAGCTGTATTATAAAGAGCTGCTCTTAATTATTGAGTGGGATGGTACTTAGTCTTTTAGGCTGAATCTCCTTCTCCACGTTGTCACCCTCCCACTGGAAGACAGGTGTCACCTTCGGCTGACAGGCTAAACTGTATATCAGTGGCTTCTAGTTCAAGATCAGGTTGATGTTGGTTAGCCTTTTCTCCTCCGCTGATTGCTTTCAAGAGTTTCTCTCTCTCTCTCTCTCTCTTTAAAGATTTCTGAGGCTTCATTTCCATTTGGAGTCTCGCAGTGACTTCATTAGCGAGCTGTTTTATTTTGAATTTTTTTTTTCTGGTACCAGGGATCAAACTCAGGACCTTGTGCTTGCGAGGCAGGTGCGGTGCCACTGCATTTGCTTTTCAGTCCTCGGACTATGATCTGTCAAGTTGTGGAAGTCCTTATATTTATACTGTTGGGGATTTGTGAAGTTTCTCAGATGGCTATGTCAGTGTTTTTCATCAAATTTGGGTTTTGTGCCTTTGTTTTCTTTCTTAACCATTATTTCCCCAAAACATTCCCCCATCCTCACTCTCTCCAGTTACATGTGTCCTAGTCCACTGGATCTGGGCCCTCAGTACTGGAGGCTGCTTAGCCTGCACTTTTTTCTCCTGTTTCCGATTGCATCATTTCTGTTGATCTGACTTAAAGTTCATAGCAATCCACTATAAACTCACCGAATGACCTTTTCAATTCAGTGTTTCAATTTAGAATTTGCATTTGGTTCTTTTTTATAGTGCCCAGTTCTCTGCAGAAATTCTCTATTGGCCTCTTATTTAGAATTTATTTTCCTTTAATTCTTTCAACATATTTTCCTTTGCCTCTTTTAAATATTGATTGATTGGGCCTGGGATTTAGCTCAGTGGTTTCACCACCTGCTGCGCAAGCGCAAGGACCCGAGTTCGATCCCTGGTACAAAAAAATATATATATTGATTAATTGATTGATACCGGGAATTGAACTCAGGACCTTGTGGTTGCAAGGCAGGCAGCAGAACCACTGAGCTAAATCCCTGGCCCTCTTTTAAATACTTATAATAGCTGTGTTTAAAGTCTTTGCTAAGCTCAACATCTGAGCCACCTTGGTTTCAGTCTATTGACTGCCATTTCTCATGCCTGTTGGTCACATTTTCTTGTTTCTTTGTATGAATAATGAGTATTCGACTGAGCACCAGATTCATGGATAGTACATTTAATTTTTTTTTCACTGACTTTAATTTTAAGCAAACATTTGTTGGTACATTTTAGATATACGTAATTATAACACTCATAGGAAATTTGTACCTGTACATGATATGTCTTGTTTCTTTTTTCCTATTTCTCTCCCCTCTTTTCAACCCCTCTTCCTCTCCTTATTTAAAAAAGCTTTGTTTCCATTTTTTTCCTTCTGTTCTCTTTTTTCCCTTGCTGTGTAGAAGCTTTTTTTTTTTGTACCGGGGATCGAACTCAGGTCCTTGCGCTTGCGCAGCAGGCGGCGAGACCACTGAGCTAAATCCCCGGCCATGTTCTCTGTTTTCCTTGTCCCTTCTTTCCTTTCTCCCTCCCCCACTGCATGTTCCCTCTCTCATTTGAACATTTTCTTGTCATTTCCCAATATGTATTATACACTTGGTCCTTATTCCACTTTTGATTTCTCACACCAGAGAAACAATGCTGTATTTGAATGTGTGTCCAGTTTGACTCACTTAAGAGTATGGTCTCAAGCTGCATCCATTTAGCTAGAAATGTTTCAAGCTCATCCTTCTTTATGGCAGAGTAACACTCCAGTGTATAAAAATCAAACCCACATCTTCTTTATCCACTCATTGGTTGATGGGCATTTGGGCTATTTCCAAGCGTTAGCTATTACAGACTGTGCCACTATAAACATGGGTGCACATACTGCTCTGATATGATGCTTTTAATTCTTTCGGGGCAATACCAAGGAGGGGAATAGCTGCATTGAATAGAACCTCTAGTTCCAGTGTTTTGAGGAATCTCCACACTGATTTCCACGGTGGTCTCACCAGCCTGCACTCTCAAGAGTTCCTTTCTCCCCACAGCCCCGCCAGGATTTACTATTGGTTGATTTCTTGACAGCAGCCATTCTTTCTGGGGTGAGGTGGAATCTCAGCGTTGTTGATAATACATTTTAAAAACCCTAGATTTTTTTCATCTTCCTCAGACAAATGTTAATTCTTGTTTCAGCAGGCAGTTCAGACACCAGCAGATTACGGTGAACATATCCAGGGTTTGTTCATGCTTTACTGGAAAGGGTCTGGAGTAAGCTTGTAGTGCTTGCCAGGCCCTTCTAACGTGGCAGATTCTGCGCTCACATTGTATCTGTCTTACAGATCCAGTCAGCTCTTGGCTTTTTTTTTTTTGGTACCGGGGATCGAACTCTGGTCCTTGCGCTTTTGCAGTAGGCGGTGAAACCACTGAGCTAAATCCCCAGCCCTAGAACTTGGCTTTTGGTGTGTCAGCTATATCTGTCTCCTAAGCCGCAGCCTTCTGTGAGGCCGATGCTGGTGGCGTTACGAGGGGTAAAGCCAGCCTCTCCGCTCTGTAAGGGCAACTCTTGCCCTGGTGCGTTGGCTCTGTTGTCCGCTCCATAGACACTGCCGTCTGTGGAGCTGCTGCTGACCGCCCCCCGTGCATGGTGGCCAGGCCCTCAGCTCAATTCGGAGGACCCCACATGCACCTGGGGCCAGCACCACCCGGCTGCCTCCTCACACCGCCTGATTGCAGGTTCCAGCCACCGCGGCAGCCTCAGACTGCTCCTTGCCCCTTTCTGTCATAGCACTTTGTGTCTGCTTGGACACCAGCGCTCTGCGACGTGGTCAGAGGTGCCTCCAGGTGTGGGACTGTGGGGCCACTCTCAGGGAGTGGCCGCGACTTGATGTTGTCCACTGCCTGCAAACAGGCGCCTCATGTATGTGTCCAGTTTCACCACTCTGTCTTGGCGGGAACTCAGATGTGAATGTAAACATGCTTTCGACTTCACTCCGAGTGTTCTTTTTTCACCACAGCTTGATTTCAAAATGAGGTTGTTAGGAGGGAATACTTACCCGCACAAGTCTGAGTAGTTACATATCAGGTTAGCAGTACTGATACTACCACTAGGAAATATTGGCAAACCCCATTAGGGGGCTTTTGTCCTTTCAGATAAATCTTGGATAGAACTAACAGATGAGTCAGTCTCTTTAAAAAAGCTATCAAGGAGAGTAGAATAACACCATTCTGTAAATAAGCACTTAGAGGTGCTTTCCTGCTGGCTCCATTTAATAAATGGTTTCTTTATTTCCTATCTATTTCATAGATACTTTATGTCAGAGTGACTTGATTTTGTCTGACTGACATTGTTAACAGATGGAGTCATGTTAAACCGAGATGACGCTTCCTTTGTCTGTCTCCAGTGACTTTTCCTTGATGCCCTTTTTCAGATGTCAAGGGTTCTTGTGAGGTTACCAAGTTGATTGGCTATTACTGGAAATAAGAAGGGCCAGGGATTTAGCTCAGTGGTACTGCACCTGCCTCGCAAGTGCAGGGTCCTGAGCTTGATCCCCGGTACCAAAAGAAAAAACCAGCCAAACAAACAAAGTTGCTGGAAATAAGAAAAAGGAGTTTTCCAGGTATGGTGGCACATGGCTGCAATCCTAGCACTTGGGAGGCTGAGGCAGGAGAGTCGAGTTTGAGGCCAGCCTGGACTACGTAGTGAGATCTGTCTCAAAACAAAAAAAAGTTTAAAATGCATTTTTAAGAAGATAATAGGAACTATGGAGTAGTCCAAAAACGAAATTGAGGAAAGAAGAGATATGTCAGTTAAGAGCAGCTATAGTGTATTAAACTGACAGTTTTTAGTAATGTGTACAGAGCATGAAACATGAGCAGAATTGAAAAATAGTTTTACTTAAAAAAATCATGGAAGTGCACAAAGAATATGAAGCTTGAAGAAAAAGAAAAGGCCATAAGTATATGAAAAGATACTCACAACTAAAGAAATACAAGCTAAAATTGTGAGATACCTATCAGATTGGCAAAAATTAAGATATTGCTCAGTGTTAATAAGGGTGTGGAGAAACAGGATCTCTTACACACAGCAATGAGAATATAAACTGGTGCAGCCTTTGTGGACAGCAGTGCACATGCACTCTTATTCTGCTTTTTAGAAATTTATCCTGAAGCATTATCTCCACAACTATGAAGAAATCTAGACACTTAACATTTTAGTAGCCAAGTGACTGGGACCAACTGGCTTGTCCAAGACTAGAAAATGGTTAAGTAAATGACGGTACAGCCACACAGTAAAATGCTGAAGTCGTTAAATAAAGCAGAGGTCTCCAAATGTAGCTATGGAAAGGTTCCAAGATGTATTATTATGTGGAAAAAAAAAAAGCAAGCTGCTAAGCAGTGTGTTTGATCTGATCTCTTAGGTAAGTGCTTACAGAGTACAGATGTGTGTATGACAGGGTATACTGGTAGCAAATTTTGCTGGAAGGATACTCAGAACAATGTGAACAATGGTTATCTCAAGGAGAAGAATTTGAAGGATAGGGAAACATCGTTTTCACTTCACACTTCACCATCTGAGTACCCTGACAGTGTTCATCTATGCTTTTTAACCTCAAGTGTGATTACCCGAGAGTAGGATTATGAGCCATTTTAATGTCATTCCTTATACTTTTTTCTATTAAAATATATGAACGTATTTTAAAATAGTATAAAAGGAAAAAAATCTTCCCAAGTATATATTTGATTAATTGATGACCTTCAAGTTACTGGAATATGTTAGAAGCTGTTAAGCTGGTGCTTCGGAGAATTCTTCTTTTCTCACGGTCTGACCCGCTCTGGGCTGTTTTCTTCTCGCAGACCTTTTATGTGTCCATCGTCGATTTATGTGAAAATGGCGGGAAGCGTCCTACCACAAACAGCAGCGCTAGCTTCACCAAAGAACAAGCAGATGCCATTCGCCGAATTCGAAATAGCAAAGACAGTTGGGACATGCTGGGTGTCAAACCTGGGGCCTCACGGTAAGCAATGCGCCCATGCGTGTAGAGCCGAGTGCTGACAGAGAGAAGGACTCAGTTACCAAATGAAAGGTGCAATCTAACTTCTCTTAACTGGCTAGTAGCATGATGGTGTGTGAAATAGGCTCTGTAACTGCTCCGTCACTGAATTAACTAAATGCCAAAGGTACAAAACAGAAAGCACAGTTGCCTGCTAAGGGAACAAACCTTGGAACTAATGTAACCTAAAAAACAACAACAACAAAAAACCTTACAGAAGAAAATTTTAAAATCATAGAAACTTAGAGAATGCTAGCAATCAACCTGTCCACAAATTTCATTTTACGGGTGGGAAAACTGGGATTCACTGAAATTAAGCACTCTCAGGGCCCTGGGGGTTGGTGGTAGTATTGGTTCTTTATCCCTTAAAAACTGTGTGTGTGCCTGTCCAAACCCTGCCATTCCTCATCTGTGCATGTATTTATTTTATTTTAGCCGAAAGACTTAGGAAGAAAAGAAATATACTTCCTGTTCTTCATTGCTTATACAAATATAAATGACACCCAGTGTGACAATATAACTGTGATATAACACTGACATTACCGCACACAGTGTAGCTGCTGGGCTCTTGTCTCACACCCAGTGCCAGTTTGTCACAAGATACTTACTATGGTCGTCGATCAAACCAGGCTTTTTTGCTGTTTTGCTTTCCAGGCCCTTCCTCCCTAGCCCCCACATTATCCTCTGAATTTCCTGCCCTGTGCTGCTTCCCAGCCCCTTTTCCGAGCAGGCTCCTCGGGGGCTTCCCTGGTGCCCCAGGCCTTCCCTCCTTCCATCAGCAAAGGTTTGCTCAGTGCCTGTTCGGAGCCTCGTGCCCTTCTTTTCACCTGATCATTACTTCACCACTTCCTTCAAGTCAGCACACTCGCTTTGCGTCGAATTCTTCCTGTTTCTATGTGACCTGTTATTTATTTGGAGGTCCTGTCTTTGAGAAAAGGCTAACAGTGATCCCTGGGGTGTGCGTACTGCCTGCGCTGATTATGTGTGTCCTGATGGTGAGGCGGGGCTGTGGCTGACCTGTCAGTGATGCAGAGCTGGCTCTCTCTTAGGGAGGAACTCAATAAAGCCTATCGGAAACTCGCCGTGCTTCTCCACCCCGATAAGTGTGTGGCACCGGGCAGCGAAGATGCCTTCAAAGCAGTTGTGAACGCCCGGACAGCCCTGCTGAAGAGCATCAAGTAGACCAGGGACAACGGGCTGGGACTCAAGGGCACGCCACCTTCCCCGGGAGGCGAAGTAACCAGTGTGGAGTTTTCTTCACGAATCTCACTGCTCTGTTCACTCACTCGCTGTCATGTATATACCAGTGACCCAGGGCCTGTTAGCACTTCACAGGCATTTTACAGCGAGATGATCTGCATGTGTAGGGGGTGGAGAATCCCTGGGACACCTGTGCACTGCACCCATCCCATTGTCAGATAATCCGGGGCTTTGCCATTCGTCCGTAAGCTCCCTGGCGCTTCTCCTGGAAGGTCCACACGGTTCCTAGAGGGTGGGAAGACGCTGGCAAGACCCTTTTTTCCCCTTCTTTTTCCCTTCTTTTTAAATTCATCATCAGAGAAACAAAAATAGGAGAGAAAATAACAAAAACTCGCAGAGAACATCCCAGCCCCCGAGGGTCCAATGTGATGTCATCGTCGTCGCTCCTCCCGGTATTGAGAGTTCTTTTGGTGGCCTTTTGACCATCCATCTAATTACTGAAGTTGGGAGTGAAGCAACTCAGTTCTGAGTTGAGCAACCCTTCTATGGCATTCACTCTGTCCCTTTATCCAGCCATCCGGCGGAGGGACCCGCCAGTCCTAAGAGAAAAGCAGCGGCACCAACAGATTCTGGTTCCGGTGCCAGGTACTGCTGCTCATTCTGCCCCTCTGGGCGCTTGAGGCCTTTCCCCTGCCACAGAAGCGCTCGCTGGCTCGCAGCACAGTGCACCTGGGAGTGAGGCGCAGCCGCAGGGTGGAAGTGCTCCCAGGCTATCTTGGCCACGCCAGCCCCACACAAGCCTGGGGCAAGGCTGGCCTAGCAGGTGCGTTTGGGGCCTGAGATCCTGTCGGAGGCCTGGCCCTGTTCTTTCCCAGAGGCAGGAGGGAGAGACAGGGTCCCAAGCAAGCCTGGCCTCCTCTTCTTCACTTACTCAGTTTCTCCCTTCTTCCTTTATCCTCTTTGGTTTTTTTCTTTCTTTGTTTTGTTTTTTCTTTTTTAAGGTACCTCACATCTGCCATCAGGTCTCTCTCCTAGAATCGCTGGCTTTCAGCCATGACCTCTGGTTGACCAGAGAGTGGAGACTTTCTAAGCCCTGTGTGGGTCTGAATCTCTAATTTCTGCTTGGGCTCCAAATTTCTAAATAGTCATATTTTTGAACTACAGGTTATGAAAATAACTTCCACATAGAGAAATACATCCTCATGCCTTAGTCTCCTCCTCGGTCTGCAGGGATGGGTGAGGATCAGTATCAGACCTGACATTTCTCCCATGTTCACAGAGCCATCTCATTACAGGACTCATTACTTCAGCACTGTCTTCGTGTTACTCATGTTTTTCACTGCAATCACTTGTACTAATAGGAGCTTTGAAGGATATGATGTTGCTATCTGTGAATTTCAAACAGCTGTCCCATATTGATTGCCAAGTAGTGTATACTGTAATACCTAAGAAGAAGAGTCACTTTCTTATCATCCAGGACACTGCAGTCTGGGGGCCTTTGCACCTCTCCCAAAGCAGCGTCACTCGGAATGGATGCACTCAGGCTGCATGGAGGTTGTCGTCAGAAACCAGAGTGTTGTTTTTATTTTTATTTTTTGTGGTGCTAGGGGTTGAGCCCGTGGCCCTGCACCTCCTAGGCAAGTGCTTAACCAGTGAGCTGCATCCCCAGCCCCGGGTCATTGCTTTGTAATAGGAGTTTTCATCTGGGTGATAATCAAAAATCCTTTTTTTAAAAAAGATTTGAGACCTGGTATATTGTTTTCTTATGGGATTTTTCCCCTGGCCTTTACATGAGCATCAGGGACCGCAGAGCTCCAGCCCAGAGTTCTGAACCCTAATCTCACTGAGGCCGTCCTCTTGCCTGACATTGGGCCTGAGTGCTCAATGTCACTCCGACATTGGTCGGCTCTTGTAGCAAATGTAGGAGTCACGTGAGGGAGGGGTCCTATGCAGCGGCATCTGCCCACACGGACTGGAGAGCCCACGGAGCACGCGGGCCTGTGTGACAGCTGGTGCCAGTGTGCATCACGGTTGTTAAACGCTCAACCCCTCACCTCAGTCAGCTGCAGTACATCGTGCAGATGAGCAGGCATGGCAGGGAGAATCTTCTAGAGCTTCCATTCGCATCCTTAGGAGTGAGTTGTCGAAATATAGCTTTGGCTTGATTCTTAAGCTGCGGGACTCAGTTTCCAACACCTTCGTTATTAATGTGCAGGACGGCCATGCTACTCACATATGCAGAAGTATTAACATGAGAAAGTTAAGCCTCGAGGTCCTAGACTTTTTCTGATTTTCATAATACTTCAGCAGACCATTAAGAAATAACAAAGCATGATGTGCAATTTAAAGGTCTTTTGGTACTAACTTTATGCAAAATTTTACTGATCTCTATGCATTAATTTAAATTCTTGGTGCAGATGTGTGCTTTGTAGTTCAGTCTTATCAAAAGTTCTCCAGCCTGTTAGGATTTCAAAAATACATCAGTGAGAATCACAACGAGCAGAATAATTTCAATGGCTAAAAACTTTGTATAAGGAATTCTGTTTTTCAGAAAGAATGAAAAGTTTGAACAGCTATTATTAACAAAAGCCCATGTCTTCTACATCTGAGTCACCAAGAAGTAATGTGTTTTAAACTTGTTAGAAATCCCTGGGGGCATTTTCAACTTAATCTTCCAGCCTCCCTAAGCACTTTAAAATACTCCCTCCTCCCGTTTCTCTGTTCGCCTCTCAACTGTCAATATTTCTTTTGCTTTAGCACTGTCATTTTATTTCTTCATATAAATGTATCTTTGGGTTAATTAGCCTATTAATTTAAAAGTCCAGACTTGGGAGGCTTCGTATTGCTACCCAAGATAAACTGCTAGAATTCTATAGCTTGCACACCATTTTAAGGCTTGCATTTATCTCAGGAAACTTACACTGATATAGTCTCATGTATTGAATTCTCAAGTGGTAAAGCTTTCTTTATACCTGTGCACTAGTACCTAATTCACTATTAGTTAAATGAGCCATAGAGAAGGCAGCTAAATGCCTGAAGGATCACGAGAGCAAACCAGCGGCACCTGTGCTGAATTAGTAAAGTGGCCAATGTACAGAGAGCGGAGACAGAGCCACGGGTGGAGGGAGGGGTTTCTGTCTCCCCTCAGAAAGCGGGGTGCCAGGGGCTGGATGCAAACTGCCTTTGACAGTGACAGTGTCCCTCTAACACAGAGGCTCCGTAGGCCTGGGAATACCGCTTCCTTCACCACTGCACCCTGTCCAGCTCACTCTTAAGTATGCTAATGCTTTCGTAAAACTTTTGAGAATGAATTTATTTTTATTTTTTAATTTTTGGTACCGGGGATCGAACTCAGGTCCTTACGCTTGCGCAGCAGGTGGCAAAACCACTGAGCTAAATCCCTGGCCCTGAGAATAAATTTAGACGCACAGTAGAGCTAACTTCCATTGGAAGGTTGCAAAGTGAAGAAGGGGTTCATACTTCTCATTCTTGGTATGGAGCACAATTTTAAGACACAGTGAATGCTGTTTGGACATTGCTTTTTTCATTGAACGTCGCTGGAGAAGACAGAAGCTTTTCCCTGTGACGTGGAAAAGTTAGGCTGCATCTAATGAGCAGTGCAATAGTAGGCTGTGCAATAGCGGCCCTCGCCGTGCGCGCCTTTTATTGGAAAGCTGAGCAGTTGGGAGAGCTTCCTGCATTGATGGCTCCCTGGGCCTGCTGCCCCTCTGACTGAATGCAGAGTCTATCAATAAACTCTTTGCTCTTACAAGGTAATTTACATATCTGCTTTCTCTTGAAATAACTAAAAATGTTGAGTCTACGAGTTCTTTATGTCTTGTATACAGAGTGTCATATGTATTTAAGTTGTGTATTTTTATAAAGTAAAGCCAAATATCACACAGTGGTCTGTGGGCTGCATTTATTTGTTGGGACACCAGTCTTCAGTGTGGGACACTGGACACGAAGCCAGTCCCGTCCTTCTCAACTGTGACCTTCAACAAGCCATTTTGCTTTAGTTTCCAGTAGGCAGAATAGAGGGACAGGTAGTCATTGGTCCATCAGGCTATTCTGATCTTATTAAATTATGATAAAAGTATTGATCCCTTTAAAGAAAGGCACTGCTACATTTGACTTTTTAATTCATTTTAAATAATGTTATGGCTTAGATCTAAAATGTTCTCCAAGAGTCCCACACGTTCAGTCTGGGCTTTAGGAAGGCGACTGGAGCATGAGGGACTTTGGCCTCCCAGGGCTTGTCTGCTGATGAGACCATCACTGGACAGCACTGTTGGGAGGTGCTGGGGGGGAGGGGGTACTGCAGAGAACGGGGTGCCAGGGCTCCTTGGGGACTGTGTCTGGTCCCCAGACACTTCCTCTCTGGCTGTGTTGCTCTCTCTCTCTGCATCCTGGTGCCATGAGGTGAGCAGCTTTCTTCTGCCATGCCTCTGCCTTGGCACAGCCTGAAGCAGTGGAGCTAGTCGACCCCCTGTGGACTGAACCTCCAAAACCATGAGCCAACATAAATCTTGCTTCCTTTAAGTTGACTTATGTTAGGTATTTTGACATAGCAGCAGAAAGCTAACTAACACACATAGTGCAGCTAGGGGCTGGGATGTAGCTAATGGAAGAGCATGTATGTAGCATGTACAAGGCCCTGGGTTTGAGCCCCAGCAACAGAAACAACGGAAAGAGAAGGGGGCGGGGGCAGAAATAAAGAAAAAGGAAGGAAGGAAGGAGAAAAGAAAGAAAATAAGCAGACTATTGACTGGCTAGTGTAATAATTCACTTAACTGATCTGTCGGCCACCAGAACCCTAAGTCAAGACTATGTTTACCCTCAAATTTGATGTTCATAGGAGGTGAGGTCTTGCTGTGTTGCCTAGGCTGATGTCAAACTCATGAGCTCAAGCAGTCCCCCTGCCTCATCCTCCTGGGGTTGTAGATAAATTCATCACCACACCTGACCAAGAATTCGAATATCTTGTAGGGCCAGTCCACAGGAAGCCACTTATCTCTGAAGGCTACAAGCAAGAACTCTACTTTTCTTCTTTCTCTCTCTCTTTTTTTTTTTTTTTTTTTTGAGTCAGGGTCTTGCTATGTAGTCCAGGCAGGCCTCAAACTCAACAGCGACCCTCCTGCCTCAGCCTCCCGAGTGCTGGGATTATAGGCGTGCACCACCACACCCGGGCTCTACTTTTTATTTTTATGTCAGGTATTGAGCTGCCCAGCAGCTACCTCATCTGAGAATGGCCCATCCCTCTTGGGGAACTGCTCCATCCTCTCCATCCCACTGACATGCTCTAAAGGCGAGATGTGACCTGAATGTCCCAACTCTTCTGTGACCCGTCCTTCCGCCCTGGTCACCGCAGTCAGCAAGGACAGGCGTGACCTCAGCTCAGCCATCAGTGCGTCCCTCTGGGTTCTTTCTAACTGAGCTAGGAAAATAGGAGTCCTTTGAACGCTGCCACCTGGATTCCAGCCTCATGGGGAAACGGGATGAAGCAGACAGGCAGAGCCTGGTGACTTGAAGCCTTTCCTTCTAGACCTGGAATCACAGCAGCCACCCCAGAATAAAAGAATATTAGAAAATAATAGCTATCGGGCCAGGGATTTAGCTCAGTGGTTCTGCCACCTGCCTCGAAAGCACAAGGTTCCAAGT
The DNA here is from genome assembly GCF_053883595.1 of Heterocephalus glaber. Classification (NCBI taxonomy): domain Eukaryota; kingdom Metazoa; phylum Chordata; class Mammalia; order Rodentia; family Bathyergidae; genus Heterocephalus; species Heterocephalus glaber. The sequence continues at coordinate 42,622,543 of NW_028258305.1, forward strand.
TCAATCCCTGGCACCAAAAAAACCACAAAACAATAGCTATCTTTTTTTGTGTGTGTACTAACAGTTGAACCCAGAGTCTTAGCATTGAGTACACCCTCCACCCTTTTATATTTTTATTTTGAGGCAGGTCACTAAGTTGCTAAGTTTCTCCCGTAGGGCTTGAACTTGCAGTCCTCCTGCCTCAGCCTCCCAGCGTACTGAGATCAAAGATTTTTAGCAAGAATGAGAAAGCTGTAGTCTGTAGACTGGCATAATATTTGATAAGTATATTATAGTATTATACAGTAAAATATAGCCAATAGCTTGTCATCTCTCTACTGTAGTCTTTGGCTATGTTTTAAACCAGTAATCAGTTGTAAATGGAAAATAAAAATTAGGTTTATTTACTTTGTTTCAAGGTCAATTTTGGATGCAAAATTATATCTGGCTTTTTAGTTTCCAGTTGATCCATTGCCTGTAGGGATCATCTCCAGTTTCCTAAATTTCTAATTAAATTTGATTGTTAAAATATTCATTTACCATGTATGTATGTGTTTATTTATGAGGTGCTGGGGATTGAGGCCAGGACCTTACACATGCTAGGCAAATGTACTACCACTGAGCTACGCAACCTTTTTTATATTTTATTTTGAGGTGGGGTCTCTCTAAGTTGCTCATAATGGCCTGGAACTTGGGATCCTCTTGCCTCAGCCTTCCAAGTAGCTGCGATACGGGTGTGCACCACCTCGCCTGGCTATAAATTGACATTTCAGTGATAAACCGAAAATATCTTAGGTCAAAAATGCACTGAGACACCTAGCCCATCAGCAGCACGGCGCGGTGATTTTGCTTGTTTCTCGCCGCGGTCATGGGGTGCTGTGTGTGTCTTCTTCACACGCACAATAACAGCGTGTCTGCTTGCGCAGGAGGCCCAGGTGCACACAGGAGGCTTGGGTTTTGTGCAGCCCCGCGGTTCCCTCCTCACGGTGCAGAACACGGCCAGCCCCGTCGCCACGCTGGAGTCTCCGTGGCCGCTGTGGGGCACTTGAAGCGCAGGGGGAGGAGGACTGTCTCAAACCCACCTCCCCTCGGAGGGGCAGAGTGCTGGGGTCAGACTTCACAAATGTCACCAGCCTGAGCCCCGCATCCCAGTGGACAAGTGCGTAAGAGCAGGGGAAGTCGAGAGGAACTTAGAGCAGGCTTTTCATCAGTTTCAAAACTCCCAGGTTGTGCCCAAGCTGGGAGGGAGTTAACACGATGCTCGAGTGTGTTAGCAATCAGGATGTGATACATCTGTATTATGGGTTTGGGTGGGTTTTTTTAACCCCTTTGGCTGGGGATTAAACCTGGGGCCTTGTGCTTCAGGTGCTCTACCACTGAGCTACATCCCCACTCCTTTTTATTTTTATTTTTTTAAATTTTGAGACAGAGATTTGGTAAATTGTCCAGGCTGGGGTTGAACTCAAGATCCTCCTCCCCCAGTCTCCTGAGTGGCTAGGATTACAGATGTGCACCACCGCACCAGGCTAGTCTTTTTTTTTTAAATAAAATTTTAAACAAACTTATATAACTTCTTCTTTTTTTTTTTTTGGTACCGGGGATTGAACTTGGGACCTTGTGCTTTTGAGGCAGGCGGCAGAACCAATGAACTAAATCCCCGGCCCACTTATAGAACTTCTGATGCCACCTGAATGGTTTGAAAATGATGTCAGCAACAGAAGGGTAAATATTCTAACAACTACTGTAGTGGGAAGACAGGACTAATGGGGAAACAGGGAGAGATGGGACCCTAAGGATTTTGTTTCTGGGTGATTTTCAAGTCCCTAAGGTATTCTTCTGTTTCAGTGGAACCCAAGAAGCTGTAGAATGGCCATTCCCTCTCCACCCACCCCACCCCTGTGCCAGCCTAGTGCAGGGCAGAGGTGGCATCTGGTCACCTAGCTGAGGCGGCTTCTGGTCACCAAGCTGAGGCATGCCTGTCGGGTAAGGGTGATTTAGGGGCCGGATGGGGACGTTTCATTCTGTGTCTACTCTGCCTGAGTTTTCCTAGTGAATGTCAACTGCTTTTAATCATTGGAAAAACCATACGAAACCAAAACCTAAATATAGCACCAATTTAAAAAAAAAGACTTCTTCACTGCAGAGCTGCTGCAGGGACCTCTGTAATACGCTGGCTCTGGGCTGGAATTAAACCTCGCTTCTTTACATGAGTGTAAACTCCAGACTAAGGGAAAAAGCTTTAGCCACTTAGAAGTTTTTGGAACCCAGCAGAGCAATCAACGCTCTCTGGCTGGAATTTCAAGCCCACTTGATACTGTTACCGACCAATACATCTCGGGTAACAGAAGCGGCAGGCGGGGGTACCACATAACGACCTTCCTATAGACCGCTACTTTATGAACTCTTTTTTTTTTTTTTTTTTTTTAGTACCAGGGATTGAACTCCGGTCCTTGCTCTTGCACAGCAGGCAGCGAAACCACTGAGCTAATTCCCCGATACTTTATGAACTCTTACAAGACGGAGCGCTGGGTCCCCCAGGCCTCTTCCATGTAATTCTACTGCCACACCCCCACTAAAAAAAAGAAGAGAAAAAAGAAGAATTGATGTTAATAAAGTTAGTGAATTAGGCTCCTGTGAAAGTTCCCAACAACCGGTATTGTTGAATGCCTCCCCTTTCTTTTTGCATCCAAGGAAAACCTGAACTACTTTTTCAAAGTCTTGTTCCTGTTTGTTTGTCTCGTTTTTGTTGTTGTTTGGTATTGGGCATCAAACTGGAACGAGGCAGGCGGTGGAACCACTGAGCTAAATCCCCGGCCTGTTGTTCTTTTTTTACAACCTCAAGTTCTTACTCCACACAGTCATGAGTATGGCATCTCAGTTTTACAAAGGCAGATGCTGTCACGGCTTGGAAACTTCCCGGCAGGTCCCACCCGATGCACATCCGCTGCAGTTCCTCCACAGCCTTGGGTTCACGATCCAAGCACCCATCCTCCCAGGCAGCCTTGCCGGGCCACTCCTACTCCTCCTAGCACCTCTCCCATGCTGTCTGGGGTTGGTAACCCTGCCACTGCCCCAGCCAGCCTTGAGGTCTGGTGCTCAGACCCATCTGAGCCACGGCCACTAAGGCTCCAGTGCCACGCTGGATCCAACTTTACGCCAGGCTTTTCCCTAGTCTCCTGGCGGCCCCCTTGGATCTCTGTCAGGTGCTGGGAGTCTCTGGCTGTCCTGGAGATGGACAGGGAAGCCCCAAGTTGTAGCTGTTGCTTGGTTCCCATGGTCTGAGTGTTCTCACCATGGTCAGGTGCAGAATGGAAGCTGAAGGCTGTCACAGTCTGTGAAGCCAGCTCTGCTGTGCTGCTGTGTCCCCAGGACATCGGAGGGTGGACCATATCAGAGCAGGCTCTTTACAGATTCAAGTAAGGTGGCACTTTTGAGGGGATGTCATCCTGGATTGGAGTGTGCCCTAAACCCAGTGGCAATTCCTTAGAAAACAACGAGAGAGGCAGACAGGGACCAGAGAGCAGAGACCAGGGCAGAGCCTGGGGTTGCAAAGGCTCTGAAATCCAGCGCTACAGGCAGGCAGTGCCAACTTGGTCCCTAGGAGTTTCAGCTTTTGGAGCATTTCAGATTTCAGATTTTCAGATCAGGGCCATTCAACCTACCATTTGGCATCCCAGGAAGCAAATAGAGTCCTGAAGCTGGTGTTTCTGGACTCAATCCGTGCCTGCACCCAGTGCTTCCCTGCCTCTGCCTGCTCAGCCCCCTCTGGCTTCCCCGGATGTTTTGTTCTCTGACTACACTCGGTTCCTGGCCTCTGGGCCCTGCAGCACCTGACGCACCCCTCTCTCCTCCTCGCTCAGCAAACTTGACTGCACTTCTACTTCCAGCTCAGTAACTCCTCCTCCTCCTCCAACATTGTCTGGACTCCTCTGCTGCCCAGCAGATAGACCTTCTCCTCAGACAGACAGGCTGCCCCTATGCCACCCCTCTCGGCAGTCAGGAATCTTCACAGTTTTCATGTTGGTGTCTGCAGTGCCCAGCACAGGCATGATAAGTGCACGGTGAGCAGATGGATGGACGGATGGATGGAAGGAAAGATGGATGGATGGAAGGTAGGACAGACGGATGGCTCTATTGGTAAGCTGAGAGGTGAGTGTGGACCCCTAGACCATGTGATTCCCAAATGCAAATGGAAAAAGTCACAGAATACAAACAGTATGATGTAAAATGGGGGACGAGAGTAAGAAAAGGGAGCCAAACTTGGTGGTGCACTCCTGTGATGCCAGCACTCATGGAAGCTGAGGCAGGCGGGTCACAAGATCAACCCAATCTGAACAATGTAGTGATTTAGTGAGATCCTGTCTCAAATGAAAAATAAGAAAAAGATGGGGATATAGATCAGGGTGAAGGCTTTGGGTTTGATTCCCAGTACTGCAAAAAAAAAAAAAATATATGGGTACCCTCAGCACTGAAGTACAGTGCTCATTAGCCAATCAAACCCTGGTGTAATTTTCTCAATGAAATTTATCTAAGTGCTTCTCTCAGAAGATGACAAGAAAGCCAGCTTTGCCCCCAGATTCGAGGAACACCAGAGCCATGCTGTGGGTGGCTTGTCCGATAGCTATTCTGCCCTGTTTCTTGCTGGGGGAATCCTAATCTTGTCCAGCTGTCTGTCCCTCCACTATATGGCTCAGGGGTAAATCGTGGGTGACTAAAGTCACCATGGTCTTTGTTCTAAGGCCAGTGGTTAATTTGGAAGTGGGCATGCGATCCCACTCTAGTTGAGAAGATAGAATAAATATCTCCTAGGGAACTTCTGGGAAAGAATTCTATACTCCTGAAAGGGAGGCGTGAAAAGAAAATGTTTCCCCTCTTCTGCTGAACAATGTCATATCTACATGTGACGCTGGAACTGTGGCAGCCATCTTGCAACCATGAGGAAGGTGAGCTTGTGTTGGCAAAGCCAATTCCCTGAGGGTGGCAGGGAAGAAAATGCCAAGTACATGGACCTTAAAGATGTTATTGATCCACTAGAATAACAAACCTTAGACCTGGCACATCCAAAACCTACTTGTTACAGAGGTAATATATTTTCTTTACTATGTAAGCCATTTAAAATTGAGTTTGGAGTAATTTAAGATGGAATCATCTTAACAACTATAATACAATCCAGGTGTTACCCTGGGACAGATGCCTAGAAACTTCATCATGTGCAATTTAAAGAAAAGTTTTGTGTATTTTATTCATCTATCCCTTCCTCCATCTAGCATTTATTAAGCGCCTTTTCTGAGCTGGTCACTCTGCTGCACTCTGAGATTAGAATAGAAAGTATCAGTATCAATTTATAGCTAACATTTAAATCCTCCTTCATATTATTCTCTCTAAAGTTCTTTAAATATAATTATCTTTAGTTGAAAGCACATTGGGACTTAGATGTGATTTGAAAGAAAAACATACACACACAACAATTCTGCCAGGCATGGTGATGCTCACCTATAATCCCAGCTATTTGGGAGGCTGAGGCAGGAGGTTAGAAAGTTTAAAATCTTCCTGAGACACTTAATCGAGACCTGGTCACAAAATTTTTTTAAAAAGGGGTCGCGAATGTAGCTAAGTGTGAAGGCCCTGAGTTCAATCCCCAGAACCACAAAAATAAAAACAGAAGTAAATAAACAAACAAAAAATAAAATTTCGGAAGGGCGGGAGATGTGGGTCAGTGGTAGAGCATGGCCTAGTGTGCACCAGGCCATGGGTTCCATCCCCAGCACACAGGCACGTACATACACACACACACACACACTCCACACACACACAGCCTTCTGTCAGGAGAAGCCCGCGATAAGGTCCACTAAGCCTGCCCTGTCCGCGGGTGACCGAGTCTCCCGGCAGAGCCCGCAGGAGCCCTCGGAGGCGGGCAGAGCTGCAGAAAGACTGACTCGGGCTCGGAGCCCCTGAGGTGAGCAGAGCGTGGCTGTCCTGTCCGCACAGACTGAACCCAGCAGGTAGGTGGCGGCAGGAGTGGCCGCCAGCAGTCAGCAGAGGGAGGGGGAGAGACAGGACCACGGGCCCCACTCAGAAGCCACTTCACGGAGGTGAGTTTTAATGGCGTGAAAAAGACATTAGAATACATTAGAATAAAAGCTCTACTTAGAAAAAAAGGTCTGCATATTTGTAACACTTTCTGAAAGTACCTGGCCATGCCAGGCAATGCCCACGTGGCACAGAAACGTTGGCAGGGAGGCCAGCAGGTAGCTCTCTTACGTTTACTGCCACCTATGCTGTAATCAGCATCTTTTTTAAGAATGCTAGAGGGGCAGCTGGGCATGGTGGCACATACCTGTAAGTCCAGCACTTGGGAGGCTGAGTCAGGAGGATCACTGGGAGGTTGAAGACAGCCTGGGCTCCATAGTGAGTTCGAGGCCAGCCTGAACTCCAGAGTGAGACCCTGTCTCAAAAAAATAAAAGAACTAAAAGCAAAGAGGGAGCCTGGTGTGGTGGTGCAGGCCTGTAATCCCAGCATGGTGGGAAGCTGAGACAGATAGGTCACCAGTTTGACCCCAGCCAGGGAAAACTCAAGGACTTAGCAAGATCCTGTCTCAAAATTTAAAAATAAAAGAAGGGCTAGGGATGTAGCTCAGGGCAAAAGCCCTGGGATCAAGCCCCAGTACTGGAAAAAAGAGCAAAAGAGTCACACAATGCCGGCGTGAGTGGTCTAATAGTTATAAAATTGCTCTCTGCCAAACACATGGCTGTGCTCTGCCGGCCGGGCCTGTGTCCGATCCAGTCTAAGTTAGCAGTGTCACACGTGTAAATACCGAATAGTTTCTCTAGTGTGAGAAACTGAGAGTGTAAATAAGGACTAAAAGGATTAATAACTAATAATTGATACTTTGAAATTGGAAAAGGTCCAAAGGGGTAGGGGTGGTGGGAGGGGATGGGGAAAGGGAAGAATGGAAAGGAAAAATTATGAGAAAAGAAAAATAAATGGAAATGAAGTATGTAAATAGGGAAGGGTGGAGGGGTGAAGGGCGCACAGGTAATGGGGAAAAAATAAGAACCAAGATACATCATGTACAGGGACAAGCACCCAATGATAAATGTAAATGTATTGTATACCTAAAATGTACCAATAAAAGAATTTAAGAAAAAAAAAAGTTAGCAGTGTCTTGTAGAGGCCTGGCAGCTCTTGGAGAGAACCCTAGGAGTCTCACTTAGATCTGGACCGCTGCCTTCTGTTGGTTGCTGTCTTGGGCCTTCTCCTCAGTGTCCTTTTGATAGTCTCTTCCCTTCCAAACCATCTTTATCCTAGATCAATCCTCTGAAGTAATGTAGCTGCTTAGGATCTGCTCAAAAGAATCTCCAGCAATTCCAGTAAAACGTAAAGCTCAAATGTGGACTCTCACTTTTTAGGGGGCAGTCTTGGGATTAAACCTTTGAATTGAGTGACATCCCCAGCCCATTTTTTATTTTTTATTTTGAGACATGGTCCCACAAAGTCACTGAGTTTGCCCAGGCTGGACTTGAACCTGTGGTCCTTCCTTCCTCCGCTTCCTTGAGTGCTGGGATTCCAGGTGTGCATCACCGTGACAGGCTCAAACATAGACCTTTTGACCTCTGTACCCCGGCCCCTGCCTCCCACTCTGCGTTCCTCAGGGCAGATTCTGCCCCTCCACGCACCATGGCTGGGTGCGGGGCTCCAGTTGTCACGGGCAGTGTCCCGTGCCCTAGCCCCTAAGCCACTGTGAGCCTGTGGAGCTGATCCATGCTGCTGCCTGGACCCGCTTCCCAAGACCCACAGTAAGGGGCTCGTGGTACCCGCGGCTTGAGGGTGAGGACAGGGAGGCAGGGCACCTAGGCGTCAGCTTCCAGACCAGGCCCTACTCTGCTCTCCCTGAGCAGTGTACTTCTCAGAGTTTTGAGGCAGTTTCCCCTCCTCCTCTTCCTCCTCTTCTTCTCCATGTTAATCATTCTGCTTTTCCTCTTTCTCCTTTTATTTCTATTTTATTTTATTTTATTAATTTGTAGTGCTGGGAATTAAACTCAGGAGCCCTGAGCTACATTCCTAGACCATTTACAAATTTTTTTGAGAAAAGTTCTGGCTGAGTTGCCCAGGCTGGGCTCAATGTCTGACCCTCCTGCCTCAGCCTCCCGGGTGCTGAGATGTCAGGCCTGCACCAACCTGCCTGGCCTGCATGTACAGGATTCTTATTTTAGGATGCAATGATGGGTGGGCAACATGGAAACCAGGCCTGGGCCTCGCTGCCTGGGCAGCTTCCCCTCCTCCCAGGTGCGAGGAGCACCCCGGATTTGGCGCAGGGCTGCTAAGAACAAGGCTCCCCTCCACTCAGGCCGGTTCCACACAGGTGGCCTTTCCGATGGCCCCGCCCCAGGTCCAGAGCCACCTGAAGAGGGACAGCCCCCAGTCCCTTGATCCTCCAGCCGTAACCGACGGTGCCAGGCTCTGGGGCCAGACCGGTGGGTGGGACCTCGGCAGTGGTGAGCCTGGCCTCTGTGTTTCCGTCTGTGAAGTGGGCACAGGGTTGACTCACCGCAGGCGACTGAGGTGAAGAGTAGATGAGGTGAGAAGTGGCCTGGGACCTAATCAAGGAACGTCCTGGACACTGAAGATTTTAGAGTGGAGTCCAAAGGCGGTAGGAGAACTACAAGTGTTTCTGAGGAAGTGAAGCAGTCTGGATTGTGCTTCTAGGAGACAAATCCAATGGCAGGCGGAAGGGGATTTGAAGAAGAATCCGAGAAGGACTCCTGTGAGCCTCACACGTCCGTCCAGCTACTGCTTTCCAGCCGGCCTTCGTGGAGCAATGGACCTGTCCTGTGAATGCAGAGCAGGGGACCCTGGAAGGAGCCGGGGGAGCCCCAGGCAGGCGAGTTCCTGCTGCAGCTTTCTCTTGAATCAAAAGAATTCTAGCTGTGCATGGCAGTGCACACCTATAATCTCAGCTACTTGGGAGGCTGAGGCAGGAGGATCACAAGTTTAAGGTCAGTTTGGGCAATTTAGCAAGACCCTATCACAAAATAAAAGTTTTTAAAGAAAAAAAATCACTTCAAGCAGAATGGATGTCTGGGAATAAATAACTACCACACAGAGTCTCTGGGTTTTGGTGGACTACCTGGTTTGCCTCAGGGTACCTGGGGTTCATGATCTCCAAATGAAGAACCTCTATGACCAGAGGACAGAAGCCAACTTTTAAAAAAATTTTTGGCAGTACTGGGGTTTGAACCCAATACACGTTAGGCAAGACCTTTGTCACAGAGCTACATCTTTTTATTTTTAAATTATTTTTTGTGTGGAGTTATTTTTTTAGACAAAGTCTAGCTATATAATTCAGGCTGGCCTTGAACTCACGATGTACCCCCGGCTGGCTCAAACTCATGGCGAACCTCCTGCCTCAGCCTCCCGAGTTCTGGGATTATAGCTGTGCACCAGCACACCCGGCTAGAGTTGGAGTTGTTTTTGGCTTGTGATGCTGGGGATGGAACGCAAGGCCTCATGCATGTAGGCAAGTCCTCTCCCACTGAGCTACATCCCTAGCCCTTTTTATTTTTTATTTTGAAACAGGGTCTCCCTATGTAGCCCAGGTGATCTCTTGCCTAAGCCTCTTGAGTACCTGGGATTACAGCAAGCCTGGCAGATTTTTTCATTTATTATTTTTTTTAACAAGCCTTTATTGAGAGTCTGTCAGAGGCTGTCACTTTGGGGACAAAGGTGAACAACTTTTGTTGTTTTGTTGTTTGTTGACCTTGCTCCAGGACTCAACCTCCAGTGTGTGGAATGCTAACCATATACAGTTCCAATAAACTCCAGGATGTGTTAAAATATAAGTATGAAAAATGTGCAGTTAGCGCCTATCCTACTTCCTGTGGCTGTCTTAACAAATGAACATGAACAGGGTGGTTTTAAAGAACAGAAATCTGGCCAGGGATTTAGCTCAGTGGCGCCATGCCTGGCTCGCAAGCGAAAGGTCCTGAGTTCGACCCCAGGTACCAAGAGAAAAACACCAACAACAAATTTATCCTTTGACAGTTCTGGAGGCCAGAAGTCCCCCATCTGTCTTGTCTGTGTGTCTCTTGTAGGGAGATTCATTGTCAGGTGAGAGCCTGTCCAGGTGGTCCAGGAGGAGTTTGTCTCTGGTCCTGTACATGATCATATCTGTGAGGACCTGGTGTCCAGATGAGGTCAGTTCCCGGGATCTGGCTGTGGACACAGAATTTAGGAGGCTACCATCCGATCCCATATGTCCCAGCTGCACAGGGCAGTGGCGTCTGAGTGCTTTGTGTGAGTCCCTGCCATCCCGAGGACACAGTGAGAGGGGTCATGCCATCATCAGGGGTGGGGCAGAGACAGCTGCTCCCCCAGACTTTAGGATGACAGCGACAACACGAGCTGTGGATTTGGGCCGGTCACCCTGCTGGAGCGTGGAGTGGGGCCGGAAGGCGGGAGGAAGCGTGGGCTTGGGGATGCTTGGTTTGGGTCCTTGCCACCACACACACGAGTGCTGGCCAGCCCTTCTTCAAGGCCCCTTTGGCCCGGCCTCCCCGCTGGGCTCTCAGCCTCCTGCGTTGGCAGCTTTCCACCGGAGGGCCTGTGGGGCTGCCCGCCCTTCCTCTGCTCCCCATCTGGGCCTGCTCTGGACGACTTGCTGTTCTAAACTCTCTCTGCTTGCCCTGTCCCCAGCCAGCCGGAGAGGCTCGTTAGCACGCACTTCATTTCTATGGTGTGTCTTCCCATGGGGACTTGGCTTGAGCACTTTTCAAACATGGCATTCCCACAGAGGCCTCAGCATTACTCAGCACTCAGGCCCAGTGCTCACCGGCACGCATCTTCCAGGCCCTGAATTTACCTCTGCAGCCCTCGGTTTTCTCGGCCATGCTGGTGCAGAAGGACACATGGGGAGGGGCGGCGCCAGGCCTCCAGGCTGTCAGTGGGGAGTCTGAGCCTGCAGGGCGCTGCGGGTCACACAGAACTGGGGACTTGCACGGGAGGCCCCCCAAACCTCGTGCACCCGGGCTGGCAGGACAGCCCCACAAACCAACCCGAGGACACAGCGAAGTGCTGGGAGCCCCAGGGCAGGGCTCTGGGACCAGTTTGGATCAACAGATGCTGTGGTTAGTGCTTTTTTTGGTACTGCGGATTGAACCCAGGGCCTTTGTGATGGGCTACATCTTCGGCCCATTTTCACTTTCTGTTTTGAGACAGGGTCTCACTAAGTTGCTCAGTTGTTGAACTTTGATCCTCCTGCCTCAGCCTCCCAGAGCAGTGGGATTACAGGCCTGTGCCACCACAGCCAGTGTGGCTAGTGCTTAACTGACTGACTTAACTGATTATTCCAACAAGGGACTCCATTTCAGAGACCAGCTTCAGGGAAGCTGAAGCATCTGCTTCTTGCTCCTCAGCAGACACCCAAAGGGGCAGACCAGGGCCTCCCCAGCCGGGGAAGGCTTGGACTTGTGCCTGTGGTTCCCTGGCCTCGCCTCCCTCTGTCCACCCAAGAGGCCCAGAAACAGTGGCCAGGGCAGTGAGCAGGGCTTCATGGGTGTGGACATGGAGCTCAACTGTCCTTGGAAGTCAGGAAAGAGAAGAGGCCTGCAGCAGCCAGCCAGGAAGGGCACGGTCTAGATGCCACACTCAGGAACACGCTTGCTGTGCAGGCTTGTCAGCCACTCTGCCCACCCCACCCCTTCCTCCCCGGAGACAGGTCTCGCTATAGTGCCCAGCTGGCTTCTATCTCCTGGGCCCAAGTGATCCTCCTGCTTCAGCCTCCTGAGCAGCTGAGACTATAGGTTTGTGGCCTGTGACCAGCTTGCCAAGCATTTTGGCCCCATTCATCCTCCAGCAGTGCTTCTGTCTAGGGGTTGGTGCTATGACCTAGCACAAGGACCCCGAGGCTCACTCTCCCCATCCCCAGATGGCACGAAGGCCAGGGCACAGGCTCAGCACTGCTCTTCCCGCCTCTCCTCCCACCTCTCTTCCTGCCTCCCTCCTCCGAACCTCTGGCTGAGGGGCAGCCTGGCCACTCCAGGGCAGGTGCCATATCGGCCCAGCCCACCTTTCTCCCACTGTCTGTCTTCACAGCAGGTACTCCTGGGATGGCTCATTCCAGGGATCCACAGCTCAGCCTCCCTCCAACAAACTAGAACCAGGGAGTGACCACACCACTGGCCACCTGCAACCAGCAGGGGAGGGCCCAAGGGAGGAGCACAGCCCTCTTCCAGCCCAGCGGGAGTCCTGAGGCGCCTGCAGTGTGGAGGTCCTTGGCCTCAGCCACTTGTGTCACAACCCTGTGTCCTGGCCCTCACCCTTCTGTTTCATGCTTCCCAGGCCCACTGCTTTCCCGGAGTCACTCCCCAGGGAAGCCACCTCCGCAGGACCTGGTCTCAGGCAGGGCCCTCCTGTGTGGCACCTGGGGAACTAATGCTCTCCTCTCCCCCTTCTGCCTTCCCTCAGGACCAGCGTTCTGCTCTGCTCTATTGTTTGCTGGATCCAGGAGCCACCAGGTCCCCTGGGGGGCCCAGCCACTCTTGTTTATCCAATAACAATTAATTCTCAGCAATCATCTCCAGTCTTGAACCAAACAAACAAAAAGGTGCAGAAGCTGGGACAGGGTGGAGGTCAGGATCTCAGGCTTATTTTCCTGGGGACATGCAGGAAAGGGCAGTTCACACGAGGCCCTTCGGGGCCCTGTTTTCCTCCGTGGATGTGTGTTTGCACACGAGTGTGTGTACTTTAAAGACAGATTTACACTATCTTTTGACTACAAAAGCAAAGCCTGCTTGATTTCTAGGTTACCACCATCTGCAATGGAAAAAAAGCGTGGCAGCCAAAAGCAGAGTACCCACAATCTCACGCTTTGCACTTGAGGGTGGTTTTTGTTTTTTGGTGGTGCTGGGGATTGAACCCAGGGCCTCATGCATGCTAGATGAGCTCTCTGTCAGTGAGCTACCTCTCTTGCCCTGAGGGTGATTATTTTTAATTATCTTTGGACCAGAACATTTCAGCCTTAGAGAATGAGGCCAGTTGGTTCCTTCAGGGAGAGCCAGAGCCCACTTCTTCCAAGGTCGCTCACCCATCCATTCAGTGACAATGTGTTGAAGATCTGTTAGGCTCCAGGAGGTTGCTCTGAGCCAACAAATAACAGGGGAAGCCCCAGATCTCCTACTGTGCTCTGGCTCAGGGAAGGGCCCTGCCTGACCAGGTGCAGAGCAGGGATGGGAACGCGCCACCGGCTTTCCTGTTGTTGGGCCTGTCTGGGGGCTCCTGCCACCTGCAAGATGCCACTTTCGGGCCCAATCGGATCCTCCCCTCCCCGCCCAAAGGCTCTGTTTCAGACCCACTTGGGCGGAAGTCACCTCAGGCTGAAACCTGTCTGCCTTGCAGGTGGGCACGAAGCCCTGCAGAGCTAGCAGCGTCCTGAGGGTGGCGCTGGACAGCTCTTCTGGTCCTGCTGATGCCTGGCTCTTCGGGTGTGTGCTCTGCACAGGTGCCCACAGCAGAAAGGGGGATCGCGGAGGAAAAGCAGCCTGGGGTTTTTGCCGAGGGTTCCTTGAGCGGAATCTTCTCCTTTCATGAGCTCAGTGGGGAGGAGAGGCTGCGGCACAGGCCTTCATGGCCTTGCCAAGTAGGCCACTCACAGAGAACCACAGGGGTTGGCATGTGTGCCAGGAAAGGGGGATCGCAGAGGGCGCAGTGTGGTTGCCTCTTGTGTCAAAGCAAACTTCAACGTGATTATTATCAGCTTTTTCTTTTATTAACACGCGTTCTTTTGTTAAACATAAAAATCATGCCCTCCTTACAATTCAAAATAAATTTTTGGACTCCAAAAAATTAGAACAATGGGGGTGCTGCCACTGTATGTAAATCACCCTCCCCATGCAGCCGCTGCATGCCCTGCGTCTTTGCCATCCGAGCCCTGAGAAGTCTGGGCCGAGGCTGGCTGCCTTTCAGACAGATCGGGGGACAGACACAAGCAGGGTCGCTTCTCTGGCGGAACCATTCATCCCCGAGGGACGCGCGGCTGCCTAAGGCTCTAAAGCGCAGCCCCGGGTGCACCAAGGGGTCCCCTTCCAAGGACGGGGCCGTCTCTCTCCCTCCGCCGTCTTCAGCTCCACCCCCACCCCCCCGGGCCGATTCTTAATGCCGCCCGCAGTCCTCGCCCACCTCCCCTCAGCAGGCGCTTTTGTTCCAAAACAACCCATCTCTCCCTTAACCAACCAGGGGTTCTGTCAGATTCAAGGAAAACACTTTGGACTCGGTGTCGGAGCGTTTGCATTTTTGCGGGAGCTGACGAATTCAAACCCGTCTCGGCTGGGCAGGAGGTGCAGGGGAGATCTCCGTGAAGCCGGTCTCCGCCGGAGCCAGGAGCCAGGCGGGCCGCTCCCACGCGCTTCCTCCCAGAACAGGGCTGGGCTGCGGCACCTCCGCGGAAAGCTGCCCCGCTCTGGTCTCGTGGGAGTTCGGGGAAGCTGCGGCCGAGCCCCGATCGCCGCGCTCACCTGAGGGAGCACACGCCGGGCTTCCCTCCCCGAGGCGGGCCCGGCCGCTCACCGCAGCTCCGCGTCCTTCTGCCCGCAGCCCACCCGCTGCCACGCGGCCGCCGGGGCTGGAGCGTGGGGACCCGAGCGCCCGTCCTCTCTCGCCCCGCGGGGTTGCAGCGGAGCGCGCTCGCCGAGGGGCGGTGACTCGAGGAGGAGGAGGGGCCGCCCGCCTCTCGCCTCCCGGGGCCGGGAGCGCGCGGGGCCGAGCCGCCGAGAAGCGCCGCGCCCGGACTCGCTGGCGCGGCGAGGATGCTGGCGGGCTCCCGGGGGCTCGGCCCGCGCTGCCGCCGCCGAGGGCCCTGCGCGCCCTAGCGAGGCCCGGCCCGCGCCCGCGCCTCCAGTCCCGCCGCCGCCTGCCTCCCCTCGGCTGGGAGCCCGCGGGTGCTGAGGGGCAGCCCCGCGCCTCTCGCGGTCGAGTTCGGGCCTGACGGCCGGGGAGCCGGGGCCGGGGCGGCGGGGAGCAGCCCCTGGGCGCGCTGAGCCCGCAGCCCGCACCAGACCGCCCCGGAGCACGCGGTCCCGAGTCCCGCACAGGTGAGCGCCGGGCTGGAGCCGGGGCCGGGCCGGGCTTGGGGGGGGGGGGCAGTCGGCGCCCCGAGGCTGGGAAGGGCTGGGAAGAGGGCCGGTGGGAGCCCGAGCCTCGGAGGGCTGGGTGGAGAAAGGAAGTAAACAGAAGGAAGATGCAGGAATCCCCAGGATGGTTCTGGTTTCTTCCTGGCACGTTTTATTTTCAGCTTCCACGAACGGGGCCTGGAGGGAATTTAGGCGAGGCAGGCAGGGACTGAGCGGTATGACACAGAGACCGGGTGCTCGGTTGGAGGCGGCAAGGCCCCTCCAAAAGCCCGAGACAGGAAACCGATGTCTGGGGTGGCAGCCTATGCTCGGCGTGGGGGCAGCGGGGAAGGCCCCGGAGTGGAGGCGCTGGCAGCAAGGAGCCTCCAGCGAGGGCGGAGGCCGTGGGGAGGCCACCCAGGAGGAGGAGGTGCTCCTACTCAGTGGTGTCCTTTTAAGTTCCAGATGACTGGTGCCACCCGAGCCCTGGAAACCTGCTCCGTGCTCCTCCCAGCCCTTCAGCCCCAGCCCGGAAGAGACGCTCAGCCGGCCCGGGGTCTCAGGGAGCCCTGGTAGGTGGGCTCTTCCGGAGCCCTTCCGCTGCCCAGTCCTCCTCTCCAGCGCCAGTGGAAGCAGACGCCAGCCAGGATGCCGAGGAACCAGGGCTTCTCCGAGCCCGAGTACTCCGCCGAGTACTCAGCGGAGTATTCCGTCAGCCTGCCCTCTGACCCTGAACGCGGGGTGGGTCGGACCCATGAAATCTCCGTCCGGAACTCGGGGTCTTGCCTGTGTCTGCCTCGCTTCATGCGCCTGACCTTCGTGCCTGAGTCCTTGGAGAACCTCTACCAGACCTACTTCAAAAGGCAGCGTCACGAGACCCTGCTGGTTCTGGTGGTCTTCGCGGCCCTGTTTGACTGCTACGTGGTGGTCATGTGCGCTGTGGTCTTCTCCAGCGACAAGCTGGCCCCCCTCGTGGTGGCGGGGATCGGACTGCTGTTGGACGTCATCCTCTTTGTACTCTGCAAAAAGGGTCTGCTCCCTGACCGGGTCAGCCGGAAGGTGGTTCCCTACCTGCTGTGGCTGCTGATCACAGCCCAGATCTTCTCCTATCTGGGCCTGAACTTCGCCCGGGCCCACGCGGCCAGTGACACTGTGGGCTGGCAGGCCTTCTTTGTCTTCTCCTTCTTCATCACGCTGCCTCTCAGCCTCAGCCCCATCGTGCTCATCTCTGTGGCCTCCTGTGTTGTGCACACACTCGTCCTGGGGGTCACGGTGGCCCAGCAGCAGCAGGAGGAGCTGCAGGGGATGCAGCTGCTGAGAGAGGTGAGTCCCGCCTTCCCTCGCCATTCTCTCTCCCCAAGTGGTGGTGGTGGTGGTGGGGTGGTTTTTTTTGCCCTTGAGTCAAAATGTGACCTGGGGGGCGGTGACTGGGACTCTCAGTAGGTCGCTTAGGACCACCTCAGCTCCCGGCCCTGCACACCCCGCCATCCAGGGATTGCCCTTAGGGAAGGGAGGATGTCAGGACCCTGGGGGTTGGGACACTGCCACCCGGGCTCCATCTGAGTGGATGACCCTCGTGGGCCCGGTGTTGTCCCAGCCAGGAGCACTCTTGTGGGGGCCTCTGATCTTCACGGTGACTGCCAGCCTCCAGCATGTGACTTGACTTGTGTAGGCTGTCAGTGCACCCGTCCAATGGGGGCATTGCCTGCCTTGCCTGCAGAATGTAGCAGTTGTCAGGATGAAAGGAAACATAGGTGAAAGCTCATTAGGAAACGTGAAGGGCTGTTGGGAGGGAAGATGCAGTTATCCTGTATCCTGCTTCCGCCTCCAGGAACTCAGGGTACCGCAAGCAGTTAGACGAGTCCAGAGTGTGGGGCCACTCCTGGGAACGGTTGTGCCAGCCACTGTGATGTGGCGTCTGCAGTCCCGGGGGGTGGTTTCTGGTGGAAGGTGTGGCCTTTGGGCCAAAGCTTAACTGATACAATGTGGCCCCACCAAGCGCTGAGGCCCCGCCAGACTCTGGGGCCACAGCGGCAGCACACATGAACTTGGCTTTTATCTCGTTCTCCCTGGGAACTCCGTGGGTCTTAGAGCAGACGGATGGATCTCACAGTCTCACATCCTGCCTTCTACTTCCTTATTCTGTATTTGAGCTCGGAGCAGGGAAGTGAGCTGCCCAAGGTCGCAGTTTATGGTGGCCATGTGGCTGGAGTGTCTCTTTCCTGCGTCTGCTTCCAGCTCTGTTCCCCCTGCATCCCCCTGTTGCCTCTGTCACTGTTAGCACTGTCTCCCTGGGGCTGGGGCTGGGGCTGTGTCTGTGTTTCCAGGTGCCTGTGGTGGTTATGCAAGAACTCTGGGGCTGCCCCATTGCCTCTCACTTGGTTAGAGATCACGGGTTTGCTCGGGTTTAATTTTTTCTTAGTTCGTGGGTCAGAGTACTTTGTTTTCCTGCTCTGGCCCGAGTAGTGACCTGTCCCGTGGAAGCTCCCTGCCCCTCCGTGCTGCATGGCCCCGGCCTGGGCTGTGCCTGTGCCCACAGGTTCCTGCCTTTCTCTTGGTCTTGCTGTCATGATTTCTGGGTTGCTGGGTTTCAGTGTGTGCCCTGCCTGTTGAGGGCTTTGCAGGAAGCTGCCTGGAAAAGCCTGGCCACAGCCATTCCTCTTGGGAATCTGTTGGGATATGGTTAGGTTGGCTGGCAGCATTTGGGGCCTGGGATCAAATTCTGAACGGTTACTTTCTAGTGAACGGTCACTGCTTGCCCTTTTGTCCCTGCCAGGGCCCCTGGGCCGAGTCAGGGTGCCATAAACAGTTAAGGCAGCTGTGCTGTCCGGAGAGGGGCAGAGCAGAGCTTCCCCCGGGGGAGCACAGGGGCCCCACCCCAACCTCACAGACTGCTTATTGGTGGGTGTCCTGGGTAGGACAGAGGGCCTTCTAGGGACACTAAGCCCTCGTCCCCTGAGCCATTCCTGAGCCTGGGCAGAGCTCTGAGATGGGGCACAGAGGGGCCTGCCAGAGTGCCAGTGATTCTGGGTTCAGCAGGGATCAGACTGAGGGACACTGGACAGTGTGCGTCCCTGGGTGGGGGACACCAACTGGTGACCAGTGAACAAGGCGAGCTGCTTCCCCGAGTGGTGTCCAACCCGCCAGCCCTGTGCTGTCCTCTGAGCTCTATGGTTGGTAGGAGAAGCTGATTCCTGTCCAGCGCAGTTCTGTGGAGGATGGGGCTGGCACGGTGTCAACTCAAAGAGGTGACCTGCTGGGTACCAGGAGAGGCAGCGTGTCCTGACTGGAGCCTCCAGGGGCCCCGGGGTGAGCACTGGGCCATGGATACGCCACCAAGCAGTCTCAGGGTGAGCGGGCAGATTTCACTCCTTTACCAGTTTCTCCACTCATGCCTTAGCCTTCTGATTTGTTCTAGCAGCAGTCACAGGATGTTAGCATGGGGAGGGAGTCTGGGAGAACATCTAGTCCTGCTCCCCTGTTTTACAGAGATGGACAGTTGTGGCTTCTGCATGGTTAGAGGAACATCAGTGTGTGATCCATGGGGTGTTTGTTCCAGTAACAGAGAGCACAAGCCTGCCTCCCTACCCCATCCTGGGGATGAGGACTGCAGTTCCTACCCAGATCTCAGCAGAAGGCACAGCTTCTAGGGATCTCTGGCTCTCTGCTCATGGACTGGATGGAAGCAGGAGTCTTTCCCCTGGTTCGTTTTACCCTCTAGCTCTGAGGAGTTCTGGGATAGCCTTCAAGCCTTGTCGCTCTGGGGCTTAGCCTCTAGGTAAGCAAGGAGGTTCTTGGAGAAAATGGCCGGGGGGGCTTTGATCCAGACACGTTGGGGCCACAGTGCTCAGGAGCCCCAGAAATCCATGTGTCAGCAGCAGGGCGTATGCGCAGCATGCACAAGGCTCTGGGTTCCATCCCCAGCACCAAAAATAAAATAAAATGAAAAAATTAGCATCTAGGGGAACATGACCTTGACGTGAAGCAGAGCCTGAAACTTGGCTTTGGGAACAGAGAGGGGAAGGGAAGGAGACTCCCAAGGTCCAGCTGGGAGCCTGGGAGAGGAGGTTGGAAGCCCAGCTCGGAGTGGCCGAGTTCCAGAAGTTTCGGAGTCTCTTGTTCGGGACCACTGTGACTTTTTGATAGGTGCCTGGGTTCCTAGGCTTGCCCACCAAAGTCCTTACGTCTTGGCACTCCTGCGTTGGTGTCTGTGTTGCTGCGGAGGGACGCCTGGGACCGTCTGCCCCTGGCGTGCACCGGGAAGCGTCATTCTGCTCTGCTGCTGCTCTGGGGCTGTGCTGCCGCCTGAGGGTGGCTCCCTCGAGGATGAGGGGCAGGGGCACGAGAACCAGATGCTGGCCCTCGCCCCAGTCGGGCTAACTCCCAGGAGCTTTCTTAGGGCCCCTTTCTTTCCTCCTGCCCATGGGTCCTCCACCTCCACCCGGCCTTGGCAGGGACTCCCCCTTGCACTGTGTGAGACAGACTCAGTGTCACGGTTAACACCTGGCATTCTGGAGGGGTTGTGAGCTTTGTGGTTTTGTTGCTTCTGCTGCCAGCAGCACTGAGGAAGCTTTTCCAGTTCCAACAGTCTTCCTCTGTGGCCCTCACGACCCCCAGTCTGCACCCTGGTCACTCTGTGGGGAAGGGCGGAAGGTACATGTGGGGTGCGGGGCCGCTGGACAGCCTGTCCGGGGTCCTTCTCCGGAGCCAGTGGGTGGGGTTCCAGTGGGAATAAGAGGTTAAGTCAGGTGGTTGGGTGGGGCTGGGGCTTCACTGCTTCACTGACAGGGTATTGCAGAGCAAAGGGTATGGGCTTGGCAGCACTTGGACCGGGGCCAAGGTGCGCCAGGCTGTGGTGGGGAGAGCCTGGGCCTGGAGCTGACTCGGGAGGGTGGATGTGGGAGGAGTTGGAGCTGCTGCTGGCAGCCTTTGCCTCGGTCTCCCCTCATGACCTGGGTCATGGCATCAGCACCACTTATGGCATGGTGTGTCATTTACTGTCCCAGACTTAAAGAAGGAGAGGTTTGTTTGGCTCATGGTTTTAGTGTGTTCAGTCCATGGTATGCCGGCTCCAAGGCAGAAATGGCCTAGTAGAGGACAGCTGCTCACCCCATGGCAGCCAAAAAGCAGGAGATGAGAATGCACCCTTCTAGGCCACACCCTCAGGGACCTGCCTGTTCACCCAGGGCCTGCCACCTAGCACAGCACATTCAACCATGAGCTCATCAGTGAATTAATCCGCTGACGCGTAGAGCGCCGCCATGATCCCTTCATCTTCCACAAGCTTCGCCTTTGAACACAGGAGACTTTGTAGGACTATTTTAGGTCTAAACCATAACAGCTGTTAAGATCTTTATTCACAGAGTAAAACAGGATGATGCTGTGGATGTGTAATTCCTTTCCCACCTGCAAATTGCATAGCAAGTCACTCACCCGGGGAAGGAACACCTGGCTGTGGAGTGTGGAGAGGGTGTGAGAGGAGACAAGTCTTCCAGAGACAGCCCTGTCTGTAGCTGATCATCCCATTAAATCCTAGGTGTGATCGGGTCCATTTTGAAGATGAGGAAACTGAGGCCTGGTGAGGCCAGATGACTGGGCAGCAGACATTGATGAGTGAGAAGGGGGCTGTGGGCTTCCCTGAAAACCCCTCTTTCTCTGCAGTGCAGGCATCTGGGCCTCCTTCTGCTTCTTTGGCTGCCTCAGAGGCCTTTGCTGAGTGTTGAAGCACAGCACCAAGAGATGGGAGGCCCTAAAACATGACAGGAAGGGCCCCTACCCCAAACTGGATGTAAGGAGGGGAGAAGCCCATGACAGAGTGTTCCTGTGGGACCATGCCCGGAGCACATTTCAAATGTGAGGGCAGGAAGGCAGCAGGCCTGGGCGCGTTTGGCCACCAGGAAGCCAGGTGTGGGGATCCATGCAGGGCAAGTCGGGAGGAGGCAGACGACCTGGCTCTTGGCCCTGGGCTCTGGCATGGTCCCCGGGCAGGAGAGCAGCAGCCACCTGTTCTTGGAGAGCATGCAGATTGGCATTAGGGGAGGAAGATTGAAGAAATGCGTAGAAGGGAGCCGCAGGGCCCCCGAATCCAACCAACTCCACAGGATGAAGGATGAGGAATTTTGAACACACCAACAGTTTTTGCCGAAAATCACCCCCAGTCCCTGTCCCTGGTCTTCTTTCTCTGTGGCCTTTCTGATCCTTATCTGTGTGTAAACACAGCTTTTTCAGTGTGTCCTTGTGGTTCATGTGCAATTTCAGGCCCACCTTTCACCCACATTTCACTGACATTTTGCCGTGAACATCAGAGTCCTTGTGTTTGTGATTCCAAACAGGCATTTTATAATCAGTTAGGTTTTTCTTTTTCTGGAGAGGAAAATGAAGCCTAGGGCTGTGCCATGGGGGCCTGGGTAGCTCTGTATGTCCACACGTGCGTGAGCTGGTACACACACTCACTCACACACACTCACACCTGGGCTTGACCAGCCTAACAGTCCTGGTAAATTCTCTATGGAGTTGCTAGGACTCCAAGGTTATTGTCATGCAGTTTCTTCGTAAATCATAGATCCCATCAGGGTGTTCCGACCCTGAGTAATTCACACACCCTTCCCCCAGGTGTCCCCTTGCCCAATCTGGCATTCATGGTGACAGACTTCCACTAGTTCTCAGGCCCTGTGTAGCCCAGACCCTATGACTATGGGGGTGGCCAAGGGGCCCCCATTCCTGAGCTCTCGCCCTGCTCTAGTTAACTGTCTTCCAGTGAGAGGCAGGTATTCTCATTTTAAAGATGAGGAAACTGAAATGTGTGGTGACTAAAATGACTTGTCCAGGGTCACACAACTAGTAAGAGTGGGAGCAGGATTTGCACCCAGGCCATTGGAATCTCAGAGTTCCTTGTCTTGTGCATCACAAAAGAAGCCTGAATACCTTACCTCAGCTGCTGGGTATATGTTCAACAGGGCTGGATCTTTGGTTTCTCAATTCCTAGGCATTTGGAGGGGCAACTTGGGGGACCAGGAGGTGTTTCTAGGGTTTTCATTGAGGAGTATGTGCTAATCAGGGAGCACAGCTGTTGGGGTGTTGAGTGTGGCAACCTACAGCCCTCTGTACCTGAGTGTCCCTGATGTTAACCGGCTGGTCAGGATGATATTCCATTTGCTGCATGGAGTGTCATATTATGTTCTAAACCTTTTTCTCAGAAACCAATACACACAAGTTTGGACAAGTAAGAATTATATGTTTGTTAGGGATTATCGCTTGTGTCTAAATGTTCCCCCAAAAGCCTCATGCAATCATAGGTGGGACTTTTCAGAGGTGACAAGATCTAGACTATAGGATTAATTCATGGTGCAGTACTAAGATTAAGGGCCCTAGGATTAAGGGTATGCGTGGATAAGATATAAGGGACAGAAAGAGGCTTGTAGTTTGTCGCTTACTTGCTTTGCTGCCTTCTTCCCACCATGAACTGTTTCTCCTCTGCGATGCCTGTCTGCTGTGCCACCCTTCCTTGGAGCCAGCTGATTATGGACTGAAACGTCTACAAACTGTGAGCTAAAGAAACCTTTCCCTCTTTAAGTTTAATTCTGGGTATTGGACATTTTGTCTCAGCCAGGAGAAAAGCAAAGAAGACACTGGGTGTGGTGGTGCATGTCTATAAATCCGAGCACTCTGGGAGACTGAGGCAGAAGGATCACAATTTTGAGTCAAGCCTAGGCAACTTAGCAACTTAGTGAGACCCTGTCTCAAAATAAAAGCTAAAAAAAGGCTGGAGGTGTAATTTAGCATGAAGATCCTGGTTCAATCCCCAGTACCACACACACAAAGAATTGTATGTTGGCATTCTAGGACCTTCCCAGTGTGGGATGGCCCATTTCTCAATGGTTTCACTAAAGACATCTCCATTTGCTTATTACATTTCAGTAACCCATTGCTACATAAGAGTCCCACACTTAGGGGCTTCAGAGGCTAATGGTTTATTGTTTAACCCAGTTATCTGGGTTGGCTGGCTCTGTTCTGCTGTGGGTTTCTGCTTCCTGTGACCCTAGCAGCAATCGCTCACTGGCTGCCAAAGCTGTTCCACTCAGCTCTGGGCTGAGGCCAGGTCAGCAGGTTCTGAGGTTTTACTTCACATCTGTAGCATCACCTGTCCAAGTGGCTCACTTGGGCTTCCTTGAAAGATGGTGTTCTCAGGGAGAAAGTGGATGCTGCTAGAGTTTGTTTTTTTTTTTTTTTTTTGGTACCGGGGATTGAACTCAGGTCCTTGTGCTGCGCTAGGTTCGTAAAGTGAGTCACAAGCCTGATTCAGGCAGGAAAAGAAATTGATTCTACGCTGAGAAGTAGGAGTGATTTGTGTGGGGGGCAGGAATGACTTGATGGGACATTATCTCCCAAGCCAGGAGGCCAAGACGGACGCTTGCAAGAAGGGACTGGAGATGCTGGTGGTCGGGTGGGGAGTAAGATGCTCTGCGACTACAGGTGCTTCAGAAGTTAGGGGTGTGGCCCAGCACAGAAAATATTTAACTGCATTAAGGTATTGATGTTCTCTCCTGTCCAATACATCATTTCTCAGGATTTGGGGAAGTTTGGGAAACTGCTGCACATGCAAAGAGAAGAGGACTCAGAGTTCTGCATGGCTCTGCCTTGCCTCCCACACGCAAGAATTTGTCTCCTACCCTTTGCTAATGCAGTAGGCCCTACGCCAGGTCCAGGTTACGGGGAAGCAGTCTTGTCTTTCCTCTCAGCAGCAGCTGGTGGGCGGCTTGGTTCTGACATTTGTATTCCTTCCCAGGAGGCAGGGATTCGCCCGGGTACATCCTTCAGAAGCACTTGGAGCGCACCTTTTTCTGCAGGTTGTCATTTACCTCAAGGAAGATTAAGGCCAGTGGTGGATTATGTTATTTCCCTTTGCGATGCCTTGGTGTTGCCACAGTTACTCTAGAAATGCTTGTTGAATACTTACATTCCAGCTTTGCTTTTACTTTTATGTCCTTCCTTGTCAACTCTCATGGAGCGTTTGATAAGTTTCCAGCTACATCCAGTCCAGGGGAAATGTCCTTGTGTTAATCCAAGTGATTTGGGAATGAACTTTTAAAGCAAGATTATTTAACTCTTCAAGGGTGCCTGCCGATCAGTACTCCTTTGCCACTTGTTAATAAAGATCCTTTCTGGTCCAGGTTAAAAGCAGGAGTGGAGGAGGGATTTTAGGAGTCACGGATGTTCTGCTGGGCTAGTTCTAATCTCCACCTCAAGCAAAAATTATTTGCATAAAATCACACCAAAGAATGGCTGGGGAGAGTTGTACTTGTCCCCATCCCACATCCCCTGGTTGTTCCTCCAGTCTAAGGGGAAACTTCATTCCTTCTTACTGCTTATCAGACATTCATTAAGATAGCAAACATTGTTCCTGGCTGGGTGTACAAAGAATGAATGAAACTCAGTCTGCCTGTGAGGAGTTTATGGGCTCTAGTATAAAACCTGCTGGTGGGAGAGAGCCTAGGGAAGCCAAAGATGGCTTCTGAAGAGCTGCTGTTGAGTTGGGTCTTGAAGGGTGTGTAGGAGTTTGCCAGGTGGTGCAGTGGGCATAGGTCAGAGTCATAGGAAGCTCTCACTTGCTTGGGACTGGCAACAGGAGCAGGAACAGGTAGCAGGAGCTGGAGGGACATGGTGTAGGGAAGCCAGATAGCAGAAGGCTAAGAAATTTGGGTTTTGCCTGAAGATGATGAGGTTCCACTGAAAGAGTTTAGGCAGAGTTAGGGAGGATCTGGTTGACATTTAGAAGGACATCTGGTGGGCTTGAATGAAGCTGAGACCGTTTAGGAGGCCACTGAAGTCTGTCCCAGCAACCAGGGCGGAAGCAGGGATGGAGAAAATGAGGTTAGTTTCAGGTACCCATGGGACGTTCACGTGGCACCCTCAGACTGTCCTGTGGATGGTTGTTGGACTCCCTCTGCATCCCAGGCCCTGGACTCAGGTGTAGACATCCAGATTTGAGAGTCATTGGCATTTAAATGGTACCAAGAACTGTAGGGGGGAGGAGGGGTCTTCCAGGAAGACTGTGTAGACTCAGGAAGGAGGAGGGCTTAGGATCCCCCAGGACCCCATACCAGGAAGCAGCACAGGGTGAGGGGTCTTCACCAGAAGCATCATAGCCTGCCTCTGCTTTATGGAGTGGAGGCAGCTGTGTCTGCTGCCGTTGGGCATCCCTGACTCCCTTGTTAGGGAAACTGAGGCAGGCCTGGGGAAGGTGGGGCCATGGTGTGAGGTAAGGGGCTTCTTTCTGCCACCCCTGGCAAAGAAGGCCACAGGAGGGTCATCCTGGTAGCTGTGAGGATGGGTGATGATGGATGTGAGGATGTTTCACAGACCACCAAGCCCCAGGCCAGTGCTGGTTTTCTCCACTGCGTTTGATCTTGGCAGACCATCTCCCACCTTTGATCCTTATTCATTATTTTCCTCATCTCTTTTTTTCTCATTGTGAAAAATTTAAGACTGTTTCAGACTATGAAATTCTGTGTAATGATTGCCAAATGTGATGTTCTTTTTCTAGAGGGTGTTTGGTTATTTATCATTTTAATCTTCTTTCCATATTAGTGTTACTTACACATTATATCAGCAGGTCTGTTGTTGCTTTCCTTTGCCCTCCTGGCCATTTTATATCCAACATCTTTTCCTTTCTCTCGTGTTTTCAGCTATTTCTTCAAGCAAAATTCTTCTTTGTGGTTCCTAAGGAATTCACTTTGAGTGGAAAAGAAACCATTTCTCCCTTTTTCTCTTCCTCTCCTCAAGAACACTTTCGTGTAAGCATAGAAGTAAATGACATCTCAGAAGGGCTCCTCTCTGTACCTCCAGTCCAAGGCCCAGCATGAGCAGTCCAGATTTGAACTTTTGCAAGATTTTGTGGTTGTGGTTTGTTGGTCACATGTCACCTCGAGATTGGTCCCCTGAAATGTAGTTTGGTCCCAGCTGAGTCAGACCTGGCAGTGGAAGGCTGCAGTGTGCCCTGTCTAGTGTCATCGCTGGCTCTAGGTGGGTCCTGGGCTGCCCTTTTTTTTTTGGTACTGGGGCTCAAACTCAGGAACTTGCACTTGTGGGCCAGGCATGGTGGCACTGAGCTAAATCCCCGGTTCTGGGCTGCCCTTGAGGGCCGAAGTTTTCCTGCAATGGGATCAGGCTCTGAAGGATTTATCCCATGGGCCAAATTCTTAAAAGACTTACAGATACGCGTAAGGCTCAAACTGTCTTAGTTTGTACTTTGTTGTTAAAACACTTGCCACCTGGTAATTTATAAAGAATAAAGGTTTATACAGTCGTGGTTCTGGAGGCTGGGAAGTCCCGGTGTGTGGTGTTGGCATCTGATCTGCTTCTGATGAGGGCCTTGTGCTGCTTCAACTCGTGGCAAGAGTCTGCTCGAGCAGCCTGCTCTCGGGGAAGGCACCCCCTCCCACAGAACGCCACCAGGCCCTCTCTCGGAGACCTAACCACCTCTGAAAGGCCCTCCTCCCTCTCAGCACCATTGTGTTGAAAATCATATTTCAGTAGTTTTTGTTTCTTTCTGTTTTGAGGCCTCACATGGGCTAAGAAAGCGCTGTGTCCCTGATCGACACCCACAACCCCGGAAGGAAAAGAACTGGATTCAAACCTTAGCAGTCACCACCCTGATCATGGCAGGTGGAGCTTCCCACCCTCCCGGGTAGGGCAGTGGGGCTGGGGAGGTGTTAATTCCTCCCCGTGTGGTATTATCACTTCCCAGTACTGTACCTGACCCGGTGTCACACCTTCATCCCCTTTTTAATAAACACCCACATTCAGTGTGTAGGAAAAAAACCCCAACAACCCAAAATACACATCTTCAGAATTATTGGACATTTCTCCACAGTGATTAAGAAAAAACAAACTTTAACCTCCAATCTCACTGCACCGATCATGGCTGTGCTTGCCGGTCAGGCCTTCTGATAATCAGGAGGAAAAAGTAACATAATGGGGAACAAAGCAAAGAAAGCAAAAGAGACAAAAGAGATTTAAAGCTGCCCCGCCTCTTTGTTTTGACCTAAAAACGTTAGAATGTACTTCTGATGGAGCTCTCTTAGGACCAAGAACGTGTTTGACGCACATTTTCCTGTTTGTTCCCCTGCTGTGGCAGTGGCCTCTCATTTTTCATCTTTTTCCTTTTCCCCCGGTTCTTGCAGGACTGAATCGGGGCGGTGGGGGTGGCACTGACGAACGTCTCTGGGGTGACTTGGAGTGGGCCAGACCTAGCCTGCTGTTAGACCGCCCGAGCTGTACGTGCCGGTTCTTGTCTGAGAGTCGAGGCTGAGAGTCGAGGCCGCCTGGTGGTCAAGCTGGAGCATCACCTTGGGTATGGGGGTGGTGGCACATCCTCCTGGGACCTGGTGGCCTTCCTCTGTCGCGCTGTGCCCGTGGTCCCTTCCTCCTCACACAGTTGGTGACTGGTGAGACACAATTCACGAGACGGCATTGGGTGCAGGGAAGGAAGGACCAGGGGCCAACCTGCAAGCAGCGCCGAGTGCCCCTCTGCGGAGGCCCCAACATATCTGGGGGGCGCTGTCCTTCGCCACAGCGGAGCTGGTCTGAAGACTGCTAATCCGATTACAGGTAGCATTCACGTAGGTTTGTAAAGTCCAAACCTACATGACTGCACTTGCAGCACACTGGCTCTTCCTCGCTGTCACTGAGGGCCGTAGCCTGGTCACTGGCGCCTTGTAGCCGACAAAATGGGGAGGACAGTGAGGGAAAGATGCCCAGGCTCATGAGAAACGCAGTGCCATTGGCCTCAAAGTCAGGTCTTCTAGATCCAGAGGCAGAGCCGTTAGGCGTCTCGTTTGAGGAGAGTGAGACAGGAGGGTGGCTCATTCACACAAAAGGTTAAATAAGTATGGCGGCGATCACACGGCTGTGTGTCAGAGCGGAGAGCCATTCCCAAACAAAGTGGCTTTTACTGTCTGTGAAGACAGAGAGCAACACCAAAGCTGAGTGCAGGCGGACAGGTGGTTACCAGGTGGTCCCCCCATGGTGCGTGAGAGCTGTGGTCCTTATAGACGCTGAGGGGAGTTGACTGGATGGGGCACAGTGGAATGTTTTGGGTGATGGCAGTGTCTCTCTGTGTCTCTTTCTTTCTCTCCCTGTCTCTGTGTCTGTCTGTCTCTCTCTGATATCCCTGGTGGCCTTCTGTTGCAGCTAGAATGTGTTGGCCATCATTTTCAGTTTCCTTAAAACTAAATGAGAATTAAAAGTCACTAGGAAGCTAGGCATTGGTGGTACATGCCTGTAATCCCAACATTCTGGGAGGCTGAGGCAGGAGGATCATGAGCTCAGGCCCAGCCTGGGCAACTTAGTGAGAACTTATCTTAAAATAAAAACAAAATGAAAAAAAGTACTGGGAACGTAGCTCTGTGTGAAGGCTCAGGGTTCAGTCCCCAGCACCCCCCACACACAGTCAGTTGGAAATAATCAGAGTACAGTGACCTACTAAATTTTTATGACTTTACTTTTGCCCAAATTTTTACTGCTGTTTTGCTCTAATTCAGTAGCATTTTCTTTTAGATACTCACATTTCTAAAATATTCACTTTTCTTAGAAACAACAGCTATTGCATTCATGTTTTATTTGTGTTTGATTCATTTACGTGAATATAATGTCAAAAAAATGGCTTAAGCAGGTTTGGGACTAAACAAGTCTGGTTCTGGGGAAGCTGCAGAAGCTGGAGCAGAGTAGAGGCCTGCAGCCTCACCTGGGAGGTCGGGGTCTTGCAGAAGGGGCTGTCCTGATGTCTGGCACATGGGTCGGTGCTGTCCTGTGCTCCTGCTTTCTTTTGGAGCTCGTTTAGCGGCCTCTTGCAGCCATTCCTGGTCCTGGAGGATGCACAGGGAGTGACACACGTCTGCCTCTCCTTTCTACCAGCAGCCCTTCTGGTTTAGAATCCCACCAACTTGCTCTCTCTGGTCTCTTGTCAGCCCAGCCCCTCTCACCCTTTGGAAGCCCTTGGGTGATGTGGTTCAGGGCCGAACACCACCCTGGGCACCTTTCTGAGCTGCAGACTGTGTGCTGTAGTCAGGGTTTGCAAGGGAATAGATTTACTACAGAACGCATAATTTATAGGATTATTTTATAATATTCACCCAAAAAGTCAAATGCAGAGGAGTGCAAGATATCTGTCCACACACTAGAGACCCAAAGAATCCAGCCAAGGGCCTGGATCCCACAGCAATGCCTCATGCAAGTCCATATCGAGGATCTGCCCCGGGAAGGCCCAAAGGCCGGTGGTGGAAGTCAGAAAGCCTGAGCTGGCAGGGTGAAGGATCTGTGCCACCAGGCTGAGGGACTGCACTGGAGCCAGGAAGTGATGCTCACAGCAGAGATCGGGGCTCCCCTGATGAGAACAGCAGCCATTCCCAGTGATAGGGAGGACCCGAGCTCCTCTGGCCATGAGAACACCCAGGTTCGCATCAGGAGAACCAGCTGCGGCAAGGCAAGCTTCTCTGAGAAAATCAACAGCCAGCGATCTTCCCCTCCAGTTCTTTTATGCCATTGGCAACGATCCTCAGGTGGGCCTTCCACGCCCAGACCTCGTTGATTGAGTGCAGCTGGGCATCCCAAGTTGCCCCGTAGTTAACCCACCACACTGTGGCATGGTGCCCAGCAGCACCTTCTGCTGCTTACTTGCATTTTCCTACCAGCTCAAAGACCCCTGCCCATCTCACCTATAGCAGGACACAAATACTCGGTGTATAAACTCCATAGTAGTAAATCTAAGGTGGGAGTGGTCCCCATGGCAGGCTGGCGGGCCTTAATGAGAGAATGATCACATCCTGTAAATTTAAGTTTCAGAGCCTGACAGCTCTGTTGGATCTGTGGTGGCTCTGCCTGGCCGTGCGCTGCTCAGGAGGGAGGGGACAGGGGCAATCAGAGCTGTTCCTTGGGGCTGGGAGTGTGTTTGTCTCCCTGGGCTGTGGCCCTCTGCGGCCTGCACCTGTCTTGTGCCAGCCCCCGCCGCCGCGCTGCTTCTCTGCCTGTTGTCTGACAGATCAGCAGAGAGCAGCACAATTGCTAAGTTCACTGGTGCCTGACTCTCTCCTCTTTGTCTTCCCTCTCCTTCCTGAGATTCTGTATTTGGCGTTGAATTTAGAATATTTCATTTGTATGCCTATGGACATTTATTTTCTGTCTATCTTCCTATGTGTCTTTTCCTCTTGCTGAACCCCTGTGGCTCTGGATACGGGTTTGTACAAGCTGCTGGGCCCTACTCCATTTATTTACTTAAAAAAAATAGTTGAAGGGCTGGGGATTTAGCTCAGTGGTTTCGCCGCCTGCTGCGCAAGCGCAAGGACCTGAGTTGGATCCCCGATACAAAAAAAATAATAATAATAATACTTTGGGCTGGGGATTTAGCTCAGTGGTTCCATCGCCTGCCTTGCAAGTGTAAGATCCTGAGTTTGATCCCCGGTACTAAAAAACAAACAAACAAACAAAAAAATAGTTGATGGGGCCAGGGATTTACCTCAGTGGTTTTGCCAACTGCTGGGCAAGCACAAGGACCCAAGTTTGATCCCCGGTACCAAAATAAATAAATAAATAAATAGTTGACTGCCTGGTTATGGGCCTGGTATAGAGAAGTCACTTCATAAATTTTGGTTGAGTATTGATGCCTGAATTGTTACTAGGTGGAATTACATGAAATTGGCAATAGCAAATCACTTTCAACTTGCCAAAAGTGGCAATTTCATGGTGTATGGTTCAATGTAGTATTGTACTTTTTTTTTTTGTACCGGGGATGGAACTCAGGGCCTTATGCTTGTGAGGCAGGCAGTGGAACCACTGAGCTAAATCCCTGGCCCCTGGCTCAATGTAGTATAAAAGCAACAAACATGTTTACTATGGAGAGCCTGGAAAATAAGACTATGGAAAATATTACCTATTATATATATATACCCCCGAGGGTAACTACTTTATCATTGGAACTCCCCCTTTTGATTTTTTTTTTGAGACAGTGTCTTGCTGTATAGTTCAGGCTGGTCTGGAACTCACTACGTAGCCTGGGCTGGCCCGAAACTTGTGACAATCCTCCTGCCTCAGCCTCCCAAGTGCTGGGAGTACAGGCGTGCACCACCGTGCCCAGCTAGGACTTCCCTTTTGAAGAGAGATACAAATGTCCATTTTCTTCCATATTTTGCAAGTGCTTGTTTTTTGTTTTGGTTTGTTTTGTTTTGGTATGGAAGATCGAACTCTGGACCTTGCATTTTCCAGGCAGGCACAGTGCCACTGAGCTACATCCCCAGCCCTGCAAGTGCTTGTTGTAGAAGGGAGAATGAAATGAAAGTCTTCCTTCCCTACTCTGCTTCCCATGGGTAACATTGCCAAGTGTTTGGCGGGGATACTTCTAGAGAGCTTTCTATGAATTTGCATGTTTATGTGAATATATGCACGTTTAGCATTGGTAGATTGTTTATGTCAGTTTATGCAAATCAGTGTTAATATCTGCACATCCTGTATGTCACTGTAGTCTTCCACTCCAGGGGACGGGCCACCTGTCCCCTTGCAGCCAGGTGGTCCTACTTCAGTTCCTGGCCCTGCTTCTTGTCCACATTGATGCCTGATTCATTCCCTTCCTTGTCTTCTCCTTACTGAGATTCTGTATTTGTCGTTAAATTTAGAATATTTCTTTTGTATGGCTACTTTTGTATGCCACACCTGTAGCTGCTCCTCGACCGAGGAAGAGCCAGGCTGGTCTGGTGAGCTGTTGCCGCCTTCCTCCATTGGCAGCAAGCGTCTTCAAGCAGGAGACCCAGGCCCTAGCAGGCTGGCGGCAGAGGTGGCTGGTGGCTGTGGGGCAGCAGCATCCAGCCAAGAGTGAGGTCCTGCCCTTTGGCTTGCACTGCTGTCGGTTCTGGGTCCGAGTGAGTGGTCTATTCACCGAGACTCCAAAAGGCATCCAGGTTGATACGGCATCAACCTATGGCAGTAGGGAGGCGGAGGCATGGGGTCAGGAGGAGGGCAGCCAGGCCGGGCCCTGGGGACTCAGCCACCCTCCGGACGTCTGTGGAAGGTGTGGGATGCTGGAGTCCCCACATCCCATCAAGGACTGACCTGTGCATTTCTTTTCTTTTTTGGTACCGGGGATTGAACTCAGGACCCTGCGCCTGCAACGCAGGTGGCGGAACCGCTGAGCCAAACCCTGGCCCGTCCTGTGGATTTCTTATTTTGCCTGTTTCACAGAAGTTTTGTCAGGTAACCGAAGTTGAGTTCAAACGCTGCCCCTCTGTGGGTGCCAGGGCCTTGGGTAAACTATTTGGTCTTGCTGAGCCTTGGTTGCCCCTCCATGCTTGAGGTGGGAGGTGAGAGATTGGACACAGTGAATAACTTGAGGTAAATCACTGGGCCTCTGGCTGGACCTACCATTTACAAGCTCTGTGATCTTGTCAAGTGTCTTAGTCCTCTCTGCACCTTTCTTAAGTCTCTAAGCTCTTAGACTGGTGCTGACTCGTAAGTTTGCTCTGTGCTGGTGGTGCCAGCTTTTATGGGATAAAGAATATACAAAAGCACCTCGTAAGCCACAAAGCCTTGCTCAAACGCAAGAGTTGTTATTATTATTATTATTATATATTTGTCTCGTGCTGTATAAAACTAGAACCATATCCTCCTGGGAAGTGCCAAAGTGTGTTTTGCTTGGGTGGAATTTACAAGCAGGGAGGAGCTGGTGTTTGCACCTCCGGGGATCTTGTTTCTGCTGCTCGCCCTCCCTCCTGCCTGCTGCTTCTGCCTGGAGAGATGGCATGGACCTGTGAGAGCTGGCCTCTGGGGACATTCTTGAGCTTTCTGGAGAAGACACAGAAGAGAACTCGCCCGAGGTCATGCCATGTGACCCTCCAGGTCTGTGGCCTCTGGGTCCTGGGCCCTGGTCCAGGCCCTTCCATCAATCCGGGAGCCAGTGACCAGCAGGACACCAGCCTGGTGAGGTGGGCAGGGTGCTGAGGCAGGAGACAGGAGATGCAGAAGTCTTCTGGTGGATGCAGGCAGGCTCCGCTCTTGGCTCTGCTGAAGGAGCTGAGGTGGAGGCAGGGTTGAGGGGCTTTGAGGATGGGCTAGAGGGGGAGGTAGGCCTTGGAGGCAAGTGCAGTTGGGGTACAGGTACCAGTGAGTGAGGGGGCCGTGGAGTATGAGGGGGACGTTGTCCAGGCTTGTCGGCCCGTGTGGGGAGGGCAGAGGTGGAGAGTAGGTGGGTGGCCTGCCATGTCTGTGCTCAGAGGGCACAGCGCTGCACTGTGCAAGTTCTGGTGCAAAGTGGGAATAATTCAGGCTGCAGAGCTGCTGGTTCTTACCTCCCAGGGGTCTCTGTCTGCCCCAGGCCAGGGTCCTCTCCCCCAGAGACCTGGGCAAGAAGGCGTCTGGTTTCCTGGTACATGGTCTCTGCTCTGCCCCTCTAGCTTTATAAAGAGGAAATCAGGCTGGAATTTTCCCTCCCTGGCTCTTGAGACACCGACATGAGAATCTTTGGAGGATAACCCCTTTGGCTGAGTGTGATGAACTTAATCTGCTGTGTGACTCATTTTTTCCTTTGGAAAATGGGGAGATGGCGCCTGACTCCTTCATACTCGACAACGCACATGGGTGCATCTGGGTAGAATCATGGGTTTTGCTCCCACCCCGGAAACAGCAGGACCACTCCCTTTCTTCTGAGTCTGAGGACAGGGCTCACCACACGTGACTGAAGAGGGATCTAAGCCCTCCTCCAAGGGGCCACTGTGACAGACTGGAGAGTTCAGAGAGAAGAGCTCCTGGGAGGAGGCAGAGCTGATGGCACATTGGGTGTCAGGCCCTAGATCCATAGGAGCGGGACAGAGGCGTCTTCTTGGAAGGGAGCTCTGGAGGAAGAACATGTATGATACACATGAGATGTGTGTGGTAACAGAGATTTTGGAGACTGGAGCATGTGAGATAACATGACAGAGTTCTGGAAAGTAACTTGGGATCCAACATGGGTGACCATTAAAGCTGTATGACTTAATATGATGGTTAATCTCGATTGCCAGCTTGATCGGACTGAGAGGCGCCTAGTAGATCAGCACGCTCTGGGGGTGTCTGGGTGGTCGTGGGGCTGTGACTTTGGGGACTGTATCTGGCCCCTGGCCCCTTGCTCTCTGCTGTTGGCTGCCATGAGGTGAGCAGCTTTTTTTAAAAAAAAATGTATTTTTACTTTATTTTATTTTTTCTGAGACAGGGCCTTGGAATGCAGTTCAGGCTGGCCTTGAACTCACTGTGTAGCCCAGGGTGACCTTGAACTTGCAGTGCTCCCTTTGCCTCAGCCTCTTAGTGCTGAGATTATTTTTATTAGTGCGTGTTTGCAGGACGTAGTGGTCACATTCATTGTGGGGAATTGGCACGTCTGCATACACTTCTCAATTTTTTTTCCCATCCCTCTACCCCTCCCCCGCTTCTTGCCAACATCAGATTCATTTCTATATCTTGTAAGTCCTTATAAAGTTACTTATCATACATACAGATTTAACAGCCAGACTGACAGGCCAAAAAACATATAAGGCACATAAGACAATTATATTAAATCAAGGTACAGTTTTAGATACATTGTCCATTCTGGATTGTAATAACTTTTTTTTCTATCTGTCTTTTATTTTGGACCTTATTATATGTTGAGTTTCTCATATAAGAGAAACCATGTTATATTTAACGCGTGTCTGATTTACTTCTCTTAACATTATGGTCTCAAGGTGCAATCCATTTTCCTACAGTTGACTCAAGTTTATCCTCCTTTATGGCAGACTAGTACTTCATTGTGTATAAACACCACATTTTCTTTATCCTTTCATCTGCTGATGGACATACAGGTTGCTTCCAAGATTTAGCTGTTATGAATTGTGCTGCTATACACATGGGTATGCATACATCACTGTGGTATGATATCCTTAACTCTTTTGGGCAGATACCTGAGTGAAATGAAATTTCTATTTTTAGTTTTTAAGGAATCTCCATACTGATTTCCATAGTGGTTGTACTAGTTTGTACCAATTTATACTCCCACCAACAATAAAGAAGGGTTCCTTTCTCCCCCACACCCCCGCCAGCGTTTGTTATTGGTTGATTTCTTGATAACAGCCATTCTTTCTGGAGTGAGGTGGAATCTCAGCGTTGTTTTTTCATCTGCATCTCTCGAATGACCAGTGATATTGAACATTTTTTCATATATTTATTTGGTGCTTTTACTTCTTTGTCTGAGAAATGTCTGTTCATTTCAGATGTCCGTTTTTGATTGGATCTTTAAATTTGGGGGCTCTAATTTTTTGAATTCTTTATATATTCTAGATTATTGGTCCTTTGAGGAGTAGCTAGCAAAAATTTTCTCCATTCTGTAGGTTGCCTCTTCACTCTGTTGGTGGTTTCCTTTACGGAACAGAAGTTTTCAAATTTGATATGATCACATTTGTTGATTCTTGTTATAATTTCTTATGAAACCAGGTTCTGTTCAGAAAGTCTTTGCCTTCACCTATGTCTTCAAGAGTTTACCTATTTTGTCTTCCAGCAGATTAAGTGTTTCTGTTTTAATGTTTAGATCTCTGCTCCATTTTGATTTTAGTTTAGTGCATGGTGAGAGAGATGAGATTAGGTTCAGTCTTCAGCATGTGGATGGCCAGTTTTCCCAGCACAATTTGTTAGAGGCTATCTTCTAGTGACAGTATTTGGCCCCTTTGTCAGAGATAAATTAGCTGGGTGTGCCTGGGACTGTTGCTGCATCCTCTGTTCTGTTCCACTGATGCTTGGGTCTGAGTCTGGGTCTGGGTCTGGGTCTGGTATTATTTCTTTTCCAGCACCATGCTGTTTTATCACAGTAGCTTTGTAGTATAACTTCAAATCAGGGATTGTGTTGCCCCTTGTCTTGCCCTTGTTGCCCAGAATTGCTTTTGCTATTCCAGGTCTCCTCTGGTTTCATATACATTTTAGGATTGCTTTCTCTAGTTCTGTGAGGAATGCTGTTGGTATTTTGTTTGGGATTGCATTAAATCTGTGTAACAGTTTTGGAAGTATGGCCATTTTGAGTGTATTGGTTCTGCCTATCTAGGAACAGGGAATATTTTTCCATTTTTCGATATCCTCTTTGATCTCCTTCTTCAGAATACTGCAGTTTTCATTGTAGAAGTCTTTAACTTCCTTGGTTAGATTAATTCCCAAGAATTTCTCTTTTTTTTGATGCCCTTGTGATGAAAGATACTGTTTTCCTAATTTATCTCTCAGTGTACAGGAACACTATTGATTTTTGAGTGCTGACTTTATATCCTGCCATGCTACTGAATTTGTTTATTAATTCTAGGAATCTTTTTGTGGAATTTTTGGGATCTTCTATTTAGAGGGTCATGTCATCTGGAAATAATGATAATTTAACTTCTTCCTTTCTTATCCATATTCTTTTTATTTTTTTCTCTTGTCTAGTTTCTCTGACTAATGTTTCCAGAACTATATTGGATAAGAGTGGTGACAGTGGACATTCTTGTCTTGTTCCTGATTTTATTTTATTTTTATTATTATTTGGTACTGGGACTCGAACTCAGGACCTTGTGCTTGCCAGGCAGGTGCATCGCCACTGAGGTAAATCCCTGGCCCTTGTTCCTGATTTTGGAGGGAAAGCTTTCATCTTTTCTCCATTTAGTATGATGTTGTCTGTTGGTTTGTCATAGACTGGCTTTTTTTTTTTGGTACTGGGGATCGAACTCGGGTCCTTGCGCTTGTAAGGCAGGCGGCGGAACCACTGAGCTAAATCCCTGGCCCTAGATTGGCTTTTATAAGATTGAAATAAAGATCTTCTACATCTATTTTATTCTGGGTTTCCATCATGAATGGGTGTTGGATTTTGTGAAATGCTTTTTTCTGTGTCTATTGTGATGATCGTGTGATTTTTGTCATTGCTGCTGTTTATGTAGTATATTACATTTATTGATTTGTGTATGTTGAGCAATCCCTGCATCCCTGGAATGAACTCTACTTGGCCATGATGTATGAACTTTTTGATGATTTGCTGCATTGTGTTTGCCCATATCTTATTGAGGATTTTTGCATCTTTGTTCATAAAGAGATTGGCCTGTTGTCCTCTTTTTTGGTTGGGTCCTTCTCTGATTTGAATTTGGGAGTATTGCTTTCCTTTCAGTTTTATTAAAGATTTTGAGAAGTGCGGCATTAGGCCTTTTCTAAATTTCTTGTAGAATTCAGCAGTGAATCCATCAGGGTCTGGGTTTTTCTATGTTGGTTTTTATCTCTCTTATTTTTTTGGTGCCAGGGATTGAACTTGGGTCCTTGCGCTTGCAAAGCAGGCAGTGGAACCACTGAGCTAAATCCCCGGCCCTCTATGTTGGTTTTTAATTACATCTTCAGTTTCATTGACTGATGTTGTTTTATTTATTTTTATATCTTCTTGATTCAGCTTTGGTAACTCATACGTATTTACAACTGGTCTATTTCTTCTGTGCATTCTTTCTTATTAGAATACAGGTTCTTGAAATGGATATTGATGATCTTCTGGATTTTTCAGGATCTGTTGTGATTTCACCCTTTTCATTATTCATTACATGAACTTAAGTCTGTTCTTTCCCATAAGGCTGGCTAAAGATTTGTCAACTTTATTTAATCTTTCAAAGAACCAACTCAATTCATTTATTCTTTGTATGTTTTCTTAGTCTCCATTGCATTAGTTTCTGCTCTGATCTTTATAATTTCCACCCTCATATGAGCTTTGAGTTTCACTTGCTCTTCTTTTTCTAGAAGCTTGAGGTTCAACATTAGGTTGTTTGAGTTTGCTCTGTTTTTTCTGATATGAGAATTCACTGCTATAAATTTCCCTTGTAGGACTGCTTCCATTGCATCCCATAAGTTCTGGTATGTTGTATTGGCATTATCATTTAATTGTAGAAACTAATTTCTTCTTTAATTTCATCTGTGACCCATTGGTTGTTCAGGAGGGTGTTACTTAATATCCATGTGTTTATGAAGTTTTTGTGGTTTCTTTTGCCATTGATTTCCAGTTTCATTGCACTACAGTCTGATAATATGCATGGGCTAATTTCAGTTCCTTTGCATTTACTTAAGCATGTTTAAGAGCTACTATGTGGTCCCATTTTGGAGAACATCCTGTGTGCAGCTGAGAAGAATGTGTATTTTGATATTGTGGTGTGAAACACTCTGTAGACATCTACTAAGTCCATTTGTTCAAAAGTTTGGTTCAGTTCTGATATTTCTTTTTTTTTTAGTTCTGATATTTCTTTGTTGATTTTTTTGTCTAGTCGATCTATTTATGACAGTAGGGTATTGAGGTCTCTCATTACAGTTGTATTAGTGCTTATTTGATAGTTCATGTCCATTTATATCTGTTTTATATAGTTGGGTGTGGTGGTATTTGGTGCATATACATTCATGATTATTATCTCTTCCTCTTGAATTGTTCCCTTAACAAGGGTATAGTGACCTTCTTTGTCTTTCTTAATCAGTCTTGCCTTGAAATCCACTTTATGTGCAAATAGAATAGCTCCCTCTGCTTTTTTCTGGGTTCCTGTCACATGGAGTATTGTTTTCCATCCTTTGACTTTCAGTCTATGAATTTCTTTTTGAATTACGTGTGTTTCTTGTAAGCAGCATATTGTTGGATCTTGCTTCTTGATGCATTCTGCCAGTCTGTTTCTTTTGATTTGTGAATTGAGATCATTTACTTTCCTGTTGTTGGTTCCCCTTATTCCCCTCTCTGTTTAATTTCTTGCCTTGCCTGGTGGATTCATTCTGTTGGGGTTCATGGAGTTGTAGTCCTTGATATCTCCTTCTAGGATGTCCTTCAGAACATTTCAGAGTGCTGGTCTTCAGGTGTTCTTTTTCATGGAAGTATCGTATTTCTCCATCAATTTTGAAAGATAATTTTTGTGGGGTATGTCAATCTGGGTTGGAGGTTGTTTTCTTTTGGGGCTTGAAGTACTTCACTCTAAGCTCTCCTTCAGTTTGTGTTGAGAAGTCTGCTGTCATTCTGATGGGCTTTCCTTTATATGTGATTTGTCTCTTTTCTCTCACAGCTTTTAATATTCTGTTCATGTGTTGAATTCTGGAATCTTAACTATTATATGCTTTGGTATAGTTTTGTGGGTTTTTTTGGATCATGGCTAATTGGAGTTCTATATGCCTCACTTATCTGAATGTCAGATTCTTTTTCCATGCTTGGAAAGATTTCTGCCATTACTTC
Source organism: Heterocephalus glaber (assembly GCF_053883595.1). Lineage (NCBI taxonomy): Eukaryota > Metazoa > Chordata > Mammalia > Rodentia > Bathyergidae > Heterocephalus > Heterocephalus glaber. The sequence continues at coordinate 42,661,856 of NW_028258305.1, forward strand.
TGTGAATAGGTTTTTAAAATGTAATTTGCCTTATCTCCTGCTTTTTCATTGACTCCAATCAATCTTATGTTATTCTTTCCATCATCTAGCAGCTGTTGGATTGATTTTTGTGGTCTTTTTCTATTTCTAAGAAATCTTTCTTTTCATGATCACTAACCAAAATCCTGTCTTCTATATCTGATATCTGTTCTCACATTAGCTCATTCTGCTGCATATATTTTCAATAGAACTTTTAATCTCTTGGATATCTGTTTGAATGTGTTTCATGGAGTACATTTCTTTCCTATGATGGGCTTTCATGGTTTCCATCGTTTTCCTAAGCTCATCCAATTTTTTTATCTGTATATATACTAGAGTCACTAATCATGTCTTTCATTATGGTCACCATCTCTGTAGTTATCTGAGAGGTTATTTCTGATTTTAGTTTTTCTAGAGCCTCATTCATCTGCTTTGTTTCTTACACTGTTACTGCTTCAGATAGTCCAGGTGAATGACTTTTGAATTGTTCCACTTCATTGCCTCCTGGGTTTGCCTTTGATGAACTGTAAGTCTGGGGTTGCACCTTGCTTAAGTATCTTCTAGTTTTATTTTTTAAGTTTAATTCCTGTTTTGATGCTTGTAAATTGCTTATAGCAGGTAGCTTTATTGCTAGTATTTGAAATCCTAAAGAAATGACTACTCAGAGATGTCTTCCAGGTGTAGCTGGCTTTTGGGTTTTGAGTCTGTTGCAGGATCCTACCTCTTCAATTTATTGAGGATGTGAAGTTGTTGCTTATTTGGCCTAGCCCCTGGTTCTTTGGCCTTAGCCTATAGTATTGTTTGTGATCCTTAGGGAATCTCAGTCTTGGCATACCTGGAAGAATGACTGATTAGAACAATTATGTCACCTTGGCTAAAGTGGTACAATCAGGAATAACAATAGCATCAAACATAGCCTAGGAAATGACAAACTGGTAAGTATTAATTTGCCACCTTTAACGATATGAACTATATTTGTGATTATATAACAAAATGTAAAACAAACCAGAAAATTGTATACCATAAATATGCCCTCAATATGACAATTTCTCCCTCAGGGAGAAAATTTAAAAGGGGACAGTGAGAAAAAATAGTGAAATAGAGGAAGCGATTAGAAGCAAGACTGGAGGACAAAGAAAGAGTACATGAACTTTGGGCAACTGTGAAAAAGACAGGAGGGAATGAGAGATAGAAGAAATAAAAACTAGACCAAAACAAGAAAACTAGAAACAATGTTCACACTCATGAAAAGCAGAACAATCAAGAAAAAAGAAAAAACAAAACAAGATAAAAGAAGATTAAAAGATGTTCCCTTCAGGGCATGTCTCTGCTGTCACTGGTAGACAGAATAGGCTGACAGAGCCCTGATCTGCGTTGATTAATCCCAACAAGCCAGCCATAGATTTATGGTGGGGTAGTGGATAATCCCAGTAATCCTTCACCTTCAGTTCCACTGAAGTTCAGGCTAGTTTTTGGCTGTAAGGCTGGAGTCCATTTTGACCAGTCTGCAATACTCCGTGTGCCTCCAGCTAGCTTGAGCTTGGCTCCTCGTTGGCTTGAATTTGTCTCCTTGGACCTCCTGCCAATGTAAACTGGGTTCCACCTCACCCTGACACTGGGAGCCACTAGATGGAGGCAGCCTGCAGCTGCTCTGAGTTCCAAGCTCAGTTGGCCTCTCCAAGATGGCTACTGGTCAGTTGCCCTCTCTTGGGGGACGTTTGAACGCAAATAACTCATACAGTCCACTGTGTCCACTGCTTCATTCCACGGATGCATTTCTCCATGGAGGCCTCTGGGGTCACCAGTATTCACTGTGTGCCTGCAGGTTCAAACTGCCTCTCCCATGCAGTGAATCAAGGCTTAGGAAGAAAGTGCAGCTTGCCACCACCTTCTCCATTGAAGTCTCTCTCTTTGCTGTCTTCATGAGCTTTAGTTCTTGCTTCAGATTCCTTTTTTTTTTTTTTTTGGTACCGGGAATCGAACTTGCGAGGCAGGCAGTGGCACCACTGAGCTAAATCCCCAGCCCATTGCTTCAGATTCTTGGTGAGTCCTAGGGACCCACTTCCCTCCTTCTCTTGCTCATGTTGCTATATTCCGGGTCTGGACACCAAATCTCAGGCTGTTTCTGTGTTGTTCACCATTCTGCCATCTTTCTGAAAGTTCTCCTTGTTTTCTAAATCTCTTTGAAAAATTTCTTAAAGCAGAAATATAAATGAGATAATGTGGAATTTATAACACATAGAGAAGCAAAACGTGTGACAGTAGCATAGAGGAAAGGAGGGGAGAGAGAAAGTTGTACTATTATAATTTTCTTACACCATATGTAAAATAATGTTGAAGTAGACTGTAGTAAGTTAATCATATCTTGTTAGTCCCAGAGATGCCCTCAAAAAGCATAGCAAAGAAGTACGATCCATAAGTCAATAATGGAGATACAATGATAAATAATTAGATGGCAAGAAAAATGAGGAAAAGGAACAAAGAATAAATGGGACAGTAGACATCCTGGTGAACCTGACAGGTCAAGGCCAAGAGCCATAGTCTCATTTCAGTGCTGCAACCCAGCAGCAAGGTTATGCTTCAGTCCAGTGGTTCCCCAGGAGGACTGGCCACCCCAGAGTGACTCTGGGGGCCACAGATCATGGCCCTGTCCAAATATACTAACAGTGCCCGCGGGTGGAGCCTTGGAATATAAGTGTAGGCAGTAGGGAACCAGTGACTGGATCATGTTCTCAGGTCATGCATTTGAAGCCTTCAAGAAATAGGAAAGCTGGAAAAATGGGAATAAAATCTAGTAGTCTTGAGAATTTGTAATATGCTTAATAATAGCTATTATGTATTGAGGCTTACTGTGCATCTGTCACAGTACTGTGCGGGGTGCTTTAATCCCTTCGTGGTAAGGAGTTTTGACTGCCTACCCTGAGGTAGGGTCCACAACTATCTGCATTTCACAGAGAGAGGGCGAGTTAAAGTGTGGACATTTCCAAGGCCATGGCCAGTGGGTGGTGGAACTGGAGTTTCCCCTCAGCCTGAGTTTGGAGCTGAGCTTTTCACTACTGTTGTGTGGTTCTGTCCAGGACCCTTAGTGGAAGGATGCTATGGAATGTGTGCCTGCTGGGGCCATCATGGGCAGCCACTGTGTGGTTAAATCCCATCCTTACCCAGGGACAAGAGCCAAGAAGTCCAGAACTAGGCTGTTCTGTGCCCAAAAATGTCATCTTTTAAGTAGACAAATTAGCATAAAACCAAAAGGAAATGTTTAAAACATTGCGAGCCCCTGGGGCTTCAGGTTCCCAGGCTGAGAAAATCCCTGGAGCACAGTGGCCAGTGGCCAGCGGAGGGGAGCAGAGCATAGTCGTCGTGGAAAAGCATTGGAGGAGAGGAAGACAGCCAGGTGCTGCCCAGGAGAACGGACACCAGAGAGTGAGCCCCCTGGCTGTGATGGCGAGAGTCAGGGTGGTGATCAGAGAGCCCATCACTGGGGTCCCTGTTCATCCAGTGGGCTCCACTGACGTGGCTCTGGGCCATGTGCCGCTGCTCACAGGGAATTGCGTGGGATCACAGGCAGCTGCCTTTTCCCATCCTTTTCCCAAAGGAGGAGATGGTGACAGATTAGGTGGCAGTGAGGACTCTGTGGGGGTATCCTGAGTCAGCTCCCCTTTCCTAAGAGAGTAAGTCTTCTGTGGATGTTGGGGCTGAACCGTGAGTAACAGGTGATTGGCGAGCAAGCAGGTACAGTGGCTTCTCTCTTCCCTCCTGGTGGCTGTGACCCTGACTTGCAGATTCCGGCATCAGCATTCCACAAGCAGAGCAGCAGGGTTCTCCCCACAGGGGGTATTTTGAAGGCATCCTGAGTTTGAGGAATGGAGAGACTGTGTTGGTGGGTCCTCAAGTCTGCTGGCAGTTGGGGCATTCCGAGGGTGTGGAGCCATAGGGACTTTCAAGACCATTTATTATCTCTTCACAAAGGGAATATTCATTCCAGAAAGGACTGCCCTGGGGTCCCTGCCTCCCCTACTAGATAACCAGTGCAAATAGTTGGTGTTTCTGTTCTTGGCCTGTTTGGTTTCCGGAGGGTATGATCAGTTGGCTGCGTGTTCAGACCTCCCTTTCCTGCACAGTTTACATTGTGCATGTATTTCTGTTTCATGAAGCATAGTGCGTCCAGGGAGTGAGCACCGCTGCCTGTGTCCGCTGTGGGTGGCAGTTCTGAGATTTGTATACTCCGTATCAATAAAAAATTAGAGATATAGGGCCAGGGATTTAGCTCAGTGGCACTGCTCCTGCCTTGCAAGCACAAGGTCCTGAGTTCAATCCCTGGTACTGCAAAAAAAAAAATAAATAAATAAATAAATAAATAATAATAATTAGAGATATAAAGTTTAAGGAAAGGAAGACATTTTATTGGAGACTTTATTGGGAAGGGGGAAAAGGAGGAGGCAGATAGCTATCCTGATAAAGAGTAGGAGGCTCCAGGAAGTTGGAGGACCTGAAGGCCCTTTGTTCCTGGCCCTTTTTATTAGTGTGGCAGAAAAACTCTACCCCTGGAGTTTATTACAAGCCGATTGGCTATTTCAGGCCCTAAAACCCTTAATTTGGGTATCATCGAATTCCCACGTGAGGCTTATTTGGCTTTCTTTTGTCCTGTCCAGGTCTTATCTCTAAAATTTAAGGAGACCTTACATACAAGGCCAAGTTAGCAACTAAGAGAACGGGCTACTGGACTAATATAATGGCCCTAGATCCGGAATGGGAATGTAAATATATATATATGTGTATATATACATACAGTGGGCCCTCAAGTTACGCCTGGCCTGACATACAAACAGCTTGGGTTAATTAGGCTAACGGAAGATTCACCTGCCTCTTGTTATCTATAGCGTGTACCCAGGTAAACATCCAGATCTCAGCTGTATTGACTTATAACCAATCCTTGGGAAACGATCAAGTTTGTAAGTCAAGGGTCATATATATGTATGGTGTAGGTGTAAGTGTCTATGTTTTTATAGACTGAATAAGAGTTTTAAGTGGCTGCTCCCTGCCTCCTTTGCATTTTATTGGAGGTGGGGGCAGGGTGGCTACCTGGCTTTCCCTGTGCTCTGCCTGCCCACCTGCCCTCTTGGCTTTTTAATTGCTTTCTCCAGTGAAGCTTTAACTCTTTCTAGTCAGGATTAGCCAGAAAGCCCGTGAGGCCTTTCCCTATTTACAGACCCCTTTTTCCCTGCAGTGGGAGTGAGGGAGTGTGTGATTGTCAGTGTAGACTGTCCAGGAAGGCTGTAGGGATGAGCCAGGGTTAAGCTAGATTTAGAGGAAAGGATAAAAGATGATAAATTTGGGGGTGCATTTCAAGTAGGGTGTCTTGGATGCGGGGTGTGTCTGCCTGGTGCATCTGAAGCCGCAGGATAACCATGGAGTTGGCATGCCCTTCCTTCTTTCCTCCTTTCCATTTTTCTACTCCTTCACCTACTAGTCATCATGTTAGGTGTTTGCCAAGTGCTGGGAACTCAGTGATGATTGGACATTTTCCCTGCCTTGGTGGAGCTCATGCTATAAAGGACAGACATCTGGTTTACTTGAAGGCAAACATTTAAAAACATTAAAAATGGTACCACAAGCATGGGTTTAATGGAGTAGAATGCAGAAGCCATGTGCATTAAAAGGGAAAATGAGAAGCTGCCTCCCAGGTATGTTGGGTGAAGTTTGAGAGTCCTTGAAGCATGGGTGGCAGCATGTACTGAGGTCGGGCATGCCTGCCAAGTGGCACACTGAGGATATGAGCTTGGCTCAGCCAGATAGTTTACATCAAGAATTGTGGGGCCAGGGATTTAGCTCAGTGGTTTTGCTGCCTGCTGCGCAAGCACAAGGACCCGAGTTCGATTCCCGGTACCAAAAAAAGAATTGTGGAGATATTTACAAAAGTTCACAGGGCCCAAAGTATATAGAATCTTGAATGGCAGCATGAAGATTTTCAGCTTTTGGAGCTATTGAGATGTCTTGAGCAAGAGGTAGCATTTGCAAAAAATATAATTTTGGAAGATGAATGTGTATGAGGGGTGGCTTAGCAGAGCCAGAGAGGAGCCAGAGAGACATGTCTATCCCCACCACTGTGGGAAGGGAGGATTTGGGCCAGATCGTGGCAGGTCAAGGAGACCCGGAGACACTTACCTGGAGAGACCAGGTGGGATGAGTGACCTACCATAGGTACAGAAAGGAGTCTCAGTGACAGGAAGAGCAGGCTGGCACTGGCTCAGTCAGCCAGCCAAGGTCTCCCGAGGCCCTGTTCTGAGTTGGGTACTGTGTCTGGTTAGCTGGCATACAGAGTCGCAAGAGCTGTGGTCCCATTTCAGCTGGCAGAAAAGGGACCTCAGGTTGAGGCTGGTTAAGTCCCCAGGTAGCTGTTTAACAAGACTAGTGTCTAAATCTCTGGTTTCATAGTTTTTGTTTTTTGCGGTACTAGGGATTGAATCCAGGGCCTGCACTCTGAGCTACATCCTTGGCCCTTTTTAAATTTTTATTTTGAGACAAAATCTTGATAAGTTGCTAAATTGCTAGGCTGAGCTCAAACTTGCAGTCTTCCTGCCTCAGTCTCCCAGAATCCTGGAATTACAGGCGTGCGCCACTGCACTTGGCTGGTGTCACCATTCTGAGATGTTGGCCAGCCATAACTCCCCATATGATGCGAAGGTGCATCTGGGGTTGGGATCTGCCAAGTGAGGGTGAGGGGAGCACATATAGTTGGTGCCAACTCAAGACAGCTGAGACTGAAGAATGGAAAGTGGCAGAGGTGACAGTGTGCAGGCCTTTGTTTTGAATTTTGGAATTTGAGTCTTTTGTCATTGGCTAAGATGGTGCATTAAGATGACTGGTCCATGACCAACAAGGAGAAGATGACTTAAAATCTGAATTGAGCCAGGCATGGTAGTGCACACCTGTAATCCTAGCACTCGGTAAGTCGAGCCAGGAGGATTGCCACTGAGTTCAAGGCCAGCCTGGGCTACATAGCAGGATCCTGTCTCAAAAGAAAACAAAAGCAAAAACCCTGAATTGAAAATGTAGGGAACTGAATTAATTTCAGGAGACATGAAAGCATTAACAAATAGTATTACAGTGGATATAGCCTTGAATGTGTGGAAGGGTAAGCTGGTCAGAGAAGAAAGGGGTGGTAAGGAAGTACATAGCTGAGGGTATGGGTGAACCAAGGATCAGAAGACTGTTAGAAAGTGAAAGAGAATAAATGGACAGAAAATATAGGTAGTAGACAGAGATGAAAGCAACTGATTGCATGCATGTTTGGTTTAAAGGACTGAGAAGGTTGGCAGACGTTTGCTTTGTTTTACAACCTTGTTTGTTACACAGCCTTGTGCGGTGGTTGAATACAAGAGAATTGCTTAGGAGGCAGTGATGCAGATTCCTGTGACTAAGAAGGTACAAGGGGACCCAAGAACCTCCGTTCTTAGCCAGTTCCTCAGGATGCTAATACCTCAAACACTGAACTAGAGAAATAACAATGCAGAAGCAGCACTGGAGTGCTGAGTCAGAACCAGGCACTAGAAAACAAAATTCCTATCCCTTTGAGATCACCATGAGAGGCTGTGGGGAAGAGGGAATCGCTGAGCAACCCCCAAGAAGGATTTGACCCTATTTTCTTCTGGGTGAAATCCCCAGAAGGAAACTGTGGTTCAGGCAAGATGCTGGTTTCTTCGGCTGAGAATGAGCAGAAAGTCTTACTCTCAAGATCCAAGTCTTTGTCTGAACTGAGAGATTAGGAGTCCCAGAGTTCCACAGAGTTTGCGGAGTACTCTGGGACCAATGCAAGAAGGAACCGAAGGTTAGTTTTTGTATCATTGGTGATCTTCTCCCTTCAAGTTCCCATGTACTAAGTTTATGTGATGATAATATTTCTGCAATTCTAGGTCCTCTCTGTCTCCAGACTGTGTGTTTCCCTTTTACCTGGCTGATACATTTGTTTTCAAATTCACCCGAAGTCAGTTCCAGAAAGTCAGGGGAACTGTGTTGTAAATGTAGCTGTACTGCTTAAAGGTTGAAAATGAGCAAGCAGTCTTGAACCCTACTATTGGAACCCATCTCTTAACCTATAGTGTATTATCATTTGCCTTTTCTTCATTAGTATTGGTCATTGGGCCAGGTGTGGTGATGCACACCTGTAATCCCAGTATTACTGGGGTTTGAGGTGCTGGCGTCTCCTTCTAGAAGTGTTTTTTAGGTTCTTTCTGTCTTGAGCAAAGAATTGGTCAAGACAAGTACAAATGGTAGCAAATTTTTATTAAAGGTAGGAAGAGAAACCGGCTTTGGAGAGTGAGTTTGGGCCAGATAAAAGTAGGAAAAGAAGTACACCCTATAGCATGAGGGTGGGCCAGCGTGGAAGAGCAAACACAGTTGCAAAAACTCAATGTGGACTGTCCTTTTTTATCACCCACTTTTCAGGGTGACCTCAGGTCTAGACCATCCTACTGAAAACCTGCTTGACTTCTCTTGAGAAGTCCACATTCAGTGCTTTGGGGACTGTTCTCCACATGTGTCCTGGGATTTTGTGATTAATAGGTCACACCTACTTCACCAGCCAGCTTTGCCATGCCCTAAACTCCTGTCTCATTTCCCCTGGAGAGACACATATCCCTATAATTCTTTATGGGTGGTGAGGGAGTGCCGGTCTCTGTCTTCTGTAGCTTCTTCCAGCTGGAAGGAGGCATAGACCTTACCTATTAGAGATTATGTACTCTCCAACTACCTTGGGATGTTGTGGCTTACTGGCTAGGTTGAAGAAAAAAAAACCCTGTTAGAAGATAATTTTTTAAAAATTAGTGACTATTGAGCTGCCTGTTCGATAGGAGAGAGTAACTTTACTATTATGCTGGGGATGTAGAACCCCAAAAATATGAGGAGCAGGTCAGATTTCCATGCTTCTTGTGGAGGACAAAGTATGGCAAAGAGGGAGGTTAGATAAATTATTGAGAGCTTAAGAGCCATGAACTTAGTACGATTACCCACCTAATGGATCTAATGAAAAACGGGAGCCTCATACAGGTGCTCATTTAGGCTGTGGTGAATTGTGGTCATTAGTGAGTCTACTTATCTGCTCCCAGAGTAATACTGGAGTCTTGATTTTTTTTTTTTTGGTACTAGGGATCGAACTTGGGACCTTGTGCTTGTGAGGCAGGTGTCTACACCACTGAGCTAAATCCCCGGCCCTGAGTCTTGCTTTTTGAGGAGGAGCCTCATGTCTTCCAGAAGTTCTTAGGAATAGCTTTCTTCTTAGTCCTGTGAAAATTCTAGTGATTATTTCCCATGTAGGATTTTTATAGCTTGTCACTATATCTCTTAAGGAAGGACCAGAATGGTTTCTCAGGAACTGGAAATAAGGCTAGGTTCTTGAGGGACTGTAAGGCTGCCCTTCTTGCCTATCAACTTTTTGATTTCCCAAAGAGACTTTAGATATGTCTCTTTGGGATCCCTTGCGATGAATGACAAGATCTGCTTGGGAAAATAGACTCCCCCTAAGAGCTGTAGACTTTCCTGCTTGTGTTTTTTGTTTTTATTTTGTTACCAGGGATCGAACTCGGGACCTTGCACTTGCCAGGCAGGTGCTGGAACCACTGAGCTAAATCCCCAACCTTCCTGCTTGTATTTTATAAATGATTGCTTATTAGTCACCAAGCTTTTTCTTTCCAGATTGCTGCATGACCATGTATCACCAGAAAGGCATATTTGGAGTCTATAGTTTTTTTTTTTTAACTTTCAACCTTTTTCTAAAATCAATACTCAAATAAGAGCTATTAGCTCTGCCCTTTTTTTTGGTACCGGGGATCAAACTCAGGTCCTTGCGCTTGCGCAGCAGGTGGTGAAACCACTGAGCTAAATCCCTGGCCCTGCTCTGCCTTTTTGAACAGAGGTCCCTGGGGGGGGGGGGCGGATTGGCTTCAATGACCTGTTGTGAACTGACAACTGCATAACTTGCCTTTCAATGTCCTTCTTGGACAAAGCTGCTTCTGTCAGTGAACCACACCTCCTATGGGTTTTGGAGAGGCAGGTAGGTCACTGATGTCCTGCCTGGTTGTCCTGCCTGGGAGATCACTTCTTCATAAGAGTGGCTAACTTCTGGGCCTGTAGGCATCAGAGAGGGAGGATTAAAAGTAGTGCAAGTTTTCCTAATGACCTCAGGGGGCGTCTAAGAGCATGGCCTGGTACTTGGCAAGCTGTTTCCCTGTTAACCACAAGTAACCGTTGGTCTCAAGAATCACTCTGACTTGATGGGGAGTCAGGACTTCTAGTTTCTGTCCTAAAGTTAGTTTTACAACTTCCTTCATTAGCATAGCTATAGCTGATATTGCCCTCAGGCAGAGTGGCTATCTAACAGCCCCTCCATCTAACTTTGAAAAGTATGCCACTGGGCAGAATTCTTGTCCTAGCCTTTGTTTCAAGACACCCATCACACTTCCTCTCTCTTCTGATATATAGAGGAAGAAGGGATTTTAAAGTCAGGTGTTCTATTATACCATGCAGCAGGATCCACCTGTTGGTTGCTAATTAGGTCAGAAAGACCCAGCATAGTCCCAACAGGTAAAATTCATTTTGGCCTTTGTCAGAATTTGAGCATTGTCACCAGTTTTGCTAGTAAATCACTTCCTAGCAGGGGAGTAGGACACTGTGGGACAATTAGAAACTCATGGTTAAACATTTGGTCTTCAAAGTGACATACCAGAGCAGGAGTAAAGAATGTCTGACTACAGTCCCCTTAACCCCAGCTATGGCTATAGATCTAGAGGAGGGTTTTCCAAAGAAAAGTAAGTCAAAACAGAATGAATTAATTCAAGTGGATCACCCATGATGTCCAGCATTACCCAGCATTCCTCACAAGAGATGGTAATATCCATAGGTTCTCTTTGGCCTCTTCAGAGCAGGAAATGAGGGTTTTGGCTGGCCTAACCCCTCTCTGGGAGCAGGGAAGGCCAACCCTCCAGTGCTATCAGTTAGGCACATTGGCTGCCTTACACTTGGAGCAGGGCCCAGGCAGTGGCTTGGTGCATGTCACATGACCACTGTGCAGACTTCTCGCATTTGATCATCCTTGGATTTTCCCTTAGATGATTTGGGTGAGTTTAAAGCAGTACCAATTGTGACAGCTATAATTTTAGCTTTTCTCTTTTGACTCTCCTTCAGATTCCAGTTGTTGAACATAGAAAAGGCCATGTTTAGCAATTGAGTCATAGGGGTTCCATTTGAAGTTTCACTATTAAACAGATGGGAGAGACTCATATCCCCCTGAGAGTCAGGTGAGGATCCAAGGACAGGATTATCAAAGATATCTCTCTCTTTCTTGGGAGTCACTCTAAATACCATACTTTCTGGGCTTTGCCTGAGATAAAGGGTTACAAAAGCCTGAACAAAAGGGATCTCACTCCACTTTCTGTTTTAAGCTGAAACAATTTAACTGAAAAATAATCTTATAATTTAAACTGCCATTCCAACCTATTGGAGGCCAATCAGCCCTCTCATCTGCCTAGAGAGGGGTGCATTGAGGGCTAGAGAAAGACAAAGAGACACACTTTCAAAGTACATGGGGGCTGGGAAATCAGTGCCAGAGTGGGCAAAGAGAAAGACACTCAGAGCTAGCCACTATTTATTGGGTACACACAATAATCAGAGGGAGTATTGGTTGACTCAGAGGGTGGTAGTAATCTTATGTTGATGAGAATTTTAGGTTGATGAGGACCTTAGGTTGATGAAGATAGGCAAAGCATTCTTACAACAGTAGATGGGACAAAATAGGCTAATAAGGAATTTGTCCTCCCAGGGAAAACCTTTCTCTTTTCTTTTTACTATTCAGTTCTCAAGGAACCAGGATATTTTTAGCTAATGTAATCTTGCCCTGGAGTGTCACAGCATCATGGGACCATTGAGGCCTCAGCTGTGACAGAGTTATGTTTCCACATGCCATAGCTGGCCCTCATGGAAAGAAGACACTAAGCCTTAGATAGCCCTAACCACAATTTAATTATGAAATGATTTCCCCCCCAAATTATATAGAATGGCTCTTGACACATACCCATCTCTCATCGTTTTCTAGTTCATACCGAACCCAAACCATATTGCAAGAGTAGATAAGCTATTATTTTTTCTTGTAATGTCCTTTTCTTTTTCTTTCTTTCTTTCTTTTTTTTTTTTGGTACTGGGGATCAAACTTGGGAAGGCTATTATTTTTTCAAATTGTCATGGTCAAACCTTTACAGCCTAGTGGCAAAGTCAGTGGGGTGTGGTTCATGAGGGTTCCCACGGCTTGTCTTGAGGCCCACAGCGAGAGACAGCTATGTATTGGGTTCTTTTTTTTATTTGGTACCAGGGACCGAACTTGGGTTCTTGTGCTTGCGCAGCAGGTGGCGAAACCGCTGAGCTAAATTGCCCTGTATTGGGTTCTTAAGATGGCATCCCACACAGAAGGAGACCCAGTTTGAGCCCACAAAACATCCCTTGTGAGATTCAAGTATACACTAGACAGATGTCTCTGTCCAAAGTTAGGATGATGCCAGCATCTTTCATAGAAGCATAGTTTTGAGCCACTTGTTGGCTCTACTAGGTCTCAGGTCCTTAAGATGGTGTCCCATGCAGAAGGAGAAGATGTGATTTGAGCCCACAAAGCATCCCTTCTAAGACTGAAATATTTGCTAGACAGACATTTCTGTCTGAAGCTAGGATGACCCCATAATCTTTCATAGATGCACAGAAGAAAGCCTTACTGAGGGCTTTTTGTCTCCATATTGGGGCCCACTAACTCCTTAGGGAGAGGAGGATGAACCCCCTTTCTTTTTTTTTTTTCTTAAATTCTTTTATTGGTACATTGTAGGTATACAACACAATTACATTTCTCATTAGGAATTGTACCTTTACATGCTGCATCTTGGTTCTTATTTTTTCCCCATTCCTAGCCCTCCCTTCACCCCCTCCACCCTTCCCTATTTACAAAGACTTTATTTCCATTTTTTTCCATTTCTCATCATTTTTCTTTTCCCTTCTTTCCTTTCCCCTCCCCCTCCCACTACCCCTACCCCTTTGGACCTTTTGTTCCTATTTTGCATTATCAATTATTCATTCTAATCATTGGTACATTTTAGGTATACAATATAATGACATTCATCATTGGAAATTTGCACCTTTACTAAATCTCTCTTGGTTCTTATTTTTCACCTTTGCCCAGCCCTCCCTTCAACCCCTCCATTCCTCCCTATTTACAAAGATTTTGTTCCTATTTTTCCATTTTCTCATATTAATTCCATTCCCTTCTTTCCTTTCCCCTACCCCTCCCACTTTCCCTTCCCCTTTGCCCCTTTTCTTCCTATTTCACATTACCTATTATACATTTTAGTCCTTATTTACACTTTCAGTTTCTCACACCAGAGAAACTATTCGGTATTTATACATGTGTGTCCTATTTATTTCACTTAAGAGTATCGCCTCAATGTGCATCCATTTAGCTATAAATGTCTCTAATTTCTCATTTTTTATGGCTGAGTAGTACTCCATTTTATTAAAAAAAACCCCACATTTTCTTTATCCAATCTCCAGTTGATGGGCATTTGGGCTGTTTCCAAGTTTTAGCTATCACAAACTGTGCTGCTATGAACATGGGTGCACGTATATCACTGTGGTATGATTCTTTTAATTCTTTGGGGAAGATACCCAGCAGTGGAATAGCTGGGTCAAATGAGACTTCCAGTCCTAGTTCTTTGAGGTATCTCCATACTGATTTCCACAGTGCTTGCACCAGTCTACACTCCCACCAGCAGTGGAGCAGGGTTCCTCTTTCCCCACAGCCCCGCCAGCATTTGTTATTGGTTCATTTCATGATAGCAGCCACTCTTTCTGGAGTGAGGTGGAATCTCAGTGTTGTTTTCATTTGCATCTCTCGAATGAGCAGTGATGTTGAACATTTTTTCATGTATTTATATGCTATTTCTACTTCTTTGTCTGAGAAATGTCTGTTCATTTCAGGTGCCCATTTTCGACTGGGTCTTTAAATATGGGAGGTCTGATCTTTTTCGGTTCTTTATAGATTTGAGATAGTAGACCTTTTGAACCCTCTTTCTTAATGACTCTGCCTAGCCCTTTGAAACTCCCATGAGATCAGGGTACAGTCCCTCGACATTGGGCCTCCCTTAGGCATTTTGAGCCACTTGATAGCTGTACTTAAGTAGGGTGGAGCCACTTGAGGAACAATATCTCTTGCATTTACCCCAGTAGTAAAAACTTTGGTACTTTAAGGCAGTAGAGACAGAAACCTAAAAATGAGGGTGGTTCTACCTTTGACTCACAGTCACTTGAGTTCAGCTTTACTGGCTATTCTTTTGTTCTGCTCAGGCTACCAGGCATATGTTTCTAAATTACCTGCATTTTGTTAGAAGAAAAAGGAAGGGAAACCAACACGGTGGAACCAAAATGGGTAGCCAATCACCCAACAAGATAAGCTGGCAGCCAGTCTTGTGACAAAATGGCAACCCTGACTAAGATGGTACCCTGTGAAAGAAATGGCCATATGGGGGAAAAGTGCAGATGAGACTTTGAGCACAAAAGGGAATAAATTGGAATAGATGGCTATTCAGCCAAGCTACCAAGTTACCAACACCTGTTTTTCTCAAAAGAGTGAGAAAATTGAGCAGAGTATCATGGAGAACAGAAATATGAGGTCAAAAAGGCATACTAAACTCCATGTTGCACACGTGGTACCTATACGATGTTTTCTGCAACTGAGTTAATAATAGGCTCTCTGACTGTTCTTTTTTTTTTTTTTTTTTTTCTCTGACTGTCCTTTACTGACTCTTATCAGCAACGAGTGACCAAAAATGGGAGGTAGACCTGTAGGTCTCCTATGGCTGGAAGAAAAACACAGGGACCATGCATTTCCCTTCCCCTCCTGCCATGGTGGGAAAGGCAGGAAGCAGTTCCCCGTGCCATGATAAGAGCCTTCTGAGTTTCCCAGCCTAGGGGAGAGAAACAGGGAAAGAAGAAAAAAACTTTGTGGCATTTTAGAAACAAAAAATTATGTGCCCAAAGGGCCTTGTTCTCCTGACTGGCTCACCAAATATATTACTAGGTTTTGAGGTGCTGGCATCTCCTTCTGGAGATGGCTTCTAGGTTCTTTCTGTCCTGAGCAAAGAATTGGTCAAGACAAGTGCAAACGATAGCAAAGTTTTATCAAAGGTAGGAAAAGAAACAGGCTTTGCAGAGTGAGTTTGGGCCAGGTGAAAATAGGAAAAGAAGTACCCTCTACGGAAGTAGTGGTGAACCTGTGGCACATGTATTATTGTGTTTTTCTTTTTTGTTTTTCTTTTTTTTTTGGTACCAGGGATCAAACTCGGGTCCTTGCGCTTGTGCAGCAGGTGGCGAAACTACTGAGCTAAATCCCTGGCCCTATTGTGTTTTTCTTTTAAGACAGAAGATAATGTAGAGCTGTTTTTTCTAAACTAAAATTTCAGTATTCAGGTTTAATTGCAGTGTTGGCACTGCGATAAGGGGGTTTTTGGTTGCAGTTTGGCACTAAAACATTTGCCATTACTGTCTTACAGCATGAGGGCGGGCCACCACGGGGAACACAGTGCCAAAAACTCAGTGTGGACTGTCCTTTTTGTATCATCCACTCCTCAGATGATATCAGATCTAGGCCATCCTTTCAAAAACCTGCGAAAGGGCCGGGGATTTGGCTCAGTGGTTTCACCGCCTGCTGCGCAAGCATGAGGACCCGAGTTCGATCCCCGGTAACAACAACAAAAAAAACCTGCTGGAGATCTCATGAGAAGTCCACATGTAGGGATTTGGGAACTGTTCTGTGCATGCGTCTTGGGATTTTATAATGAACAAGTCACACCTCCTTCACCAGTCAGCTTTGACATGCCTGAATCTATCTCACCAGGATTCTGGGAGGCTGAGACAGGAGGATCACAAATTCAAGCCCCCCCTGGCCTGGGCAATTTAGTGACTTAGTGAGACCCTGTCTTAAAAAAACACCACCAATCACAAAAAAAACAACCAGGGGATTGGGGATATAGCTCAGTGCAAAGGCCTGGGATTCAGTCCCCAGTTCTGACCAAAAAAAGTTAGAGGT
This sequence comes from Heterocephalus glaber, assembly GCF_053883595.1. NCBI lineage: Eukaryota > Metazoa > Chordata > Mammalia > Rodentia > Bathyergidae > Heterocephalus > Heterocephalus glaber. The sequence goes on from NW_028258305.1 coordinate 42,677,985, forward strand.
CTGATTAAATTTTTTTAATCACCAGAATCGACATATGAAGTTACATGTAACAGCTCTCTGTTTTCATTGGCACAACTGAATGTGCCCAACTGAGGCTTTGCCCAGAACCTTTGTTCACTTATGCTCCTCTTCTTCAGAATCGATCTCTTCTTCCTCTGTTTTCTGTACCTTCTTTACCCCCCACTAAATATAAGCCCTTTGAGATCATTTCTTAATCTCCAGTATCCAGCATGGGACCTACCACGCTGCTGGAGAACTCAGTAGGGCTGAATCACCCACTTTTTTTTAGTAGGAACTCCACAGCGAGTCTTTTTTATTTTAACAGGGCCTATGCTACAGCACAGGGGGTTCAGTATACGGGAGGGAGCCCTCCTACACTAAAACCCCGAATTGACCACTTTTTAAGAAAGCCCAGCTGGGAGTGGTGGTACATGCCTGTAAGTCCCAGGACTTGGGAGGCTGAGGCAGGAAGATTTCTCTGAGTTTGAGGCAAGCCTGGGCTACATAATGAGTTCAAGACCAGCCTGAATTAGAGCGAGACCCTGTCTCTAAAAACCAAAAAATAAAGGCCCAAATATGCTGAAAGTGCTTTAAGGTGGACTCTGTAAGTAGAATTGGAATTATTTGGCCTGGAGAAAAAGACCAAGGTGATTAAATGAGGTCATAAAATGCTGTGTCTGGGTGCTTTCTGTTTCTTTATCGAAACGTCGAGAGCAGAGGGGGCTCTTTGGGTTGGTTCTGTGATTCTTAGTCATCTGGGGAACAGACCCTTTCGAGAGTCTGGTGAAAGCTGTGGATTTGCTCCATCCAAAAGGGCAAAAGGTGATTTTCCCCTTAGTTGTAGGGTTCATCCATTACCCCTAACTCTAGTCCCTAACCTTCAATGATTAATCCCTGAATTAATGTACAATGCAAAGTATGAACTGTTCATTTCTTCATGGAAATAGGGAGGTAGACCAGTTGGCTTTATCTCGTCTTTCTTGTCTATACCCTTGAGGTTGGGACCTGCTTTGTGGGTGCATTTATCAAACTACTGTGTCTTCAGTATCAGCAGCATTCTTCTCAGCCTACAAGGTCTACAAATGATATAAAAATAACCCTACTAGCTCATGTCCTTGCTTCAGAGTACAGTATTCTGTAGTACAAAAGCTTAAAAAAAAGTTTAAAGTGAACTCGCAGGTATCAAAAAGGCATTACCTGAAGTTAGGGCTTCTCCACCTTGACTCTGTTGACATTTGGGGCCAGATAATCCTATGTTGGGGGTGCTGCCCTGTGTATGATCGGGTGACCAGCAGCATCCCTAGTCTCCACCCATAGATGCCACTCTTGATGGGCAGGTATATACACAGACGCATTGCTGAGTGGCCTGGCTGCGAGGTGGATCATATCTCCCCTTCTTCCCCATAACAGCTGCTCTGTACTTTAGCTTTCCTTTGGCTTTCTCGTCTAGAGGAATGCCACAGTGTAGAAGGAACTGTTCTTTTGCCTCCTTTCTAACTCCTGTCACCGTTCCTGCAGCTAACTTGGCTTCTCATGTGGGACCCTGGCCTTGCGACGCAAGACACATGGTGACCTCTGGACTGTGCATACTGCACCTGGTGGGGAGACCACCCAGAGGCATCCGTGGGGACAGAGGTGTGCCTTGAATTGTGGGGTCTCACTGAAGAGCCATTGTCTAGGGCCTTGGCACTAGTATATTCTCCATGCAGGACACTCTTTCCTCTGATCTTTTGATTGTCGTGTCATTCGTGTCTCAGTTTAAATAACACTGCTTCCTGTGGGCCTGTCCTAATGTTTGTTTCAGTCAGCTGCTCTCAGCTAATGCTGTACATGATGAGCCCAGGTTGACTTTGTGGGCTGGCAGGGTTTAGCTGGTTCAGGCTGGACTCGGGTGCGTTGGGCCCCAAGCCTGATCTTGGGTTCAGTTTGTCTGTACAGTCTGTCATTCTGCTGTTCCAGTCAGCTTTTGATAACACTGTTCTCTTGGGGGTGGCAGGAGCACCAACGAAAGGCCAGCCTGGGAAGAGCATTTCAGAAATCTGCTCCTGACCTGTACACTAGCATGTTTGGCCAAAGCAAATCGAAGGATCAAAGTCAGCAAGAAAGAACACACCCACTCCCCCAGGCGCCAGCAAGGGTGTGGCTGCAGTCACTTCTGCGGGAGGAAGGAGCTGCCCACTCTGAGCTCCTGCCCATCACTTCCCTGACATTTTTGTTCTCTTGAGATCTGATGGATACTTTAAGGTTGAATTGGTTATTACTTAAGTTACTAATACTTGTTTAAGTTATTAGAACTGGTTACTTTTTGTTTAAACTCCTTGTGAGCAGGGACATTTTCTGCCTTGTTCACTGCCAGATTCCGAGTTCGCCCGGCCCTGGGTGGGTTTTCATGCAGTAAGTTTTGAGCGCACAGGTGAATGAGTGAGTGAATGAATTATTCTGTTGGGGAGGGGTACTGAGCTGCGCCTTGACGTAGTACTAAGTAAATATGTCCTGGAGAGTAAGAGCCAGGTATTGTGCTAAGTGCTGGACGAGGGTAAAGCCACAGTCATCACAATATGCGGAGCCCTCCAGGCGGGAAGGGCAGGAGGTCGTGGTTGGAACCATAGCGAGCACCCTGAAGTAGCTCTCCTTGTAGGAGATTGGAGAGAACCCATTGTGGCTGGAGTGAAGGGAGCTTGTGGGAGCAGAGAGACAACAGAGAAGAGTCTGAAGGTCAGGGGCCCCGTGTTCCACATCTCCAGAGGAGCTCAGAGCTGTGGAGTGGGGCCCCTGAGGCTGTGCAGTGCAGAACCTGAGAGGCCGTTCTGGCACCGGGCAGATCCTAAGGGACCTTGTGTAATGTCACGCAAGCTGGCCACGTGTCTGTCCTGGAAGCCGTAGTTTTGGAAGAGGGTAGATCTTGAATGTCTTTCAGCAGAGGTTTAAAATAAGCAGGATGCTTCTGGAGGTCCTTTTGTTTTGAGCATGTGGCAGACACGAGAAACACTCAGGAAGGGCAGGTCTGAAGGGCCCCAGCCTTGAGACCTGTGTTGTGTGGAGCAGGGCTGTGTTCAGAGCAGACCCTGAACATGTGTTGGCACAGAAATGCTCAAGGCCCATAAGACAGCCACCCCCACCCCGTCCACAGATCCTGTGCTTCCTCCTCCTCCCCTGCCAAGATGCTTGGGGTCAGGTGGGGAGGGGAGGTGGCGAGGCGGGGTCCTGTCCAGCCCGGCCAGCTCAGAAGCCTCTTTCTCTGGCTTCAAATCACTTCCTCCATGGAGGAGATAAGGAGACTGCTCTGCCTCCCTCTTGTTGTAAAGCCTGTGTGAGAAAGAAGAATATGAAGGGCCTCACAGACTTCTTCAGAGTCCTGTTACTAGGTACTAACTTGCCTTCACTCCTCTGGAAGAAAAGAAGGGAAAAGTCTCGCACCAAGCCCCGAGGGAGAGGTCATTGCATTATTTTAATCTTATCGGACGTGATCTTCAGAGCTGTCGTGAGGTTGAGGAGCCAAGTGGCAGTGAGTTGAAGTGAATGCTCTGGCCCACACAGCCTGACCTCTTCTGCCCAGGCTCTGTGTCTGCCAGCATTCTGGCAACCAGGGAAGAGCATGTAATTTCCCACACGCCACAGTCCTGGGCACCAGGGAAGAGCAGAGAAGCAAAACCAAAGCCCGGTCCCCAGGAAGCTTGCTTTCTAGTCCTGAAATGAACAGGGGAGTGAGCAGGGCAAGGATGAGAGAAGGGGAAATGTGGAGAAATCTGTGCTGGGCCTGAGGATGGAAAGTGTGAGCAGCGTGGTCAGGAGGCCTCTGGGAGGAGAGCACCTTTCAGCAGGGGCCGGAGAGAGAAGGAGAGAAGGAGCCACCTCAGCGCCTCTCCAGGGTCTGCAGCCATCTGCAGTGAGGGTGGCCCAGAGGCAGGGACCCCACCTACTGAGCCCCTTCGCAGGCTCTGGCTGGCTTCTGGGGTGAGAAGCCTGGCTGCCTTCGGGGTGCCTGTTCAGCTGCTCCTCCTGTCTCGCAGCTCCCTGGAGACCTTTTCCCAAACCAGCTCAGTAGGTTTTAAGGAACAGAGGCTCCAGTGTGGCTTTCCTGCAGCAGCAGAGCATCCCAGGTCTCCATGGGCAGCTCCTGAGCGGCTCTCTCCTTCCGCTTCGGGAATGTTTTGGAACTTTCAAGGCCGGAATGAACTTACCGGGAGATACTGGCCTGGCAAGAGAAGCCGCTGACCACCTCTGGTGATGAGTTCTTCTTTTTTTTGGTGGTGGTAGAGATGGAACCCAGGGCTCGTGCTAGGCAAGCACACTACCATTGAGCTGTGTCCCCAGCCTGTGACTTCTCCTTTAAAGCTTTAGAGCCCTACTCCCCAGAGGCTAGAAGGGTACAGAATGTTGTGATGCATAGAATTTCAAGAGGAGAGGCTTTTAGGGACTATTCTCACCCTTGCCTGTCCAGAAGGGGTATTATAAACATACCCAGCTGTGTGGGCTCCAGGAGTTTCAGCCTGTACATTTACCCATTTGGGAGATTCATTTATTCTATTCATTATTGTCTTAAATGGTGTGTGTTTTTTAAAAGGGAATTCTTTTGAAATAAGTTATTTCCAGAAAATAACTTAAGGATCAAGAAAATTTTTATACATGAAGAGACTCCAGGGTCCGGGCAGCTCTGTCATGACAGATCCTTGTCATGCTGCATGGTCTGGAGGGGCCCTGTGGGTAAGATGGGGTGACTTCAGTGGTGCCCCAGAGCAGGCAGCCCAACCACTCACCTGGGAGCCTCCCAAGACTGCAGTGATGCCCCGCGGTGGTGTGGCACTCCTGGCCGCTGCTGGCCCCAGAGCTGCCCTGGCCAGAGGCTTTGCTGCTCTGGTCCCCTGGTCAGGAGCATCCTCAGCGATGCCAGGGGAGCAGACTTCCTGGAGAAAGCGTCTGCACTCGCCATCCTTAGTTCCAGAGACCCAGACCTCAGGAGGCCTGCGCCTTCCCGGAGCTGCGCTCAGCACCTCCCTGCCTGAGTATGGTGCCCTGGACACACACACAGACCTCTCTCGGCCCCTCCAAATAAAAGCCATCTTCCTCTCCCTCTGTGCTATCCTAGCCCATGTGGTCCACTGAGCCTCCTTCCTTCATCTTTGTTCTTAGGTGGGCTGGGTGGGGGAGGCTGGGATGTTAATGAGGAGGCCCGAGCAGCAGAAGCTGGGTCTGGGAGGCCCCAGGGTCGCAACATCACGAACCTGATGGCTGATGCTCCTTGGTGTCACCGCCCAGGTCAGTCCTGTCCAGCAACTCATGGTTTCCTGAGCCCCTGGTGGTGGCCGTGGGGTGCAGCGGGGAGCAAGACAGCAGGGCCCACCTTCCCCAGTGTCCCTGATGGAGGAGGCCAGCTCCTCAGCAGGTGGTGCTGGCACTGTGTACACAGGGTGTGGGGAAGAGCAGAGGCGGCTTGTGGTGCAGGCAGCGAAGGTGTTGGAGTGGGTGGGCCTGAGCGGGGCTCTCCAGGTGTGGGGGGCTGCCTGGTGGGCGAGCTGGGGGTGCAGGGAAGGAAGCCCTGTCGGGGAGAGGGGGTTCTGAAAAAGAAGACCCCTCCCACTCCGGGCAATTCATTCCAGACCAGTGGCACTCAGGGCCCAATTTGAGGAAACCCATTTGTCATCGTGACGCAGAGATCCATTTCGGATTCTCACCGGGATTCAGGCTGAATTTTCCCCTGAGTCTTTAGTCCTTACCCTGCAACGAGAAGCAGTGCTGATGATTGTGTCTGGGGGATGACAGCGTCTGCCTGCCCATCTCCCTCTCCTTCTCCTGCCAGGCAGCAGCTCCTGAGGGCACACAACGGTCACCAGTGCCCGCCTGGAGCAGGCTCACTGCTGAAACAGTGAAGCTCACTTTTTTCAGAGGTATTTTGAGGATACATCCATTTTCCCTAAGTGAGACCTACTACTTCCATTTATAAATCTGAAACAGGAGCCACCTCAATTTTAGCAGTGTAGGGCTAAGAGTTCCTGCCCGGTGTGGCAGCCGCGGGAATCTGCAGGTGTACTTCTTTGTCTCAGGTGAAAATGTGTGCAGCTCACACCTAAGCGCTGTAGGACTGCTATCTGAGTGAGCGGATTTTTTAAATCTTAGTTTAAGAAATGTCGAGTGTCCTTTCTGGGAAAAGGGGGGCTGTCAATACGTGAATGAGCTGAGCGCTTTAAGGTGGGTTTTTTGAGTGGGAGGGAAAAAATCTTGTCCTGAAGTTTTGAAACTTTGCTTTATTGCAATTCTTTCTACTGTAAAATAGAAATAATGTCACCTCCCTAGGCAAGATAAGGCTGCGTGTGTGCCTGTGTCAGGGACAGTGTTGTGGTATTAAGGTGACATCACAGGCAAGGAAACGAAGGCCGGGAAGGGGTTCCCAGCCCTGGCTGCTCATCTGTGTCACCTGGGGTGTTTGCACGCCTGGTTTGCATGCTTACCAGTGCCCCTGTGGCCATGCTGTCCCTTGAACCCTGTTCCCCACCAGTACGACTCGACTCGCTCATCCCGAAACTCCCTCCCGAAGCCGACTCCTGTCCCTGAGCTTTGTGGGCTTTCCGTGGCTTGGCCGCGTCACCTGTTGGTTTCCTGCCCTGAGCTTGGGAGCTGCGAGTCCTGCTGGTCACCTGGGCCTGTGGCTGCCAAGCTCCTTGTAGGCCTCCCAGCCACGGTGGCACCGGGAGGGGCTTTGGGGAGGGGACAGAGCAGTGTACCCTGAGGGCCTCCTTGGGGCCGGTGGAGGGGACCGGCGCTGAGAACCCCAGTGCCTGGACTCCTGGGAAAATTGTCTGAAATAGGCGAGCCTGCTGCAGGGAGTTCCCTGGCGTGGAACTGCACAGCATGAGCCTGCAGCCGCCTTCAGCAGCCAGTGAGACTCTGGCCAGCCTGGGACCCGTACGGCCTCTCCTGCCTCCACCCCTAGGCTTCATGGACCAAGTCTTCCCCGGCCCCACCCTGTGCCCTCAGCAGTGATGTGCACAAAGACCAGGCAGGGCCGACTCGGTGTCCCCTCCGCTCACACCCATGTGAGCAGAAAGGCTGTTTGACCCAGGCCACCCAGAGCGAGGGCTCCTGAGTTCGTGCTCCCTGCTGTGTGTGCCTGCAACTGGACTGAAAATATGGGCTTTATTTCAGACACTGAAAAGAAACACTGTCCTACACAGGGGCCACCAAGCCTGAGCCAAACCTGGATCCTTGTCACACATTCTTCGGGTTATCATTTTGGGTGATAAGAGTAATTCTCTGATACTGTGCACAGCAGGTCTGGGGAAGTGAGGAGCTGGCCCCAGGGAAGCAGGAAGGGGCCAGACCAGGAAACAGGCCCTGCCTGGAGAAGGCTCACTGATGCCAGGGTGTGAGGTCCAGCCATCATGGGGTCCAGTTAGCTCCAAAGAATCAGCGTAGTGCCTCGGAGCCCCTGTCGGTACTGAACAAATGAGTGACCGGATGAAGGAGTGGTGCCGGCCTGCTGCCACCCACAGGAGGACGCGGTTGGCGACAGTGTGCCGTAGGAAGGACAGCAGCCTCCCCTCAGCCAAGCCACACACACACACACACACACACCCAGGCCCAGAGCCGCATCCTTGGAAGGGCCTCACCCATCTGCGGCTGGTGGGGCAGGGACCTAAATAGCCCGTCCAGGTCAGCTCCAGCGGGCTCCTCCCCGCATCCTGGCCATCTCCGGGTTGCTCGTGGTCACCATCTGCCTGCCCCATCCCTCTTTCCCGGAGACGTTTCACCACTGTCCTTTTCTCTCCTCCTCCTTGGGGTGCAGATCCTGGCCAATGTCTTCCTCTACCTGTGCGCCATCATCGTGGGCGTCATGTCCTACTACATGGCCGACCGGAAGCACCGCAAGGCCTTCCTGGAGGCCCGCCAGTCTCTGGAGGTGAAGATGAACTTGGAGGAGCAGAGCCAGCAGCAGGTGAGGCGTGGGGAGCTGCCGAAGGGGTTCAGTGGGGAGGCCTTGGGCCTGGAAGCCAGGAGGAGAGGAGCCAGCGCAGCGCCAGGCTCCCTGGGCTGGGAGTTCTCAGCTGGCTCCCTTGTTTGCTCACCTGCTTGGCCCTGCGTGGGCTCCCGGCCACCTGAGGGCTGCTTACGACTGCGGGGGAATCACTCCCCCAGGTCGTCTCCATGCTTGACCTCGACCTCCCTCTACCCCCGTTTCTGTTTGTTTTTTCAGTAATGTACACTTTTCACAGAAATGCGTTGCCCAAGTCGCAGCAGTGACTCCCTGGGTTCTTTTCTCAAATGGGAGGCGTTGATGGGTTTCTTTTGAGTTCTTTTTCTTCTCTGCCATTCTTGCCCTGTCCCCAGGCCCTGGCAGTTTGGGTCTGTGTACCTACTGTGTGCCGAGGGCGGCTGGACCCATCCTGCAGCCCCACGCCCCTCCCTGGGAGTGAGAGCTCTCCTCTTCCTTACTACATTCTAAGTCACTTGAGCAGAGGGAAAACCACCCGGTCCCTGGGCCCCCTGTTTACCCTTTTCCGTCTGGAGAAGGCCCTGCTTTTCCCACTCGCTGTCTCCTGGCTCTGCTCCAGCCTAATGCACGACAGAATGGTCCTCCTGGGTCCCTTGTGACTCAGCCTCATAAATGGATTTCGGTCTGAATTCCTCTCAGATGCTTTTTGAAGGTCTTCCAGAGATTTTACCCACCATTTCCTGTCATCTGCAGGTTTATCTCCACTTCTTGAAACGCTCTGGTCCTTTGCTCTGGGGACTGCATCATTTTGTGTTCACAAGGTCCTGTGTGCTCTGGATCTACTGGAGTTGTTTTCATGACCCTGCCTCAGAGGTGGATGGGGCTGTAGTTTCGGGTCCTGAGCCTGGAGGGAATACCGCTGTTGGGCCGCCTGTCAGTCAGCTCTTTGTCACCGTAACCGAAGAGCTGAGAGTAACAGCTCGGAGAAGGAAAGGCTTCTTCCTCTCGGCGTCAGAGGGTGCAGTTGGGGGTCAGCTGGCTCCGTGGCTTTGGGCAGAAATATCCTGGCTGCAGCGAGGCCACATGAGAGCTGCTTATTTCAAGGCAGCAGGAAGCTGAAATACCTAATGGGCTGGAAGATAAAATAGTTTTCTCATTGCTGAGACAAAATACCCGGCACCCAGAAGTTAAAGGAGGAAAGGTTTTATTTAGCTCACATTTTGTAGACGTTTCATTCCATAGTTGGTTGGCTACAAGGCACAGCACCATGGCAGAGGGACATCACAGGGACCCCTCCATGGGAGGGTAGACAGGAGGCAGCAGGAGCCAGCAGCCAGCCTCCTTCACTCTCTCCCTTTATATTCCTTCCAGGCTGTGAGCCTCCTATTGGTGCCACCCCTACCCAGGGTGGGGCTTCCACTGTCCACGCCCTCAATCCCAGCATCACACTCTCCATCCACATTCACACAGCTAATCCAGCCATGTCTGAAACTCCCCACCTATGACTGTATGAGGCTTTGGCGACATCTAGACACAAGCCATGACAGTGGTGTAGCACATTTACTGATATGCGTATGTCCAGCCACCCCTGCATCCCTGAGATGCAACCTGCTTGATCGTGATGTGTGGTCTTTTTGATCATTCGCCAATATCTTATTGAGGATTTTTGCATCTATGTTCATGAAAGAGATTGGCCTGTACTTTTCTTTTTCAGTCAAGTGATTGTCCGGTTTGGGAATCAGAGTGACGCTGACTTCCAAGAATGACTTTGGAGTACTCCTTCCCTTTTAATTTCATAAGGAATTTGAGGGTTATTGGCTCTATGTCCTCCCAGAGGTTCTTGTAGAATTCAGCAGTGAATCCATCAGGTCCTTGCTTTTCTTGGCTGGTGGGTCGTTCCTACCCCATACCGGAGATCGAACTCAGGACTTTGCACTTGCCAGGCAGACGCAGCACCACTGAGCTACATCCCTGGCCCTGGCCAGTGGGTTTGTTACCCAGGCCAGAGTGCTCTTGTACCTCTGAGAGCCTGCTTTCCTCACCTGTAAAGCAGAGGTGCTGAAAGAGCCTTGCAGGGTTCCTGCGGGGTCAGACGGGAAGCACAGACAGAGGTGCTTTGTGCCTGCAGAGCTTGACCACAGTCGCAGGCCAGCTGGGGTGCAGGGGCCCATGAGCATCACTCTCTGAGGGTTGGTGCTGCAGCCTGGGGCCTGGCAGCGAGGCCTTTCCTGGGTGCCTGGACCCTGGGACTCTGGAGTGGCCTGCGTCGGGCACTTCTGCATTTGCTGCCCACCTGTGCCAGCAGAGCACACAATGGTCCTGCAAGAGAGAGGCTGAAATTACTCAGAAGGGGAGGACGAGGTGCTAGTGGCCCTCCCCGGGCCTCTGGGGCACACAGCAGGTGACCTAAATGTCCATCAGAGGATGAATCCGTCTGGCCCAAATCACACCCACCCTGAGTAGGACATTGGGCTAGTTCTCACCAGGAGAGCTGGTCTCGGGGTGAGTGGGGCTCTGTGGGACTGCTTGCTGTCACCTTGCAGGGCTGGGCTTCTGCTGCCCGCTCCTGTGTGCCCCTCAGCTGAGAGCGAGATCAGCTGCTACTTCACCTCCTCTCCATGTCCTCGGCTGGCTGTGGCCTCATGGCTACACCACATTCTGTGGGGAGATTTATAGTAATGTTCCCTTTTTTTTTGGTTACTGATAATTTATGCCATTAGATTTTTTTCCCCTTTTTTTCTTGCTAGGGTTTAACGTTTTAGCCTCTTTGGTCACCACCTTATGTCTTTGTTACTTTCCTTGTCTTTGTTACACTTCCTGTCTATAATTCATTAATTTATGCTTTTGATTGGGTCATCTTCTCTTTTTTACTTTCTTTGGTTTTACTTTGTGGCCTTTCTACCTTCTTGAGATGGAACTTAAATAATTTTCAGTTTTTCTTTTCCCAAACTTGCATTTAATGCTATAGATTTTCCTTATTAGAATTGCTTTAGCTTACCCTGTAAGTTTTAATATGTCATATTATCATGGTCGTTTAGTTCAATGTAGTTTCTAGTTTCATTGAAATATATTTGATCCATGGGCTACTTAGAAGCATATTGATTAGTTTCTGAACATTTGGGGATTTGTTTAAAATTATGCTTTTGCTGTTGATTTTTAGTTTAATTCTACTGTGGTCAGAGAACATACATGCGGTCAGTTTTGATGCCCTTGAGAATCATGTGTATTCTGCAAACTGTGTTTAAATATCTTTGAAAGTAAAATAGTAGTGGGCCGGGGATTTAGCTCAGTGGTTTCTCTGCCTGCTGCGCAAGCGCAAGGACCCGAGTTCAATCCCCGGTACCAAAAAAAAGAAAATAAAATAGTAGTAAGTATCATTTATGTCATGTTTGCATCTACCTCAAACTAATTCTTTTATCCTTTTGGTCATAATGCAGAGACTTTGCAAAACTTAAGCTTCATTTAACCATCTGCTGCCCCCATTTTCTGGCTGTTGTTGTCATGAATTTTAATTGAACATATATTTAAAACCCCACAGACATTATTATGATTGTCTGATGCAGTTACTGTTCACTACTTATATTCACCCACAGCTTTGCCCTCTCGATTGTGCCCCATTCTGTCTTTATTTCTGTGCTTCATCTTTTTTTTTGTACCGGGGATAGAACTCGGGTCCTTGCGTGTGCACAGCAGGTGGCAAAACCACTGAGCTAAATCCCCAGCCCTCTCTGCTTCATCTTAAAGAATCCCCTTTAGTATCGTTTTTCATGCAGCCCTGTCAGCAGTAAATTTTCTCCATTTCTTAAAATTTTATTAGTCCATGTTTGCAACACATATGATGACATTCATTGTGGGGAATTGATACATGTACATAGCATCTTAATTCTTTTTTTTTTTTGGTACCAGGGATCGAACTCAGGACCTTGCCCTTATGAGGCAGGCGGTGGAACCATTGAGCTAAACCCCCAGCCCCTCCATTTCTTATTGTCTGGAAATGTGTTTATTTTGTTTTTATTTGTGAAAGACACCTGCCTTAGTTTATTTTGTGCTGCTATAACAGAATACCTGAAACTGGATACAGATAAAGGACAGAAATGTGTTTCTAACAGTTCTGGTGGGCAGGAAGTCCAAGCCCGGTGTTTGGCCTGGTGACGGCCTGTTGTGCATCCTCGTGTGGCAGATGGGCTGCTAGCCGCTTGCTGTGTGAAGAGCAGTCCTCAAAGCTGCCACCCTGACAGCCCCACCTCTTGGCACTGCCATCCTGTCAGCGCCTGGATGTGGGGCCAGCACAGTCAAATCACAGCAAGGCTTTTTGCAGATAAGGGATTCTCGGTTGGGAGCTTTTTACAGCAGCCTCTCGGGGGTGCCTTCTGCTACCCTCAGGCTCCATCATTGCTGCAGTCAGGCCTGCGTCACTCTGCTGCATTAATGCTTATTATTCTCTCCGGTTGCTTTTCCTTTTTTTTTTTTGGTACCAGGGATCGAACTCAGGACCTTGTGCTTGGGAGGCAGGTGTGGCGCCACTGAGCTAAACCCCTGGCCCTGCATTGTTCTTTTTGCCTTGTCTTCCCACGGTTTTACAGTGATGTGCCTTGGAGTCTTCTCTGTAGTTATCAGTGGAGTTAGAAGAGTTTCTCGAATGGCCGGCTTGCAGATTTTCAGCCAATGTCTTTTTATTGCTCCTGCTGCACTTCCCTCTCCTTCTAAAATTCCTTGACAGATATTTTTATTATGTTCCATACTCAGCCTCTTTCCCGTTCTGAATCTTTTTTTCCTTTCTGTGCTTCAGATTAAATATACTGTACCTGACTTCCAGTTTACTTCTGCTTTGTCAAATCAGTCCTTGTCAAATCCTCTGCTCGTTTATTAAGTCCTTAATTTCAATTATTGTGTGTTTTCAGTTCTTGAATTTCCATTTAATATGTAAGACTGGACTTCAGTTCTCTGGTGAAGTAGACCATGATGTCATCTATTTTGGGAACTTATGAAACATTTATTTTACAGCCCTGACTGACAGCCATAGTATCTGGAATACATTGGATCTCCGGCAGCCTGGCACTTTGTTATTAAATACTGGACATTGTGCATGGAAAATGGCAGCAGCTCTGAGTGGTGTTGTGTCTGTCCAGGGAGATTTGTTTTCCTGCAGCGACAGATCACCGTGACCCGGCGTGGGGCGAAGGTGACTCGAGGCCGGCCGGCCTGGGCACTGGTCTGCAGTGCTGTGTGCCAGCTCCTGGGACATCATGCAACAGGGTCCTGGCTGGAAGGCTGACCCCTCTGGGGACCCAGGCCTCCCAGCACCATGGAACCGAAGCGGCCCTTTGTAGCCTCTTTGATATCACTTCCTGCTTGGATTCATGGGGGAACAGAGGACAGGAAGCAGCTCGCTCTTCTGTGCTTCTCTTTCCTCGGCATGGCAGCCCTTTGCTCTCTCTGCCTTGGAAGCTTTGCTCAGCACTCACGTTTCTCCAGCCCTGGGGCGACCTTCCATGCTCTCTGCTCGGCTCCTCACCCTGGCCTCCAGGGAAGGCTGTCAGTATGTGTTTCTCTCTCCTCTGAATCTTGTCCCTCAAGTCTTAGCTACCTTAGTTGTTTCCCATTGTTGTCACCCAGCTGTCATTGTTTGTTTGTATTTTTTGTACTTATTCAGTTTTTATAGTTGTTCTTGACTGAAGGGTTGGTCTGGTATAAGCTCCTCTATAATAGCAAGAAGCAAAAGCTGCGCATTATTTTTATTTTATTTTATTTATTTATTTATTTATTTATTTTTGGTACTGGAGACCGAACTCGGGTCCTTGCACTTGCGCAGCAGGCGGCGAAACCACTGAGCTAAATCCCCGGCCCTGGGCTTTAGTTTTAAATGTTTTAAGTTTATCTTCGAAACATTAAAAAGTACATGGACTATAGTAATGGCTATTGTATTCCATTATGTAGTCTTCCATGGGATCCTGTAGGTGGACATGTAGATTATTTCCAGTATTTTGCTACTGTATACACTGCTGTAATTAATTTTCTCACAGGGACACCATGTCATGCTTGTGCACATATATCTGGAGAATATAACTGCTGGATCAAAGGGCACAGGCAATTCCACGTTTTATTTATTGTGGTAAAATTACACATTTTATTTTACTGTGGTAAAATACACAGAGTGTAAAATTTACAATTTAACCAATTTAAGTGTACAATTTAATAGCACTAAGTACATTCAAAATGTCATGCAGCTGTCACCACTATCCATGTCCAGAACTTTTTCATCTTCCCAAACAGAAAGTCTCTGGGCAGTCAGTAATAATTCCTCCTGCCCAGCCTCTGGGAAGTACTAGTTTGCTTTCTGTCTCAATGACGTTCCCTATTCTAGGTATGTCATATAAGAGGAATCCTGCGATAATTCCCCTTTTGTGCCTGGCTCCTTCCATTTCACCTAAAGTCTTCAGGTGTCATCTGTGTCACGGTCCTCGAGGAATTCCCTTCCTTTTCCAGGCCAGGCCCCTCAGCGTGTGCACCCATGGGATACCTGAGAGGTGTCCTTTGGTTGTTTACCCCTTTGTCCATTGAGAGTAGAGCTGTTATGAGCATAGATGCGTAAGATCTGTCAGTCTCTGCCTTCTCTTCTTAGGGGGACATACCCAGAAGTGGGACTGCTAGGTCATATGGTAGTTCAGTGTTTAACTTTTTGAGGAAGCAGCCATGTGCATTTTCAGTGTTGATAAATACTGCCAAATTGTCTCATATACAGGCTCAAACAGTTTATATTCCTCCCCACAATGAATGGGAGTGCACTTAGGCGCTTAACTTTGCCTTGTTTATCTAGAGAAGACTTACTTGCTTTGAGAACCCCCAGTTCCCTGGGATGGTCCTCGAGAGGGAGGACTTCAGACCCAGGTCCTCTCACTCTCCTGCTGCCCTGTGCCTGCTCCTGTCCCTGTGGCTGACCACAGAGTCCGCACAAGACGGAGAAGCCCCACTGGTGAACTTGGACCTGGGATTTGTATCCAGCCCTTTTGCCAGCATTGTCCGGGGACAGCAAGCCCTGCTTTCCCACTTTCTCCCGGTGTGACCTTGATACTTTGCTTCCCTATTTCAGTTTAGTCTTCTTAAAAATTGGAGTTAAAAAAAATATTGTCAAGGGTTGTTTGGGAATCACATGGCATGAGAAAGTGGAGGGGTGAGTGTGAAAACCGTGAAACCCTTTGGTGCTGTTTGCTGCTGTGACGCAGCCCTGGCCCTGGGGACCGCTGGCTGGAAGTGAGGTGGGGGTGGGTGGGAGCTGGCTGGGCTGTGTGCCCTTCCCCAGGGCCAGGCAGGACAGAGGTCGCCCGTCCCAGGTGCTGGGCTGACGCGGGTGGCTGATTTCGCATCCCCAAGAGCTTGTGCTGGTGCCACCTGGGAGCGGAGCTGAGTGTGGCTGGGCAAGGAAGCTGCATGGTCCCCTGTCACCTTCTCTTGCCCTGGGAGAGAGGAAAGCGGCCAACAGGCAGGAAGCACTGGCAGGAAAGCAGAGGCTGATGTGGACCTGAGGCCATGAGGTCAGGGCCAGCGAGGCTGCCTGTGTGCAGTGCTGAGCTGTCTCCTAAGGCTCAAGCGGTGCTGGGATGGCACTAATTCTCCTCCTGGTGGAGCAGCCTCCTTTCAGAAACCAGGCCTGGGGCTGTCTCTGCTGTGTCAGTGTGCACCTGTCTTGTTTCCTAATCGGCCTTGGGCAGGCGGCAGGAGGGAGGCGCCCTGCTCCTGGGCTGTGTGGCCTTCACAGATCAGTCCCTCCCCGCATCTCACCTGCCTCCTCTGCTGCACAGTGAGGCCGCTGGCCACAGGGGTCCTGCCCAGGGTTCTCTGGCACTGCCCAGGGGTCTTTCTCTCCCTTGGGGAGATGACTGCCCTCTTCGGGGTTGGGTGGCAGATGGCCGTCGTCCCCTGGGAAGGACCGAGTCCCTCTGTGCAAAGGTCCCCTTCCACCTGTTCAGCAGGACGGCATGTCCCGCGCACTGGGCAGATGGAGATGGAGAGCCCCTGGGTGAGGAGAAGAGTCTGGGACCCGTACCTTTGCTACACTGCCTGGCCTGGCCCGGCCCAGCCCCAGCCCCTCTGCCGGCAGAGCTGGGCCTGGCCCCCTCCAAGGCTGTGTGGGTGAGATGTGCTCTGAGTGTGGTGTTGGGGTGCAAAGCAGCATCCTTTATAGCTGCCAGGGACAGACCTGGCTGGGAAGGGCGCCTGGTGGCCTTTACCTGCCGGGAAGCGGGGCTGCGTGGACCTCGGGCTCTGTGCCTCCTCTCCTCTGGTTGGAGGGCTCAGAAGTCGGCACTGTCTGTTGGGATCCCAGGTGACCATAGGGCAGCCTGCTGTGTGGCTGGCCCTTCTCTGGGGGGAGAGGGGCCTTGCTGCCCACGCTGGCGGCGGGGAGGCCGGGCGGGGACACTGGAGTGCGATGGGGCCCCGGGACTCCAGCCACCGTGTCCATTGCCGGCCCCTGGCGAGCGTGGCGGGGGCAGGCTGGCTTTCTGCTCGGCTCCTGTGAGAGAGAGCACAGGAGCCCAACGGCTGCCAACCCCGTCCCTCTGCCCCAACTTGGCCCCAGACCATGGTGCTGGGCGGTGCCGTTTTGTGCCAGTTAGCTAGGTGGTGACCCGGCCTGAGAGTCAGCCTCCCTCCAGGAGCCTGAGTTTGGGCCCTGGGCCCAGGCCTCTCTTGTGGGAGCTCACGTCTGCTGCTTCTCCCGAACCCCATTCCGCCCTGACCTTGGCCCGGCTGCTTCCCCCTCCCGCCCCAGGCCTCGTGCTCTGAGGACAAGTGCAGTCTCCTCAACCTTGAGCCCGGTCTTACCCAGGAGGGTGGTGAGGGAGGCCAGTTGCCTCCTGGGGTTGTTGGGCTTCCAGGGCCAACCCCGAGTGCTGTAGTTGCCCTGGCAACGGCCTGGGCAAAAGGTTGGCTTGGGAGGAAGAGCACACCTGCCTCTTACTTGCCGCCTGGGGGCCACGCACGGACACCCGCCCAGCGCCAGCCTTGGGCCACACTCGCTCTCTTAGCCTCCTTGCCGTAGCCAACAGGCTGGGTTGCTGATTTAGCCTTGACTGGCGCTTGCTGTGAGAAAAGCCCGAAGGTGACTCCCTGACACAAAGGAGGGATGAGTGCTTCTCCTGCCTCTACTTCCTACCTCGGGATCTCACTGCGTCTCGTCTCAGCATTCCCGGATGTAGAAAAACAGACGCGGGCGTGGATGCAGGCGTGGAGCCCGCAGGGGCAGGATGTCCTAAGGCAGCGGTGGGGAACCAGTGGGCCGTTTGTTATCATTGAAAGCTCTAAAAGGTTTGCCATCGCTGTCCTAAAGCCCTGGTGGCTCCTGGTGGCAGTGGGAGGACCTTGCAGCGTCCAGGTGGCCCTGGGCATAGGTGGTGAGGACAGCGCAGCTAATGGCCCCTTGAACAGCTGTGTCGCCAGGGCTCTCCTGCCCTTGCTGTGACCTCCCGAGCACTTTCTTCCCCCCCAGTCTCGGGGTCACAGTGGCCGGAGTGGCCATGTGTTCTGCCCTCCCCTGGCTGTAAGAATGAAGTTCTGTTTGGTGATACCGGAAGTTCCACTGAACACCTACCTAGTGTCAGGCCCTTGATGGGCTTGTTTCATTTGAGAATGAAAGAACTCGTTTACTAGTGGACACTTAGCCTGCTGAGGGCTCCGTGAAGAAGGTCTGCTCTCCAGGAGGATCTGTCAGATAGGCCCTGCACCTGCTGGCATCTGTTTTGTTTGACCTCCTCAGAGTTTTAAAAATGTATAACCCTTACAGACTTACACGTTCTGTAAAATAACCTGGGTTTTTAACTGCCTTGGAAAGGGAAAGGACCTAGCAACACAAGAGCGAAACGTTCACCTTGTGACCAGGCCCCTTAGTGCAGGACCTGAACATAGCTGCATCTGGGCAGGGGCTCCACAGCAGACAAGACCTTCACAGCACCGTTCTGTAACCGAGGAAAGTTCTGGCAGTACCTTCTAGGGTGATGGTTCACCCCTTGGGCCACATCTCCAGTTGACAGCTCGTTAACTTACCAAACCTCCATGGAGTGCCTGCTCAGTGCCTGCTATGTCTGGCGAGCGCTCCAGGCACCACACACGTGGCTGTCTCTCTCCTGAGGCTGCAGCTACCTTGGCCTACACAGAGGCCCCTGTCCTTGGGGACTGTCTAGGACTCCAGGCCAGTGGCCTCCACATGGGTCCCTGGGAGACCAGTCGTCTCCCATGTGATCAGGACCTTCTGCCCCCTGGAGCTCTTTGGAGTACTGGTCTCCTTTGACCTTCTCTGCACAGATGACCAACTACTGTACTTAGATCGTGGTGACCCCATCCTTTGGATAGGAACAGCACATGTGGGCCCCTGAGTGGCAGCAGCACTGGAGTTTCTAGATTTCACACAGGGTCCTTGTCCAGAATGGCGAGCTCTTTGGGCCCGGACCTCCCCAGGCTGCAGGCCTGGTCTTCCTGCTCCTCATTTCCTGCCTCCCACAGCCACCTCTGCTTAGTCAGGCTAGGACGGGCAGGCCCCTGGTGGGATCCGGTGACATTCTGGCTTCCAGAGGACCCGGAAACTCCCCAGAATTTGGATAAATTAAGAACAGGATCAGGAGAGGTCAGTTTGCTGAACACTTATGGGTTTGCTCATAGCCTTTGGTGTGTCACAGTGACACGTCTCTATTTGTACACAAGCATGCAGCATGTATGTAGGAAGCTGCGCCTCCTACAGACAGGCAGCTCACACACACCTCTTGCAGATACTGTAGATGCTTGCGTGCATTCGGGCTGCCGTGCACGCGCACACACACCTGGACATTGCTGGTCTCCTTCCCATCTCACAGGATGTTGTGAATACCTAGCTTCTCACCAGCCAAGTTCGTTTGTCCAAATCCCTCCTGGCTGCCTTGCTGTAATTAACTCATGAGCGCCTC
Organism: Heterocephalus glaber; assembly: GCF_053883595.1. Lineage (NCBI taxonomy): Eukaryota > Metazoa > Chordata > Mammalia > Rodentia > Bathyergidae > Heterocephalus > Heterocephalus glaber. Next base: position 42,696,846 of record NW_028258305.1, read on the forward strand.
ATCAGAGCATCAGCTGTAACAACTCAGGACCCCTGGGAGTGACGCTGGCCTCCTTCCTGCATCTCAGCCCTGCGTTCGCCAAGTGCGAAGCCTGGCCTGAGTCAGTGCTGCAGAGAGGCTAATGCTGGCGGAGGCCGTGCTGGCAGACGGCCCTGGCAGGGACAGCTGAGCAGCTCCGCGGCTCTCTGTTCCAGGTGAAGAGAGCCTGCCCAGGAGGTCAGGAGGCCAAGTGCCCTGCCTCAGCCTGCTGTGGCCTCTCCCCCTGGGGCCCAGGCGCCCCTGCCAACCCTCCAGCCCATCCCGGGGCTGCCCACTGCCCGGGAGAAGCCATGCAGAAAGCTTCCTGGTGACTTTCAGGACTTTTTCTTTCTCCAGGTTTTGGTTCGTTTCCCACAGATGGTCAGGGTCTTGCCTTTGTCACCATGTTAGTTTTAGGGTAACTGTCGAGGCAGAGCAGGGCTGGAGAGAGAACAAACCTGTTGCCTTCTTCCCTTGGTGCAGGGCCCGTCAGCCCCAGGCCTGGGCTCCGGGATTTGGCCAGCCTGCCTCCCGTGGGCCAGCTTTCCTTCTGGGCTTGAGCTCCTTCCATGGCCTTCTCGGCTGCTGTCAGGGAGCGAGGGCTTCCACCTCTCAGGCCCGCACACGCTGCACTGTGTGACCCGAGAGCCCCTTCCCTGTCTGAAAGCTGCAGTCTGTTTCCCGACAGCCTCACCTCCTTAGCCTTCTCTCCTGGGCCTGCAAATGCATCTCCTCCCTTTTCCACACTCCTGAGGTTGGCTCTGTGACCCCACTTCACCCTCAGATGCCCAGGCTCCATGGTCCCCGATGAAGGCCGGGTGCTGTGGTCTTCCTCGGGGAGTAGGGGGACCTGGGCAGAGGACCTGGTGGTGGATGGGCCCAGGGCTCTTACTTTCTGTCCATACCACCAGGGCCTGTTTAGTTCACCACTTCATGCTGAAAATTCATTTTCATTGTGACAGCATCTCAGAAAGGCAGACTCTGCCCCTCCAGGAGTGATACACCACCCCCCATTCTGTTCTCCTGCAGTCAGTTTCAGGGAGATCATTCCCTTAGCCCTTTGGAAAATCATCCTGGACGTTTCACCAGATCACTGTGGAGTAAACCCCTATTAAATCCATCCTCTGTGTCTTCTGCAGTTTTCCTTTTGGAAGATTTTATACTTTGAACAGAGGCTTAAGAGAACGCCCAGTGCGTGCCGAAGGAATGAAGCTTCCCCAAGAAAACTGGGGCGGTTGCAGAGAAGTTAGGGTCAGGGTTACAATCACAGCTGGAGGCAACAGGAAGTGTTGTGTTTACTGTTTAAAAAGTATTTTTAGAAGAAGAGCTACCACCGCCATATAGCAACGTGAAAAACATTTGCAGTTTTCTCTTAATTCGAACCCCCCAAGTTAAAGGATCCTTTCCCTTTTGTATCCTTCTGTCTTTATTGATATGCACGTTGTCTTCACAGAGTACGATTTTGCATCCTGTACTTCTCTGTCATCATTCTCTTGTTATGACAGTTTTCATAATGATCAGTTTTTCTTATGGTGAAAAATATATTTAGAATCAGCCAGCTGGACTCAGTTTAGAGGATCCCAGTTTTGTTGGAACATCCAAAGCATCATAATCAGGAGTCATACGCGTGCCCTCTTCTCTCCGTCAGCCCTGTCAGTGTCGCCAAGCTTGTTCACAGCCTGTTTGATCTGGCACTTGGTGGCCCTGAAATCCACAAGGAACACAGGTGTGGTATTGCCTGCTGCCTTCTTCGGGAAGAGCTCCATGCTGGGGGACCTGACAGTGGCAGTGTGGTCAGATGTATTCTCCTGGGCCTCTCCCAGGGGTGTCGGGGCTCCCTGCAGAGCCACAGCGTCCTGGGCCACTGGGCCACCAGTGAGGGATGGACAGGCCAGTCTTTTCTTCATGGCCATGGACACCTTCTGGGCATTGCTTTCGTGGCTTCAAAGCCTCTCCCTTGGCTTTGGCTTCGGGAGGGGCCAGACTTTCTTTGCTTTTGGTGCCTTCTCGGTGAAAGGGGCCATCGTGATCTTTTTAAACATTTTAAAAATTTATTTGATCACCTTCATTTTTTATTTGTTTTTATTGAGTACAGTCGACAAACAGTCATATATTTAAGGCTTACGTCATGTTTTGAGATACGTATACACTGTGAATCGATTACTGCAATCAAGCTAATTAACACATCCGCTGCTTCGCATACTTACAGCAATTCTTAATTTTCTCCACTTAGAAACATTTTATAATAGCACAAGTCAGAAAGGAACATAGGCGTACTATCTCACTCTTGAGAGATTGCAACAGTTCAGTGAACCCCATTCTAGACAGTTCCTTGATATCTCTATATATTAATGCATTTTTGAAAATGATGAATTGGGAATACCATATATACTGTGTTGTTTTGGTTTTTTTGTTTGTTTTTGGTACCGGGGATTGAACTCGGGTCCTTGCACTTGCAAGGCAGGCAGCGGGACCACTGAGCTAAATCCCTGGCCCAAATTATACTTTTTTTCCTTGGTACCAGGGATCGGAACTCAGGTCCTTGTGCTTGCATAGCAGGCAGCGAAACCACTGAGCTAAATCCCCGGCCCTCCATATATACTGTGTTGTAACCTGCTGTTTCATTTAACCATGTAGTGGGCACATTTTCACCTCAATAAATTCCTCTCAACATCATGATCTCTTAATGATAAAATTTTGTAGGGCCAGGGATTTGGCTCAGTGGTTCTGGTGCCTGCCTTGCAAGTGCAAGGACCCGAGTTTGATCCCCAGTACCAAAAAAAAAAATTTTGTATACCCCCATTCCCCACCCTTATACCCCTTCCCCTTTATTTGCTTCCTCTTATCAAATAGTCTTTGGCTACTTTCATGGTATCTGTTTAAAGAGTCTACATATTAGAGAAAACACGTGATACTTGTCTTTCTGAGTCTGGCTTATTTTGCTGAACATGATGATCTCCACTTCCATTTTGCTGCAAATGACATAATTTTGGGGCCGGGGATTTAGCTTAGTGGTACTGGTGCCTGCCTGACAAGTGCAAGGTCTCGAGTTTGATCTCCAGTACCAGAGGAAAAAAAAAAAAAGACATAATTTCATTCTTTATGGCTGAAAAATACTCCCGGGGTCCTGTATACCACATTCTCTTTGTCCATTCACCTGGGTGCGTGTCCACATCTTGGCTGTTGGGATTGTGCTGTGGTAAGCACAGGTATATAAGACTCGCTAGAGTGCTGACCTGACTGGGGAGTGGTACAGGTGAGCTGAGAGTAGCTCTTCCTTTAGTTTTCTGAGGACCCTGCATACTGACTCCCACAGGACTGTTCTAATTTGCTTTCCTACCAGCAGTGTAGAAGGTTCCTTCCTGCCCCATCCTTGCCAGTGTCATTGTTTGTGTTCTCAATGTTAGCCATTCCGACTTGGGTGAGAGGGAATTCCAGTGTAGTTTTAATTTGCATTTCCCTGGTGGCTACACATGTTCAACGTTTTTTCATATATTTATTGTCCATTTGTACCTTGTTTTTGTGAAATGTCCAATTCAGTTGATTGGGCTATTTGGTTTTATTTTTGGTACTGGGGATCAAACTCAGGTCCTTGTGCTTATGAGGCCAGGTGGCAGAAACACTGAGCTAAATCCCTGGCCCTGATTTTTTGATAATAGGTTTTTAAGTTCTTTATATATTCTACATGTTAATTCTTGGTCATAAGAGTAACTAGTGAGCCAGGCATGGTGGCACATGCCTGTAATCCCATTAGGCTTTCCTTTCATTCTGTTGGCAGATTCTCTTGCTGTTCAGAAACTTCTGATGTACTCCTTCCTGTTTGTTGAGTCTTGCTATTTTTCCTGTCCTATTGGAGTCCTATTCAAGAGTCTTTGCCTGTGCCTGTGGCTTCAAGTGTTCTCCCAGTTTCTAAGTTTCAATATCGTGATCATTTTTAAGGCTGCATAATCTTCCACCCAGAAGAGGTGTCACCATCTGATTGGCCACTTAACTTCCCTTTGGGCTGCTTCATTTTCCCATGAGTGTTGTCATGCCACAATGCAGATCTTTTGGCACATGTATCTATTTATGTCTTCTGGATTATTTCCTTTGGATAAGTTCCCAGAAGAGCCATTAATGGGTCAAAGACTTGGAACATTCTTATGATTCCTGGAACATACAGTAGCATATAGCTGTTATTTTTGGAAGGCAAGCTCTGCCTCTGCTTTGGAGCACCCCTGCCATGTGCATCAGCTCTGGGTCCCTGAGCAATCCCAGGGTGCTCTGGGTGACCCTGCGCCCACTGTGAGACCCACCAGAAAGTCCAGCCTCCTTCCTTTCCCAGGAATCCAAGGGCTGGGGTTGGGGTCTTGAGCTTAGGCCCTGAGAATGACTATCAGGGCTCCTCTGTGTGTGCATAAGCGTTTTTCTAGAAGATCCATAGCTAACATCACACACCCTTCTGAGGGCCCAGGATCCAGGAAGGGATTTAGAATCTCTGAAATACAAGCACAAACAAGGTCAGCAACAGTGGAGAGAGCCCAGCAGTGTGGGTGTAAATGAGGAGGGAAGACCTTTCTGGAAAGTGCCCTGTGAGGTGAGCGTTGGGTGCAGGTAGGGAGAGGTGTTCAGAGAGGCTGACGCCAGAAGCAGAGTGGTGTCAAGGGTCAAAGAAAAGGGAGTGGTCCCACCTGTCTGCTCGGAAGGCCCCCTCCCGCCTGCCCAGGAGCGAGGCAGGACATGGGACAGGTGGTGCCACCGGGAGAAACCCGAGGAAGTAGGAGGGAAGCCGGCGGCGGTGCTGAGGAAGGTCAGGTGCCATGTGGAAGGTGGACTGAGGAGTGCAGGCCGGGCCTGGGACCAGGGAGGCCTGTTGGAGACTTGCAGGATTGCAGTGGCTGGGGCTGGAGCACTTGCCTCGAATATGTGAGGCCCTGGGTTCAAGCCCCTGCCCCCCTGCCCCACAAAAACCCACAAAAAATCCCAGTGGCTTGCCGCCCACTGGTCATGTCCCTCTCTTGGACCCGGCCTGTCCTGTCCATAGCCACAGCCACCCACTTCCCGTCCACAGCCACAGCCACCCACTTCCCGTCCACTTCTCTCTGTCCTATCAGCTTTATCATATAAAGCCAGCTCATTATCAGATGACTCAAGGTGGACCATCTGCTCCTTAATTCTCAGAGGTTGACTGTGAGGTCTCCAGAAACCACGAGTAAATTGGTAGCCTGAAATCAAAACCACAGCTCCTTTCTTGTTATTTTTAAGGTTGGTATTTATTGACTTTCTGCCTTCACGAGTCATACACTGCTCTTTCAGATTGTTATGGAAATACATAACGTAAAGGGGGAAGACAGTGCCCTGTCGTGATGGGGACTCCTGGGATCCTGTGCTCGCTCCCGGCCAGCCTGGCTCTGTGCGGGTTGACAGTCCTGGCGAGGCTGGGCTGCAGCAGAGGGGAAGCGGGACTGATCAGGCCTGCTGTGAGCTCTGCTCGCCCGAGGATCCGGGGGACACAGAGGGTCTGGCCACGGGCCTGGCTGCTGGGGTTGCAGCTGCCCTCAGTCCGAGACCTCCTGCACTTGGCAGTTCCCTGTGGTGCACACGGGAGAGCAGGGGGTTGGTGTGAGTGGAGACAGGGTCCTCCTCCCCGTCCCTGCATCATCCTCCTGGCGCCAGGCAGCTTACGAGGCCCGCTGGAGTGACGAGGGACTCTTCTGACCTGACACAGCAGCGGAACTTGTAACCCGTAAGCCTGTGGCCAGCCCGGGAGCCTGGAAGAAAATCAGTCCTTCTTTTACAGGCACAACTGCTGTCTCGACACCCTTGGATTTTTTTTTTCCCAATACTGGGGATTGAACTGAAGGCCTTCACACTGAGCCGCATCCTAACCCTTTATTTTTTTATTTTGAGGCCAGGTCCCTAAATTGCCCAAGCTGAGCTGAACTAGCAATCCTCCTGCCTCTGCCTCCCAAAGTGCTGGGATTGTAGGCCTGCACCGCCACACCAGACTCTGTCATATTTTGCATCAAGTGACATGAGAACCCCTGAGACACACTGAGTGCTTGCTGTGTGCGGGGCACTGCTCTAAGTGCCTTGTAGGAATGAGTCACTTAGTTCTGGTTTGCTGCCTGGGAAACAAGGCCCAGGGGACCTTAGCAACTTGCCTGATGCCACACAGGGAGTGCAGCAGGGCTGGGGTCTCTGCTCCTAACCCGCCGCCTCCCGCCCCAGCCTCATGTGCCAGGGCAGTGCTGCCCCACGTGGAAGACGACCCAGAGAAACTCAGCCCCAGGACTCCGGCAGGCCTCTCCCTGGCTCCAGCTTTTCTTGTAAACCCTGAGTTTCGTCTGTCCACAGTCCAGGAGCTTTCTGCGCTGCTGGGCCCCAGGAGAGGCTCCCTGGGCTCTGACCTCGCCCCTGGCCAAGTGGCCAGAATTTTACCCCTTGCTCTGCCTGGGCCACAGCCCCAGGAGACTCCACTGCTGCTTCCCTGCTCAGGTGGAGCCGGGCAGGGCGCACTGGGGTTATTTTCGCTTCTCATTCCTGTGCTGTAATGATGCCATTCACCAGGGTTTTGGGTGTGTTTGTTTTCTAGTACCAGGGAGTGAACCCAGGGTCTTTGCACTGAGCTTCTTCCCCAGCCCTTGTGAGACAGGGTCTCACTAAGTCATTAAATTGCTGAGTCCTCTGACTTCCACCTCTGTTCTCCCGGTTTTTAACAAAGGGAGCGACTGCTGAGGAAAAGGAAGGGTGATCGTATAACCCCCAGCTAGGGCCGCCCGGGCCCAGAGAGCTCCCCTCCCCGCCACCGTCAGCGGGCTCAGTGGACCCGGGCCACGCCCTGGCCGCCAGCCCCCAGATCTCACCGCCTCCCAGGGGCGAGGGGCGTCCCTTGGCGGTGGATGGCAGCCCCCCTCTCCTGGCTGCCTCTCCCACTGGCCTGTCAGTCACTTCCTCGCCTTCCCAGGGCTCTTGCTCCTTGAGCTTGTCCAGCTCCATCCTCAGCCCTTACATTCTTTCCTGCCGTTCTCCGCCTGCCTTCATCGGCTTCTTCTGAAGGGGCACAGGGACCCCACCACCTTCCTGCCCGCCAGCCCCGTGCTGCCGTGGCCTCTCATTTGGTCTCCTGGCTTCCCATGCCACGCACCCGCCTCGGCAGAGCCAGCTCAGCCCGTGCCCCACACCTGCCTTGCCCACAGCTCTGCTCCTCCTGGGTGCCCTGTGTCAGGCACCATCCTCAGATGCCCCAGCCACAGGCTTTTCTGGAAAGAGCCGGATAGTAAATATTTTTGGCCCTGCAGGCCATATGGTCCCCATCACAACTGCTCAGCTCTGTTGTTGAAGCACAAAACCAGCCAGAGACAATATATAAACAAATGAGTGTGGCTGGGTGCCAATAAAACTTTATTTATGAATACAGGCAGCAGTCAGATCAGGCTCACAGGCTGTAGCTTGCTGACCCTCGAGCTGCAGTGAGCTCTCAAGGTGGGTTTCTCCACTGCTGAAATACTCGCAGGGCCCTGAATGGGTGTCATCTCTGTGTGTGTGTGTGTGCGCGTGTGTGTGTGTGTGTGTGCGCGCGCCCACGCTCGCCTTGGAGCACATGGCTTCTCTCCAGGAATGCCTCAGCCTTGGCCACTGTCCTTCCTTGGTGCCCCCTTGACATACATAGTCCCCTGCTCCCTGCCTCTGGTCAGGGCGGTATGGCCCCATACTGTCCTGGGCCTGTCCTCTGACCTGCGTCATGTGAGAGCTGAGTCTCAGGTGGAACTCGCTGGTGCTTGTGTCCTTGCCCCCTGGTGTGTCGTTGGCACCCATTGCTTAGGTCTGAGTTTTGTGACCCATGGCTCCATGGAGGCGCCATGGGTGACAGGAAGGGAGGCCAGGAGTGAGCACTCAGTGCAGGGGCTGCCACAGGAATGGTTGCACTTCTTGTGGAAAGAGGAAGATGCTGAGCTGGGCCTTCTTCGTGGCATTTCTGATTCCCATCAGCAGCCTGAAGGGACCAAGGGAGCCCCCTTGGGCAAGAGGTCGCCTGGCCTGGCCTCTGGCTGTCCCCACCGGGGGTCCGACGGGGCCTCTGACCACACTCACTGGGAAGTATCTGGACTTGGCCCTGCGGAAGTGCAGGGCAGGCCTGCTTTCCCTGCAGTCCCGTCTCCCCCACAGGAGAACCTCATGCTCTCCATCCTGCCCAAGCACGTGGCTGACGAGATGTTGAAGGACATGAAGAAAGACGAGAGCCAGAAGGACCAGCAGCAGTTCAACACCATGTACATGTACCGGCACGAGAACGTCAGGTGCGCCGGCCAGGGCCTTCGTTGGGTCTGTCGGCACTGTGGGGCTGAGTTTTCCCGGGAACTGGAGGCAAGGCCGCCCCATGGTGTGAGCCTCAGCTCCCCTGAGGGCTGCTGTTGCTGGCAGACATGGCCATCGGCTGCCTGAGCAAACCCACATTGTACAGTGTCACCCTGGGTGGGGAAGGGGCTCCTGTGGGGTCATCAGCCGTCCAGAGCCAGCCGTGGGGCTAGAACTGTGAATTGTGATACTAGGAAGAAGGGTGCATCAGCCAGGAGCAGGGGTGAGGCAGTGGGGGTCCCCAGGCCTGTAGAAGGGGCGTCAGCAAGGATAAACCGACCCTTGGAGCCCTGAATTGCCTGGAAGTGTTGGGGTCCCTGCACTGGGGGTCGGGCGACACCGCCTCCGTCTGAGGGCCTGGCTGGCCCGAGCCTGAGGCAGCAGCTGTGGGCCTCACTGCTGCGGCCCCTCCCCATGCAGCATCCTCTTTGCGGACATCGTGGGCTTCACCCAGCTGTCATCTGCCTGCAGTGCTCAGGAGCTGGTGAAGCTGCTCAACGAGCTCTTTGCCCGCTTTGACAAGCTGGCCGCTGTAAGTGCCCGGGCGTCGGCCGCCTGGACGCCCCTGCTTCGCAGTTGGTCCCCACTTGCCTTCCTTTGCCCTTTGCCACTCCCATGCTGGGGAGGGACTGGGAGCCCAGGCCGTGCCCTGCCCTTTCAGAAATACCACCAGCTCCGGATCAAGATCCTGGGCGACTGCTACTACTGCATCTGCGGCCTGCCCGACTACCGCGAGGACCACGCCGTTTGCTCCATCCTCATGGGGCTCGCCATGGTGGAGGCCATCTCGTGAGTGGGAGCCCAGTGAAACACGGGCGTGAATGAAAAGCTGGTGATCAGAAGGGAGGAACCGGAGGCCCTCAGGGGACGTGCCCCCAATCCCCCGGGCCTGTGGCTGCGAGCTCTGCCTTGGCTGAGGGATGCAGGCAGAAGCTGCGAGCGAGTCCTGGGCCCCTCTACCGGGCAGGAGGGAAGGGCAACTGGCCACCACCGAGGGCTGTGCCCCGAGCCTGTCTTGTGTGCCCGGCAGGTACGTTCGTGAGAAGACCAGGACCGGAGTGGACATGCGTGTGGGCGTGCACACGGGCACGGTGCTGGGTGGCGTCCTGGGCCAGAAGCGCTGGCAGTATGACGTGTGGTCCACTGACGTCACTGTGGCCAACAAGATGGAGGCTGGCGGCATCCCAGGGTGAGTGCCCACCAGGTGGGCAGCCATGAGGGCAAGGAGGGGACTGGCCTGCCCCTCGGGCTGTGGCCCCAAGAGGAACCCAGGCCCAGGAGGGTGTCCCTGCCCTCCCGCCCTGCTGAGGCCCCCGGGGGCTGTTTCCCTCCCAGCCTCCACCTGGGGTTCTGTCCTTGTTTATACTCCCACAGGTGAGATTACTAGTAGTCAGGCAGCACCTGGAGGCCACACCGTGGAGCCTCACTCAAGCTGTTCTGCAGCCCCTGTGCTTGGGTGGACAGGCCAGGGAGGGGCAGCCTGGCCTTCTGTCCAGGCAGGGAGCGTCCTGAGAGACAGTGACAGTTCCAGCTGTGTCCTCGGGCTGCAGGGGTTGCAGCTGAGCCTCAAGCAGGGTGGGGAATAATTAGACCACGTGACTTTAGAGTTCAGAGCCAGCTTCTCTGTTCCTCAGCTCAGCAGGCCATGAGCAAAGCCATATTCCTAGGGATCCAATGGTGGCCCTAGGAGTGTGCCCACGCTGTGGTTAGTGGCAGGACTGTCCCGGGGTGGGTGCTCAGGAACCGTCGCTGTGGTCCAGGCGCGTGCACATCTCCCAGAGCACCTTGGACTGTCTGAAGGGCGAGTTCGACGTGGAGCCGGGCGATGGGGGCAGCCGCTGCGATTACCTGGAAGAGAAGGGCATCGAGACCTACCTGGTCATCGCCTCCAAGCCGGAGGTGAAGAACACAGCCACCCAGAAGGGCCGCCACGGCTTGGTGAGTCCCCTCCCCAAGGTGGCAGACTGGGAAAGGGAGCCACTGCAGCAGGCTTGCAGACGGCCGGCCAGAGCTGAGGGCGGACTGGGGTGGAGGTGATCTGAGCCCTGGAGAGCAGCACCTCCTCTGAGGGGAAGCGGTTCTGGGGGTGACAGCGAGTGTGGTTCGTGGCCGGTTGGAATTAACAGGCTGCCCAGAAGGCGAGGCCACTGGCCACGTGTCGGTGGCTGCGGGTGCACGGAGTGGGGTGGCACGGAGGAGGGGATGAAGGAGCGGGGCAGAACAGCAGGGCCACGGGTCCTGCCCGAGCGAGGGTGGTCTCTGTGGGTCTCCCAGCAGCCCTGGCCGCAGGGCCGGCACCTTCCTGGTCCCCTGGGCTGGGCCATCACTCGTGTGCCTGGGCAGGGCTTGCTCCAGGGCCTTGGCACATTTTTTTCTGGAATTCTCCCTTTTAATTTGCCCCTTTGGGTCTTTATTGAAATGTCATCTTCAGTGACACCCCACCCACTCCCCTCTTCACGCCCTGATTCCCCAACAACCTGCATCCCTTCTCCTGCTTCCCTCCTCCTGCTTCCCTCCCATCCGCTGTGGACTGCTCTCTTCCATGAGAATGTGGGCCCCAGAAGCCAGGACACTGTCTGTCCTCAACAAGGGTGCATGCACTGAAGGAATGAGCCGGCCCCGTGTTAGTGTCTAACACCCCGGCAAGGAACACTGCCAGCCGTCCGTCGGTTTGTGGAGCTTATTCAGACACAGTGTGTGCAACAGGGCCCTCCCCAGGCGGCCCTCAGAGTCCCTGTCACTGAGTTACTGTTTTGGAAATAGGTTGGAGCAACTGCATCTCTCTCCCTAAAAAACTTTTAATAGTAGAAATCGACACTAGAAAATGATAGCATTTTAAAATTAATGTGCTAGAGGAGGAACTGAATAGTGACATTTCTAGGTTGGCGAGGCTTCTACAGTGTAGGTGGAAGGTTCCAGAACAACAGTGCCCTCCCAAGGGCTGGGGTGGGTAACAGGCACTGTCTGTCTGGGGTCCCTGATGACCACTCCCTTCCACTGCAGGCCCTCCCGAATGGAGCCCCAGTGTCCTCGAAGCCCAGCTCCCCTGTCCTCATTGAGACCAAGGAGCCTAATGGCAGTGCCCACACCAGCGGCTCCACATCGGAGGAGCCTGAGGAGCAGGAGGCCCAGGTTGGTGGGGGCTCTGAGCAACGAGGGCTCGCTGAGGGCCAGCTCATGGGCAGGGAGTGGGGTCTGGGACACTAGTCTGGTGCTGCTTCGCTTTAGTGTGACGTCACCTCCTCAGGTATGTGGGGGTGGGGGTGGCACCGCCTCTGCGGCCTCGTGTAGCTTGGTGGCCTGGAATCCTGTAGGTCCCCCAGCAGGGACAGCCACCAAAGGTTCTGAAGAATCTGAGATTGGGGGCCGGCCTCACCCCTCTGGCTAGGTCAAACCCCACAAGGCCCATGCACAGAAGGGCACTTCCGGAGCCCACAAAGGTGAGGATCGGCCTCCGTCGAAGGAGTGGCGTGTGTCTCGGGAAAGGATCTGGAACTGCCTTTTCTGGGGCTTTTTTGGTACCGGGGATCGAACTGGGGTCCTTGTGCTTGTGAGGCAGGCGGCAGAACCACCAAGCTAAATCCCTGGCCCTGGAACTGCCCTTGCTGAACGAGCTTCCGCGCAGTTGCTAACTGGGAGACACGGAGATGGGGATCTCTGCCTCACTGAGCTAGCTGGCTGGAAGCAGTGGCAGGGGACAGAAGAGTTGTCCCCAAGGCCATTGGGTCAGCCGCTGGAAAAGGCAGCCAGGGCTTAACGAAAACTGGCTTTTCCTTGAGCACCCAGCACTTGCCAACTTTTGTTTATTTCGATGTCTTGACAGAGTGGACACAGACACGATGTAACTTGCTAACATGTAGGTGGCTTTAGCCTACACTTCTCGTGTCACAGCATTAGCCAGTGTCACTCTGCTTCCGATGTGCTCCGTGGGTAGATACCTGCTGTGCCAGAACAGGCCGGCCGCACCATCACACACAGGAAGACAGAGCCTAGGAAAGCCAGGTTCTGGGTCAGACCCAGCCAGTACAATGAGCATCAGACCAAGGAACAGTGGTCCCAGCTCCCAGACGCACTCAGCTACTACCTGGGCCCAGAGCTGGGTAACCATGTTTCTGAGTCAGTGCCTTTCCTCGGGGACTGGCACTAAGATGGCAGTGGGTGTGCCGGCTCCACCAGCCCTTGCCTTTGTTGCCCACTAGTGACAGGACATGCTTGTCTCTCCCGTCGCTGTCCAATCACATCTTCTTCAAAACAAGCCAGGTCCGAGCGCCTTTGGTGGCTAAAGCCCTAGGGCTGGAAGTCACTCAACACCCACCGGTGTCAACACGTAGGGCTTCGTGTGACCCCCGTTCAGCAGTGGACGAGCCAGGACTGTTGCCCAGGCTGCTCTTGGGGGCCAGGGGAGCAGGCAGGACCCCAGCAGGATGGAGCTCAGGGATCAGGCGTGAGTAACCTCCTGCTCCTCCCTCTTCCCTGCCTCCCCACTACAGGCCGACAACCCCTCGTTCCCCAACCCCCGCCGCAGGCTGCGCCTCCAGGACCTGGCTGACCGAGTGGTGGATGCCTCCGAGGATGAGCATGAGCTCAACCAGCTGCTCAATGAGGCCCTGCTGGAGCGAGAGTCTGCCCAGGTGTAGGTGCCACGCACAGGTCCTGGCTGGGCCGCTCACAGGAAGCCATGGTCTTCTGGAAGGCGGCCCCTCCTTGGCAGGCTGCGTGAGGTGTAGCATTCATGGCTCACAGGGCTTGTTTCCACCGCAGGGTAAAGAAGAGAAACACATTCCTCCTCTCCATGCGCTTCATGGACCCGGAGATGGAGACCCGCTACTCGGTGGAAAAGGAGAAGCAGAGTGGGGCCGCCTTCAGCTGCTCCTGTGTGGTCCTGCTCTGCACCGCCCTGGTTGAGATCCTCATCGACCCGTGGTGAGGACTGCCAGGCCCCGAGGGGGCCACAGTGGGGAGGGTCGGGCGCCGCAGCCGGAGCCTGAGGTTGGGGCACAGGTGCCCCTGCTGCCTTCCTGCCCCCTTCTCTCTCTCTCCCTGGGTTCCGGAGCAGCACGCGCACCAGAAAGGGTGCTGGGGGTCAGAACTTGGCTGGGCAGGAATAGCGCCTCAGCTCAGTCACCAAGGCCAACCTGCCTCTCCCTGCTTGGCTCAACTTAGGACTCCAGGCTCTGGCACAGACCCTCTGGGGGCCCGGAGTCCTTGCCTGGCTGCTGAAGCCCCACCCGAAGGTGCCTGTCACCCTCCCAGCAGCTGCCTGGCAGCTCCCTCCTTCACAAGGTCCCCTCTCAGGGAGCAGGTGTGGATCTCTGCATTAGTCCTAGGAAAAAGAGCCGGGAACTCAGCCACTTCACCTAGTTTCTGGATGTGGCACCGTGGCAGCCCACTGCAGGGGCCTGGGGCCCGAGTTTGCTCACCTGGGCTGCAGAGATGATGCCTGCCCTGGTGAATTCTCAATAGGGAGATCATTCATTCACTTTACAAATACTTACTGTCTACCCTGTGCCTAGAGATTAAGGTCTGGGGGTATAGCAGTGAACAGAACGTAAAAAAACCTGTGCCCCTGTGGAACTTAGAGTCTCATAGAGGAAGCTAGGCACGAGTGTCTAAATAATTACGCATGCAGATAAAAGGGAAGCAAGGGAGGCAGGAGTGGGGGTTGGAGAAGGCCTCACCGACAAGGTGATACTTCAGTAAAGGTAAGCGGGTGAGGGGCAAGCCTTCTGCTGTCTGGGAGTCGCCTGTCCCAGCAGGGGTGCCGAGGCGGTGGGCCCGGCCTCTGGTGCACGGAGGGTTCGGCACTCCCGGAAAGGGGGTCGCTGGGCTGGAGAACTGGGGCCTTGGAGGCAGGGTGCCTGCTCTGGCCCTTGAGTGGGGAGTCACCTGCTAGGGAACAGATGTGGAGGGCTCCCCTTTGCTGCATTGAAAACAAGGGTGGTCACAGGGAAACCGGGAAGGAGGTGATGGCAGTGACCCAGTCAAGCCATGTGGTAACCTGGGCCAGGCTGAAGTTAGAGAACACAGGGCTGAGGGTTGGATTCTGAACCTTATCAATGGGTGGATGGACTCTGAAGGTATTTGGGAAACAGAACTGACAGGATTTGCTAACAGATTGGTTGTGGGGTATGAAACACTGGAGTCAAGGATGTCTTCAAGGTTTGTGACCCGAGCAACTGGAAGGAAGGAGTTGCCATTAACCAAGATGGGGAACAAAGGAAGATGGGCTCTGGAGCTGGGTTTTGGCCATGTTTGGTTTGAGAAGCCTACAAGACTTTGTCTGTGAGAAGGTGGGCGGTATTCTGGGGTCTGGGAGAGGATGGTGCTGGAGCTACACACCTGGGAGTCACCCATATGCAGGTGCACTGAGAGCATGAATCCCGATGCCATCACCAAGCGAGAGGGCGGGCGGGCACAGAGAGAAGCAGCTCACACAGCTGCATGTAAAATGGGAGACAGTGCAGCAGCAGGCCCTGAAGAGACCCAGAAACCAAGTAGGAAGATGTTTCAGAGTGGGGTAAGAGGTGACTTTGGATAGGACACTGAATTTAGCACCGTGAGGTTTCTGAGACTCGGCCAGAGCACTCTCCATGGCAGTATGAAAGGGACTGGGTGTGAGAGGAAGATTTAGATGGCAGACTTCTCAGTGCAAAGGTAAGACGGATGGGAAGGAACTATCCACTGAGGCTCCATACAGAAAGGATGGCTCAGCAGCCCTCCACTGGCCTGCACTGTTCCTTCACCATTGCTACATGGCAGAGGCTCATTCCAAACATTCCTTCCTAAGTTTTTACTGGGCTGTGTCCAGCCATCTGTGGCCCTTCCCCCAGCCAAGAAACATCCTGGGGAGACAGAGCCGGGAAGGTGGCCATTCCCAGGCCCTCCACTGGGTGCATGGTCCAGTTCCCTGGTGTTGCATGGAACTTCTCAGGCTCAGGCTGTGCCACACTTGTCCCTATACGCTCCAAGCTTCTCACCCAATCTCACTCTCCCTTCGGGTTGTTCTCTCATCATCTTCTCTGTGCCACAGGCTGATGACAAACTATGTGACCTTCGTGGTTGGGGAGATCCTGCTGCTGATCCTGACCATCTGCTCACTGGCCGCCATCTTTCCCCGGGTGAGAGGCTCTTTTCTGTCGGGCTCGGAAGCTTCTGCAAAACTGAGTACTGATGGAGTTATGCTTCCTGGCAAATCCTGACAGTCTGTTAGGACAGTTCCCCCCATTTTACCCATCTGCCCATCCATCCATCATCCACTGCCCACCAGCTGGGCGCCCCCACCCCAGGCTGGGCTCAGATGGGCCACGGCTCTGCCGCACACAGAGGAAAGGCAGTCTGGATAGAGGGAAGCCCAGGTAAAAGGCAGAGAAGGCCCAACCAGAAGGGGTGGGTTGGCTCCAGTTGTGAAGAACATTAAAAGCCAGCCTAGCATTAGGACTCTGCTGCAGGCGCTCAGGTGCCTGTTTCTGATGAAATGACAAAAAGCAGTGTTTTAGGAAAAATGATTTTGGTGGTTTTCCAAGTAACTAGGGAGATTTAGGTGTACTGACCCAGGAAAAGCAGGGGAGGTGGCGAGGCAGACTGTCCCTACAAATGTTTCCCTGCCCTTGCCTGGGACTTGGCACTGCTGGGTGGTGCTGCCGGGTGGTGCTGCCCTAGCCTCCTAGGACAGGCACTGTGTCTGCTGTGCCAGCATGTGGCCCAGAGGCCATGGGATCACACACACACCTTGAGGGCTCTGGACTCCTGCTCTTCCATCTTCGGCGCAGCCTCACCGTCAGTTTCCTGGTGAGCTCGCAGCAAGGCATTACTTAGGTTCCCGATCCTAGCGTATGGGAGCAAGGAGTCGTCAGCAGCCACGTGTGCAGGACAAAAGCAGTCAAAGGCTCACGGCCCCTGCAATTCCATTCCTCTTAGGCCTTTCCTAAGAAGCTTGTGGCCTTCTCAACTTGGATTGACCGGACCCGCTGGGCCAGGAATACCTGGGCCATGCTGGCCATCTTCATTCTGGTTATGGCAAACGTCGTGGACATGGTAAGCACCTGCCGGGGGCCACCTGGTGGAGAAGGGCTTGTGTACTGGCAGCCATTCATCTGCCAGCAGATGCAGGGTGGTGCCTAGGTTCCTAACAATTATCCCAGCCAAATGGAGGTCTTCCTGCTATTGCCCAGGGAAACTCCAACAAGACTGTTCGCGTCCTTTCAGCTCCTCCCTCTTCCAGAGTCCAAAAGCCCAGTTCATTGCACCATCCTGGGCTAGGTGCATTAGTACCTGCACTTTCATATTTAGAAACCAAGCCTCAGAAAGGTTCATTCACTTGCTCTAGGCCACACAGCTGTCAGTCGTGAATTGGAGTTCTAAATCCCAGTCCTAGGCTTCCAGATGTGCAGATAAGCACTCCACATCTGAAGCATGCCTTACAGTGTAGCTGGTGCCAGGTGTCCGTGGGGGCCGGGGAGGTAAACCTTTGCTGTCAAGGGCATGCTTCTGTACTCTCTGCACCAGGCCTTCCCAAAGGTGGGTCTGCGGACAGCACTTCACAGGGCCCAGTGGCCAGGGTCAGGCCAAATCACCTTCATCCTCCGCTGTCCTCAGTTCCTGGAGAAGCTGGGGTTCCTGTGAGCAGGCAGCAGGTGCTTTCCTGGGGAGAAGGCCCAGGTCAGAAGACCAGATCTGCTGATTTTGAGCCACAGGCATTTATTGAGCACTGGTGCACGGAGCTGTTGCTGATGTTCTCATCAGCCCTCACAGCTTCCTCCACATTTGGTAGTTCTGTGTGCACACTCTTAAATTAAGTCTTTTAGCTGGGCATGATGGCACATGCCTACAGTCTCAGCACTCTGGGAGGCTGACACAAGGTGGGTCACCAGTAGGAGCCCAGGCCAGGCAACCTAGCAAGACCTTATCTCAAAATAAAAAACAAAGGACTGGGCCCAGGATCTAGCTCAGTGGTTCCGCCGCCTGCCTCGAAAACGCAACGTCCCAAGTTTGATCCCCGGTACCCAAAAATAAATACATAGATAGATAAATAAATAAATAAATAAAACAAAGGACTGGGGTGCTGGGGATTTAGCTCAGTGATTCCAGCACCTGCCTTGCAGGTGCAAGGTCCCAAGTTCGATCCCCCATACCAAAAACAAAAAACAAAAAACAAAGGACTGGGGATGTAGCTCAGTGCAGAGGCCCTGGGTTCCATTCTCAGTACCACCAAAGGAAAAAGAAAAGTCCCTCTTAAAAATGTTATTATTTGCTGTGTTTCTTTTAACAATTTAAGAACAGGAATAAAATCAGCAGGGAGACATTCTGGCAGTGGTGTAAGTGACAAAGCTCTGTGGCACAACCAGTCCACATTAGTCTGACAGGAGTGAGGAGTTAGTTCCAGAGCCAACCGTCATGGCACACCTGAGGCTGGTGCCCAGGTCTGGGACCACTGTTTAACAAGGTGATCGATGCTGTGCAGGACGTGTGCAGCGGGCATCACCCAGGCAGCAGTGGGAAGCTAGAGATGCGTGAGAATTCTGTATCAGCTAGAAATAGTGCCAAGACCTTGCCCAAAGCCAGATGAAAGTTAAAAAAAGTTTTTTTTGGTTTACGGATGCACTGTCTGTTGACTACATCTGCCCTTTGATACAACCAATGAACAGACTCCAGAAGGGGGTGAGCTCCCCAACTACAGTTTGGGCAAGACTGGCTTTTGCCACGGCAACAGAGGCCCCCACAGACACTCCTGCAGCAAGTTTAATATATGTGCTGGATGTGAAGCTTGAAGGCCTGGCTCCTGGTCACGCTTTGGCACCTGCTAATTGTGTGACTCTGGGCAGGTCTAGCCCCTGAGTTTCTGTGAAAATAGTGAATTTTGCTGAACGTCAAATGAGATGATGGTAAAGCTAAGCTCCTCTTACATGATTTATTTGCTGGTAAATTTCCCACCCTTCTCAGTGTTTCTGAAGAGGGGCGCAAGGCAGGGCAGCTGAATGGCCACTGCCACGTGTAGCCCTGACTCTGCCATTACCTTTCCTGCCCCCTCCCACCTGTCCCGCCTCCAGCTTAGCTGTCTCCAGTACTACGCAGGACCCTACAACGGGACGGCAGAGCTAGAGCTAGAGGGCAGCTGCCTGGAGAACCCCAAGTATTACAGCTACATCGCCGTGCTGTCCCTCATTGCCACCATCATGCTGGTGCAGGTCAGCCACATGGTGAAGCTTACACTCATGCTGCTGGTCACGGGCGCAGCGGCCACCATCAGCCTCTACACCTGGTGCCCTGTCTTTGATAAATACGACCACAAACGCTTCCAGGAGCATGCGTAAGCTGAAACCTGACATGGTCTCCCCCCACCCCAAGTCCTTCTCTGCCCTGGGGCTGTCACTCATGTGGACTAAGGGCTCATGTCTTCTCAGACATGTCACTGGTTGGCTGTGATGTGGCAATAGTGCTTTTCACCTCAGTGAGTGAAGATGGGAAACCTCAGAGGTCGGTGGGCATGGCCTCCTGTCCCAGGTGCGGTCTGAGTGTTACTTTCTCCGACAGCTTTCCCATGGTGGCCTCAGAGAAGATGCAGGTGCTTTCCACCCCTGGGCTCAATGGCACAGACAGGTAAGGTCTACTGCGTTCCCTCATCCTGCATTTGTAGCGCTTCCTCTGGAGACTGAATTCAGCAGGCCAACCCCCAGGATTCAAGGCGTATGATCTGCAGTGTACAGGCTGGAAGAGTGGGCATGTGTTTCTGCAGGAGGGCTGGGTGGAGGCAGAGAGATTCTAGCCTGGACACCAGCCCAGGGCTCACCTGCACCAGGGTGGGGAGCAGTGTGGGTGGAGGTGGGCCGAGGGTGGGTGCAGGTGAGGCGAAGATGGCCAGGCAGGTCATAAGCTGTGCTGAGCTGGCTGCTAGGACAGACAGCAGGAGAGTGAGGAGGAAGGTACTGCAAGGGAAGATCTGGCTCGAACCCACAGCGGTCAGTTGTTCTCTGTGGGATCAAAGGCAGGCCAGCTGTATGGGATCTCAGTTTCATCTCTTGAGAAGGACATTGAAAGAAGAGGTTCTCTAAGATCCTTTCTAACTCTACAGTGTAGCATTTTATAATTCACTGATTGAATAGACCTTCAAGTATGGTTTTTTTTTTTTTTAAAGGCGTAACTTAATGGAGGGTGAATAGAAGACTCAAATAGGCCCTTTACAAAAGAAGTCTCACTAATAAAAGGCATTCAAATAATCAAATGCAAATTAAAACCATAACAAAATACCATTACACAATGGCAAAAATTTAAAAATCTGAGATCAAGTTTAATGGTAACTCATGCATGCCTGGTGGCAGTATAAACTGGTAGAACCACTTTGGAAACAATTTGGGGTTATTTAGTAAAGCTGAAATAGTCCTGTGACTCAGCAATTTCACTTGTACCTATACATGCCTTAGAGAAATTCACGCAAATGTGTATGTCCAGGGGCTGTGTATAAGTGTAGGGAACAGGGAAAGTGGATGTTACCAGAAACCCTGCAGTGGGCCCTGGTCTCCTGTGAGCCACAACAGCACAAGGCGAATTCAAGAATAAAGACAGGAAATGATACTTAGAGAAGAAGCTGAGCTCTGGGCCTCACCAATGCTATTCTGGGCAGCAAAGACAAAGGCACCCCGAGCTTGCCACTATTTCTTGGGTTCATTGAGGGTAACAGATGACTCAGAGGGCGATGGTAATCCTAAAAGCATGAGGATATTATGCTGATGAGGGTCTTAGGTTGACTAGGATGGCAAGATGAGCAAAGACATTCTTACAACAGTAGATGCGATGAGTTAAGCTGATAAGGAATTTACCCCTCCCCAAATGAGACCTCTGATGTAATCTTGCCTTTGAGGATCACAGCATCATGGGACCACTGAGGTCTCAGCTGTAACCGGAGGCAGAAATGGAGTTATGTTTCGGCATGATGTAGCCGGCCTGTGGGCAAAAAGCCTAGGCTTAATCATAATTTGTGAAATGATTTTTCCCCAAAATTATGTAGGCTTGCTCTTGACATAAGAACATCCATCGTACTATTGTTTACAATACATAGACATAGACACACGCACACACACACCAAAATGGAAACAACCCAAATGACATCAACAGGAAATGGATAAACTGTGGTATATTCGTACAGTAGAATACAGTAGTAGAAATTAACTATAGCGCCACACAAAAATATGGATAAAGTTAGAAAAAGCCATGTTAAGATTGTGCCCTAATCCCTGTGAAATCCCAGCACTACTGGTTTTTCCCTTCTTCAGTCCTACATGCTGGTAGCCATTTCTGGGATCCATCAGGTGCTACAGTGGCTATTAAGTATCCCAGAGTCTGCCCTGATGTAAATTCCTCAGATAGCCAGGAGAGGCCAGGGCTGGCTGGTTAGATAGAAGCCCAATGGCCTAAGAAAGCTTACTGCCCCCAGGGAATCTGGACTTAATATGAAGGGGCCTTAGAGGGTAGGGGCAGTTTCTGAGACCTAGTGTGACAGAAAAATCACCCAGTTAGAGGGGTTCCCCTTTCCAGGAGGGTAGCATGGGTGCTCTTTCAAGTTATCTTCCTTGCCAGCAGGCTGCCCCTGGTACCTTCGAAGTACTCGATGACAGTGATGATACTCATCATGATGCTGAGCTTTTACTACTTCTCCCGACACGTGAGTGCCCATACCCTCCTATCCTCCTGTGCCCAAACCTCCCAGTGTCCGAAGGCCAGGCTCCTAAGGAATGCTGGTTCCTTTACTCAGCATGCTGTGCGACCTTGGGCAAGCCACTGCCTTCTCCATGTTCTGGTTTCTTCCTCAGTAATTGAGCAAAACACTTCATCCCTGACTTTCAGGAGCCTGAAGGATGTATGGGAGGTAGGGGACAGGGTGCTGGCATAAAAGCCTAGATAAATCTATTACTTAGGCCAGGGCTGAGGGCTTCTGCACTCACCCTGCTGTGGAGGGAGGGCGTGTGCACACACATGTGCGCGCGCACACACACACACACACACTCTGGAGCCAGAGGAGAATGGGAAGGGAACTGAGGAAGTTTTCGTGGTTAAAAAGAGAAGGGAAGGTATCCATACAAGGACTCCATGTTAGCTTGGGTGCCGCCTAGTGGCGTGCTGGGGGAAGTACAGCCTTCTTGAGCCACTTCTCTGCCAAACGGAGTAGGGGCAAATGGGGACCTTGCCCTGGGCTGGGAGATCTTGGCGCCCCCACCCAACAAGACAGACCTGCAGCTAAAATTAGGACCCCGAGGCTCCTTATACATGTGAACACCTGCTGGATCTCAGTTGTAACCACAGAGGCTGGGATCCTCACTTGCTGTGGGGCATGAATCCTCCAGGGTTTTTACTTTCCTTGCTATTTACACACCTTTCAGTTTTTCCAAATTGATCCCCTTCCTTTAAGTCCCGTTCTTGATCTTTCCTTAAACAACCAGCTTTAGAGCATATACCTACCTTGCCTATGCCTGTATCTCTAGGTGGAAAAACTGGCACGAACACTGTTTTTGTGGAAGATTGAGGTCCATGACCAGAAGGAACGTGTGTATGAGATGCGACGCTGGAATGAGGCCCTGGTCACCAACATGTTGCCTGAGCATGTCGCGAGGCATTTCCTTGGGTCCAAGAAGAGAGATGAGGTGAGGTGAGGGGGGGAGGCCTATAGGCTGGGCCCAGGAGCCCAGCCACTGGTCTTCATGTGTTCTTCCTCCTGGGAGCCCCCTGGGCCCATCCCTAAGCAGCAGCATTAGCAGCAAAAGGGGACTTCCATGCTCCTTGTGGAGGGCAGCTGCAGACCCCACTCACCTAACCACAGCCCTGAGGCCCCACGCACAGGATGGGACCTGGCCAGTGTCTCGGTTCTGTCAGTGTGACCTTCTGAAAGCAGCATGGGGTCACCAACTCCACTGAACCCTCCTTCTCAAAGTTGGGTTGTTACAAGAGCTTGGAGAGCTGTTTTTCATTTATTCAGAGGTGTGATGAGGTATTCTCTAAGTATTCAAAACTGGGATATCTGAGATATGTCTGGGTCCAAAAAGTGTCTGGGTCTGAGCATACACATTGTATGTGGTGAAGACAGACTTGCTTCTCTAGCACGCACGGGCCCTGCCTCTTTTTAGGAGCTGTATAGCCAGTCCTATGATGAGATTGGAGTCATGTTTGCCTCTCTGCCCAACTTTGCTGACTTTTATACTGAGGAGAGCATCAATAATGGTGGCATCGAGTGTCTGCGGTTCCTCAATGAGATCATCTCTGATTTCGACTCTGTGAGTGCCCTCCTGCCCCTCCTGTCACAGCGCTAACCCATCCTAGATCACCTCTCAGGACAGAAGTCAAAAGGAAGTGAGTGGTTGTACAGTGGCTACATTTTCCTGTCATATTTGTGCTTCTGCAGCCATCTAGAACTGCTTGGGCTGAGGGGTGCATGGGAGCCTGGGAATCACGGGATAAAGACTGGCCAACAAGACCCAGAGGTGCCTGGACTCCTCCTACCCTCAAACTCAGATTCAGTGAACACTTATTGAGTACCATGTACACCAGGGAAAATGTCCTTACACATGTGCTCAGTTAACCCAGGAGAGTTGGCAGTTTTATCTGTGATAAGTTGTAGAAACTAAGCCTCAGAAAGTTAAGTCAAAAACTGTGTGGCAGATAGGTGTAGAATAAATAAATAAAGCTTTTCTAGGAAAGCATCTCCTGGATGCTTTGTGGGATTCTTGTATATGGGCAAATCTATTAGTTGACTCATTCGTCTCCTTGACTGCTGACAATCCTCTTTGCTTAACCCTGGCCTCAGCTCCTGGACAACCCCAAATTCCGGGTCATCACCAAGATCAAAACCATTGGCAGCACCTATATGGCAGCTTCAGGAGTCACCCCAGATGTGAACACCAATGGCTTCACCAGCTCAAACAAGGTAAAGGGGCTGGAGAAAGGGGTCAGCATTCTGCCTGGGGAAAAGAGATAAGCAGCCTCTGGTTTGCCCAGAACCAGAAAGTGGGAAATGAGAAATTACAAAGGTAAATGAGAAGTCATTTTGTACTGTCACGTAAGGGCTCAAGACACATACCAAGAGCACACACAGCGCAGACACAAGAGGCTCACTGAGAAGGTCTAATGAGTAGAGCAATAGCACAGCACAGACAAAACCCATTACTGTTCTGAAGGGTAGGGCTAGGAGGGCTTGGGCATACTGTGACCATGCCTGTAAGGGTGGATACTTTGATGAGAACTGGGGAACAGGAGCCATTCCCACAGCTCATAATGAAAACTTACAGGGGGGACCCTGGGAACTCCCTGGCTGCTGTGGCCTGTCCTTCTGCTAAGCTGTTTAGTGTAGCCACTCTGTTTAGCTCCCAGAAGGATGGGAAATGAGCTCTGGGGGCCTGGTGCCAAACACTGTTCTTAAAACATCACCGTTTTACCCTTCTGACTGTCCCATAATGGCAGTAGTTGGCACCAGGCCCCCATAGCTCATTTCCTATTTCTGGGTGAGGTTAACAAAGCAGGGCAAGGGCCTCAGGCCTACAATCTACTTGAATCCAAACAAGGACGGCTACACAGAAATCTGAAGACCAGGCTCAGAGGGTGGTGAAGAGACTCGCCTCATGACTGGGTACACAACATGCAAAGCAACTAAGCTGAACAGGGTGTGTCTTCCCCACCACCATGGCCCAGTCTGCCCTAGGCCTGGTGTGAATTCTCTGCACAGTGGTACGCTGGAACCAAAGTGTGTACCTTTTTGGGGGGTGGGGGTGGGGGTACCAGGGATCAAACTCAGGACCTTGCGCTTGCAAGGCAGGTGGCGAAACCACTGAGCTAAATCCCCAGCCCCAATGCTGGAACCAAAGTGGTTGCTGACTTTGTGGGAAGGAAAGGCCACTAACAACTAGGTGTAGGAATAGCCCCAGAATGCTGCTACAGGAAAGGAGCAGGCTGCCACAGCTGCAGCCTGGACAGCTTCTGACGCTTTCACCACCGCTCAATATAGGAGGAGAAGTCAGACAAGGAGCGTTGGCAACACCTGGCTGACCTGGCGGACTTTGCCCTTGCTATGAAGGATACGCTTACAAACATCAACAACCAGTCCTTCAACAACTTTATGCTGCGCATAGGTAAGGAAGACCAGAGGCTCTGGAAGACTGGAGGCACATGGGGTGGGGAAAGGTGCCTTACGCTCACGGAGCAACTGGAGACCTGAAAAGTAGTAATCTTTTGGTGTCACATCAGACACCTGAGTGATGAAATGGTCAAGCTAGACCTGTCACTATGATTAGTGACAGCCTGGCCTTACTGCTGAACCTGACCACAAAAACAGTCTGTTGCCTGACTCTCCAAGGTCTAGCGCCTGCTGAGCCCTCTGCTCTTTTCAGACCATCCTGCCCTTCAAGGGAGGTAACATCACCTGCTACTTCCTACTGGGGGGGAGGGGGGTCGTTCCTTCTGAGCGAGGCTGCAGGAACTTGAAGTACCAGGTGTGTTGGGGAAGCTGTCCACTGCCATCCTGAGCACATTAACTAGCATGCCGGAGTAGCTTGCTAAGTTCTTGGTTGAGGACAGGGTGAACAGGAGACATGACTTAAGGAATACAGGGTGCCACATCACCAGCTTTGTGATGAGGGTTGGGGGCAAGCGCTCTAAGAGTGGCTGCTTCTGAGAGGGTAATGGAGGCTTGGCATGTGATTGTGCTGAACTTTATGCCTCCTACCCCAGGCATGAACAAAGGAGGGGTTCTGGCTGGGGTCATTGGAGCCCGGAAACCACACTACGACATCTGGGGCAATACAGTCAACGTGGCCAGCAGGATGGAGTCCACAGGGGTGATGGGCAACATTCAGGTATGTCTAGCAACAGAGCTGAGTGTCCTCGGATACAGGGACTAGGGCAAAGGAAAGCAGAACAGTGTGTAGTCTCCTATGTGCTATTGCCTCCTGCCGCTGGTCCACTATGCAGTGCTGGCAGTGCTGAAGGCCTGTGGAGGGGAGAGGCCTCTGCAGCCTTAACAGCAAGGAGCGCCTCTACCTCACCTCCTCCTCTATAACACTTAGGTTTAACTTCTGGGGGAGATAAGCCAGGCTTGGTGGCACTTTCTGATATTTTTGTGTCAACAGTAGCTTCCCCTGAAGCAACCCCAATTTCTTGTCAGCTGGGCCTGCCAGAAAAGCTCCACAGAATGGACGGGGTCAGCAAAGCAGGGAGGGAAGGGCCTGGGCCATGTGCCACATGGGCAGCCTGAGGACTGTCTTTGGGAAGCAGAGGGCTCTGGAGCTGTCACCCTGGGTTCCATGTCCCTCACCCTGTCCCCTCTGGGGCGCTGGGACAGAGCCCCTGTGCCGACTGGTCTAGGCTCCCTCCCTGACCAAGCTCTCTTACTGTTCTCTGTGTGCAGGTGGTGGAGGAAACACAAATCATCCTCCGAGAGTACGGCTTCCGCTTTGTGAGGCGAGGTCCCATCTTTGTGAAGGGGAAGGGAGAGCTGCTGACTTTCTTCTTGAAGGGACGAGACAGGCCACCTGCCTTCCCCAATGGCTCCTCCGTTACACTGCCCCACCAGGTGGTGGACAACTCCTGAATGGGCTCTGGCCCCACAACGATCCACATGGGAAGGGAGAATTTATTTTTTGGAACTGAAGAAAGGCATCGGGAAATGGCAAATGGCCAAGTCCCAGTGTTCTCGAATTGCTGAAGTGCACAGTCCCATAGACTTTAGGTTCAAGAATCTCAAGCCTTCATCTGTTTGTGGATAGGTGAGCTCTGAGGGTGGCCATACTATTCCTCAGTGTGCCTATAGCTTCCCCAGAGTAGGAGTCTTAGGCATAGTACTGGAACAGCCCTTCTTCCCCAGAGAGGCCACTGTGAGCAGGAGTGGAGCAGAGGTGGGACACGGCTGCCTGTGCCGCCGGGCTGGGAGCACAGATGGGGCGCTCTGCTGCAGATGGGGCCTGGCAGGGCTGGCACTGCTGGAGGATGCTGCACTCCTGGCTGGAACCTGACAGTATGCTGTTGTGAAGGGAGCTTCCCAGAGACCTGGCTGTCTCCACATGGTCCCAGTTAGATTAATTAAGCAGCCCTAGTCCTGATGTTCCTGATAATCTTGAAAGGTTCTTCTGGAACCCTATCACCTTAGTCATGAGAGCAGAAAGTGCAATATTTCCTTTCACCTGGTTGGGGGGGGGTTATTTCTGAAAGAAAATTATATAAACAGATCTTCTACATTTATATTTTTAACCTGTTAAAAACACTTTCCAATATTGCCTTGCCTTTTGAGCTCTTGCTACAGTCGCCTTTGCTACTGCTTTAAAAGAATTTATAGCTATTGACAAAGAACAAGACTGTTTTATTAAAAGCTTTACTCAACTTAAATGGGAGCACTGTGAAAATCCTTTTGGTAAGTACTCTGCAGACTCAAACCACTGGTCCTTACCACATGCCTAGAAGGCAAGAGCTTGAAGTGAGATATTACTTTTATTCTTAAGCTGCTTTCTTCTAAAAAGCAGCCAAGCTGATTTACTGTCCCCAGAGTGTAGTGGGGCACCCACATAGTCCACAGCCTTGTGACCCTGTGGTCTAGAAGTGGCCATTTTTGAGTGATATCTGATACTAGACAAAGATGGGAAAACTTGACCAGCCAGCCAAAGGCTGATCCTAAGCCAAGGAGAAAGTGCCAGCACATTGCAGGCTCCAGGTTAGAGAAACACTATTCTACAAAGCCTAGGAGATGGGGATGAAGATTTCATAGTCATAGCCTGGAGTTTGCAGGAGGAAGCCATGAAGGAGGGGGCCCTGCTTACCTTTTCAGCAATGACTGAATTTATGCGCAGATTTCTAATTGTGCTTTCTCAGAGTGACTTCATATGTTTAGCTTTTATCAAACAGTATTTTACCACACCATAAATTCCTTACAAAACAGTGGCCTAGAATATACATTGCTCCAAACCAAAGATTAAATACATTTCTTTTAAGTACATGACCTGCATATCATGAATCTAGACTCTTCTAAGAACTTCCTTTTCAAAAGTCTTAGGAAAATGAGGCAGAAATATTAAAAGCTCCCATACACACTAGAAATTCTCTAGCCTTTCACAAAATGTCTTCTGTTGGCCTACAAACCATTTTGATTTTCAGCTAAAATATATGATCAAATATCTCAGAAGAACACATGATCTTCAGCATTATAACAAGTGACCAGACAAAAACTGTGCAAAAATTTCAGTGTCTAAGGATTCAAACTTACACCTTGTCATCCTGATGAAGCAACAGGTGTTGTCACGGTGAGGATGGTGCCTTGACATAGCATGGGTCTTTTGGCAGTTTGCAGGTGTAGGTCTCGCCATTCACCGCAGATGCTTCCCCAGCAGAAACAGCATGTTAAGAGGCCAGGCTCAAATCCAGCTCCTCTTCTCTTGCAAATGAAGCAAATACCTGATGCAGGGGCTTGGTGCAGAATAAAGCTTCATGGGATGCCCGCTGCTCTTCCCTCAAAGCAGACAATGCTTCTGTCCCTAAAAGAGAGTCTATTAATCTCAGTGCAGCTGGGGGAATGAAAACCTGGATGGTCACTACTCTGGACCCATATAATCTTTTCTTGTCTGGAGCTGAGAGGCTGCCCCTTATGGGACCAATTTTGAGACCACAGACTTAAAGCAGACTCTACCCAAGAAATCTAAAACCTAAGATGTGAGACTTGTGGCACTTTCCAAATTTCTGCCTCCTAAAGACATTTTATCCCAGTTTTTTCATTATTGCCAATGTCATACTATGACACATTTAACTGAAAGAAGTCCACCAAAAAAAGTCCTCTTGGCCAGCCCTGAAAAATTCCCATTTAGAAAAAAGACTCTAGAGAGCTAAGCATATCCTGGTGTGTAATGTCTGTTTGGCTTCGCTGCAGAGTAAGTCTTTTCACTCCACTCACCATAAATGAACCTATCACTCAGCCTTAGCTGTCCTCCTGCAAGAGATGGTCTCCCATAAAAACAAATCATAAACTTAAAGAACATGGGCAGAGGCAGGGGGACTAGGATTATGTTTACCATTTACAGAGGAAAGGAAACACTGGTAGGAATGAAATATTCTTTGTATCTTAATGAGTAAATTTATACTATGTAAAAAGAAGAAAGTGTCTCAGAGGTCCACTTGATAGATGGCACCTATTTACCTGTTTCGCTCAAGCTGATGAGTGGAGCATATGACAGTACTTCTCGGCGTGGCCATCCTTCCTCTTACCTTGGTATGTAACAGTGGCATCAGTTGGAAGAGTTGCAGTGAGGTCCTTATACAGCAATCTGGCACAAAACGAGGACTGACCCATCAGGTCCACTTTGTAAGTAAACGACAGCAAGTTGCACAGGGAGTTTCTTTGCAAGGGTCTGATCAAAAAGGCTGCAAAGTCACTCTGATGGGTGAGAGATAAACCAAGTGCATGATGACTGTCGCTCCAAAGGCAATCCAAAGTAGTTGTAACACTTCAAACATATCTACCAAGAGGCGGCCTTTTAATTAAATTTCAGAGAAAAAAATGGGGAACAGAAAAAGGACTGAAAGAAGCACAAGAATATAAGATAACTAACCCAGGCATAGTGGTGCATGCCCATAATTCCAGCTACTTGGGAAGCTAAGACAAGAGGACCACAGGTTTGAGGCCAGCATGGGCAATTCAGCAATACTCTGTCTCAGAAAGGGCTGGGAATGTAGCTCAGTGGCAGAGCGCTTGCCTAGCATGTACAAAGCCCCATGTTCAATCCCCAGTACTGCCAAAAAAGAATCTCTAGGAGCCCATGACAGCCTGGTAAGCTGCAGGAAGATACCATTTCTGCCAAGAATTCTGCTGAGATCACTGTATATGGTCAGATGCTTCATGTCTGCATTATCCACTTGAAGTTGAGCTGACAACTGGGAACCTCAGTCAATCCAAATGTACACGGGGGTAAGGCTAAGCTTAAAAAGGTCACTTTTCTGTATCGGCCTTGGTTTCCTGTCTGTATCTTTCACTCCAAACTTAGCTCAGCTGCCATCCTAGGGAGGCCAGAGTTAAGGATAAGACGATAGCATTCCTCTATGGTATCTACCTCCAAGGCCCAGCAAGTACCTACATATGGTAGGTGCTCTTAAAAAAATCCTTGCTGAATTAAAGAATAGCACCTGTGCTTCACTACCTTGTGATAAAGTTTGAAGACCACAACCAAGAGTACATAATCCCTTAACCGGGATCCACACTGTAATATCATCTAAAGTTTCAAAGGGGTTAAAAAAAAAAAAGTACAAAATAGCTTGTCTGAAAATAAGAAACAAGTATTAAAAAACACTTATGTTTCAGAGTTAGAAACATTTAAAATTCAAAAAAGAGAATCTGTCCCTCTGTTTTCCTTTTAAGTCTATCTCTGGCCCCATAGAATGAGACATACAGTACCCTAAGAAATACCTGAAGTCGGTCTGCCTGGTACTTCCTCCCAGCATAAGCGTTTAGGGACTCGCATAGACTGAACAGGAAGCGCTGAACATCAGTCTGTAGGTACTTTGCAGCTATCTTTTCTAGAGGAATGAAGACTGGAATGGAATGGTGATGGATCCAGAGCGGTCTCTGTATGACAAGGTCCACAAAGTAGGAATCCAGTAGGTTCCCCTCAAAAGCAGTGCTGATGCAGACACAGACTCCTCGGCTAGTCTGTTTTCCGCTGAGCCCTGAGGCAAAGGATCAGACAATACCTCTCAAAAGATGCCGGGCAAAGGCACCTGACTCACCCAAGCCTCCCAGCTACCGGTACAAGGCCTGACACACAGACATGATGATGCTTCTTGAGTGAGAGAGATTTGAGTGCTTCCCCTCGGCTCCAGCTCACATTGAGACTGAGTTGTTACAACCATGGAAGGGCACGGTGGCACACACCTGTAACCCCAGCACTCGGAAGGCTGAGGCAGGAAGATCACTGTGAGCAGGCCACCCTGGGTTACATAGTGAGATCAAGGCCAGCCTGAACTACACAATGAGACCTTGTCCACACCCACCCCAAAACCCCAAAACAAAAGAAGGATCGTAGGAAGAAAGGACACCCTATCAAATTATTAAAGAAAAAAATTGTGAAATTTTCAGTGTACCCATTCTCTCTTTTTGCCTGAGTGTCAAGTAACTTGTGACAGTCCCAGTTTTTCCCACAATCCTCTTGTGGCATAGATAGAATAAATTCCTGTTTACACTGAAACAGGGATGTGAAGAGTTCAAACTATTTGTAATATAAAGCAGGCCAGCAGTACCAGCAGTAAAGGAAGTTCTAGTACAGAGTCTAGCACATGAGGAGGGCTACAATGAATGGTGTAAGCCAGCCACCAACCGATCTGCTGTACAAAGTGGCCAAACTTCCAGGGAAATACGCCTATAAACCATGTGCTAGCTTTGTGTGTGTAATGTGGCTAAGGGGTGAAAATAAATTCTCATGAAATAAGTCCAGTCTAGTAAACTACTGTAACTCACTAAAGACAGAGACCCAGGATGAATTGGCTCAGAAAAACATTGTACCTGTAAAACGATATGCCTGCAGAATGGCTTTCACACTTTCCTGTTTCCTTTCCAAAACTTCCTGCTCTCCAATCTCCACTGTTTGGCCAGATTCTACGTTGGCAGAAGATGCTTTACCCTGCAAGATATGCAGCCAATCAAAGTGGGTACACAGGGTACACCTCAGAGTCTCTGGCCTCACCTGACTGGACAGAAGCAAAATGCAGTGTTTTCTATTATGTAGTACATCCAGAAAGTAGTCTACCTGTAGGCATCCAGCTGGTTCTATGAACTCACGGCAGAGGAATCTGTGGGCCATGCACCAGAAATCAGAGCAGATGCCACTAGATGAACAATTACGGTTTTGGTAGGAATGGAGAGAGGATTGTAGGAGGAAGGAGACTAGGATGAGCACAAGGTATGCAGAACAGACAGCTATGAAGAGGCGAATCTGATGAAAATGAAAGACAAAATCTTAAAGAGGTGGGGGGTGGGAGGACCCATCATGTTCAAATAAGGCTCGTTAGTACCTGAATATGTAAGACTAACACCTAATACCTGACAGAAGCCACGGATCTGGAAACAACAATGATATAAAGTACAAACAAAAATAACTTTGATTTACAAGTCTATACTCAGTGTAAAAATGAAAAATATAGTGAAAAATGTTTTCCAACAAACAAAAGCAGACTTTACTACAAACTGTTACACTTAAAGAAGTTCCAAAAGGAGCTGCTTAAAGGAAAATAATTCCAGGTAGAACTATGGAAATGCACAAATAAAGAGCACTGAGAAAGGTGTGTGTGTATAAGCCCTAAGAGAATACTGATGTACAAAATCAATAGTTCAGTAAAACAGTAATAGGTAGTGAGCTACAAATAATTACATTAAACATTCATGGACCAAATACTCCAATGACCATCAGGCCGGGTTAAAACATTTAATTATATGCTACTTACAGGAGCAATACCTTAACTACCAGGACACTGAGATTGCAAGGAGAAAAAAATGGAAAAATTTACCATGCAAGCCCTAGCCAAAAACAGTTGTGGGCTCGAGATGTAGCCCAGTGGTACAGTGTTTGGCTGGCATGTGCAAGGCCCTGGGTTCAATCTCTAGTACCTCCCCCAAGTTATTATTGTGCTAGCTGGGTGTGGTGGCACACACCTGTAATCCCAGTACTCAGAAGGCTGAGGCAGGATGATGCTGAGTTAAAAGGCAGCCTGGACTATAAAGTGAGTTCAAGGCCAACCTGAACTACATAGCGGGAGACCATGTCACCACAAAATAAAAACAGTTGTTGGGCTGGAGGTGTAGAGCACTTACCTAGCATGCACAAGGCCCTGGGTTCAATACTCACCACCACAAAAAAAAAGTAAAAATTGTACTTTCATTTTATAAAATGGACTTAAAGGCAAGAAGTTTAACTAAAAATGAGGACTATTTCATAATAAAAGGTTAACTCAACTAGGAAGACATAGTAATCCTTAATCTGTTTGGACCCAATACTGTACGTACAGAAAACCTGAATGAAAGAAGCAACAGATCCACAATCACAGAGCGGCGGCGGG
Organism: Heterocephalus glaber; assembly: GCF_053883595.1. Classification (NCBI taxonomy): domain Eukaryota; kingdom Metazoa; phylum Chordata; class Mammalia; order Rodentia; family Bathyergidae; genus Heterocephalus; species Heterocephalus glaber. The sequence continues at coordinate 42,729,255 of NW_028258305.1, forward strand.
TGGGCATTTTAACAAATCTCAGTAGACAGGTACATAAATCAGTAAGGATATAAAATATTCGGGCCGGGGATTTAGCTCAGTGGCACTGCACCTGCCTCCCAAGTATAAGGTCCTGAGTTTGATCCCCGGTACCAAAAAATATATATATATTGAAATAACATGATGGACACACTAGGCCTATTTCATATATATAGAAACATATATATAAAAAACCCTCAATTGATATACACAGGAGATTTACCAAAATACCACAAGGGATTCAAGCTATAAATCATTAACTAAAACAAATAACTAACAAATACTCAAAGTTTGGAAATTAAGTAATACACACCTAAACCCCAAAAGCTAAAGAAAATATCACAATGGAAATTTAAAATATTTTCAATTGAAATGATAGTGAAAATATGAAAAGACCTTGTGGGATATAGAGAAGGTACACCATGCCTAGAGGAAAACTTTATAATCTTTATACATATACAAAAAAGAAGTATTTATTTCAAGAAGTTAAAAGAATTAAATCCAAAGAGAGTAAAGCAGACATCAATGAAAAAACAAAACTGATCAACAGAGAAATTAACAAAGCCCAAAGTTCTGAGAAAAGGCCCAAAAGTGATAAAATGGTGAGAGCAAGCACAAATTAGTAATATCAGAATAAAAAATAAGATAGCAGTGATAATCACATTCACAAGACAGTAAGTTTTAAAAGTTTCAAACAACTTTAAATGTGAATGTTTCTATGAAATTGAAAAATTCTTTGAAAAACACAATTTACCAAAAATGACCTAATAAATCCTAAATTTTATGCTCAGCAAAGAAATTGAATCAGAAATTCAAAATTGGGCCCACAAAAAAGGCCCAGGAGCTGGGCGTTGAGGCACACACCTATAATCCTACCACTGGTTAGGCTGAGGTAGGAGGATCATGGAGAATTTGAGGCCAGCCTGGACTATATAGTGAGACCCTGTCTCAAAACAGCCAGGGGGCTTTACTAGACAATTCTTTTTTTGGTTTTTTTGAGACAGGGTCTCCCTATGTAGCCCAGGCTGGCCTCAAATTCACTGTGATCCTCTCACCTCAGCCTCCTAAATGCTGGGGTTACAGGCATGCACCACCACACCTGGCTTAACAGAAATCTTTACAAAACTTAAGGAAAACAAGCCCAACTTCATATAAAATCTTCTAGAGAAAATGTATAACGGATATTGGGAAATGGGAAGAAAGTGTTCAAATGTGAAAGGGAAAAAGGGACGAGGGAGGGAGAAAGGAAGGGATAAAAAAAGTGAAAATAGAAGGAAAAAAGGGAAACAAAGCTTTTATACATAGGGAGGGGAGGGGGCTTGAGGGAGGAAATGGGATAAAATTTTTAAAAATAGGCTGGGGATTTAGCTCAGTGGTTTCGCCGCCTGCTGCGCAAGCATAAGGACCCAAGTTCGATCCCCAGTACAAAAAAAAAAAAAAAAAAAAATCTTCCAGAGAATAGAAAAAGAAGGAAAATCTCTCACCCTGGTTTCTGAGACCACCAAAGCCTGACATGGTCACTATGAGAGAAAGGAGACAGACAGGCAGACAGGCAGACAGGCAGGCAGGCAGGCAGGCAGGCAGGCATGAAGAGACAGAGATGGGGGCTATCTCTCTCATGAATTTAGATACAAAAGTCCTATTAGTCTATCAGCAAATCGGATACAGCACTACCTAAAAGGATAATTCGGTACATCAATCCAACTTAGGTTTAATAAAGTATGGATAGTTTCTCATTCAAATGTCAATTAATATATTTTGCACCCTAATAAACTAAAGGAGAATACCGTAAAGTCACCTTAATATCTGCCATAAAAACACTTGATAAAATTCAATACTTAAAGCCAGGCATCGCGGGGCATGGCTGTAATCCTAGCATGGAGTGGGGGGCAGTGCTGAGGCAGCAGGAGGATCACCATGAGTTCAAGGCTAGCCTGGGCTACATAGTAAGTTCAAAGCCAGCTTGACCTATATAGTGAGACCCTGTCTCAAAAAAACCAAAACCAAAACCAAAACAAAAATAATCAAACTTGATCATGATTAAAACTCTTAGCAAACTAGAGTATTTCTTTAATAAAGAGTATCTGTACTAAATTTACAGCAAAAAAGCTATGACTATTTCTACTCAACAACCTAACAGATTATCTTGGCCAGTGGATTAGGTGAAAAAAATAAAAGTTACAAGCATTGGAAAGGAAGTAAAACTGTTATTGTTTAAACATGCTTAACTCCAAATGTAAAAATTCTAGAATAGATTGGGTGTGTTCAGAGTGATATGGCTGTAGACATCCAAATGTAAAAATTCCAAAGAACAGAAAGACAAACTTAAAATATGCGGCCTTAGCAAAGTTGCCTTACAGACAGTCAAATGTATTTCTATACGACAATTAGAACATAAAACTTATTAAACATAATACTATATATAAGGAATCAGGGGCCAGGGATTTAGCTCAGTGGTTCTGCTGCCTGCCTCGCAAGCACAAGGTCCTGAGTTTGATACCCGGTACCAAAAAAAAAAAAAAAAAAAGAAATTTCAGCTATATATGAGGAATCATCAAACTATAGCTTGTGGGTCAAACCCAACCATGTGCTTTTTTTGTAAAGAAGGTTCTGCCAGCCTACACCACACCGTTTTACCTACTGTCTTTCACATTACAATAGCAGAGCAGCTGCCACAGATTGTATGGATCAAAAGAAGCCTAAAATTTCTGGTCCTCCATAGAAAAAGCCTACTGTCTGTCCTCTGCCACATGCAGTAACATGAAGATTAAATATATACGGGGCCAGGGATTTAGCTCAGTGGCACCGCACCTGCCTTGCAAGCACAAGGTCCTGAGTTTGATCCCCGGTGTTGGTGGTGGGGATTAAATACATAGTCTGCCCAAAAAATGTATACATACTTCACGAAAAGAAAAACTTGTATAAATATTTCAATACGAAGGACCTTCGCTTGGCAGGCAGGCGGCGCCACCACTGAGCTACATCCCAAGCCCTACACCAAATTTGAGACATCACAAGATTAATATGTTACCTTTGGCCTCTAAAATTACAAGAGGTGCTCAAAGTGGTAGCCATTAGCTTCTAGATATTAGCACAGTGCACTACTGCTTGGGTAACCTTGGCCACTGAGATTGCTGCACGTTTTTTCAATTTCTTCTCTAAGGGCTGGCAGTGGAGTGGGTTTCCTGCAATACATGACATCCTCTAGGGTCCCCCATAGGAGGGTAACATCATCTCTTGAAAAGACATCATACTATCTTTCTTCTCCTGAAGTGTGTATACATTTTTTGGCGGACTCTGTGTAAGCTTCAAGACCTCTACATATAAAACTATATGCATTACTGAGAAAAAGCACAGAACTGAAATGACGCAGGAAGGTATAGTGGGTCCACTGACCAGAGAGCACAGTTCTGTAGTAATGCACATTCTTCCCAAACTGATCTAGACTCAGTACCCTCCCAATGAAAAACCAGAAGGTTATTTTTGAAAAGTGACAGCTGACCCTCAAATTTATGGAAAATTCATGAGGCCAAGAGTTGCCAAGATAATTCTCAAGAGAAGAAAATGTATTATATGCATGTACTACAGGTACCACGACCTAATAGTATATATACCTCTGACTATTGCACAAAGACAGACAGATGGACCAATGGAACAGAGCAGAATCCAGAAACAGGCTCACTACAATATATGGGGGAAAGAGTAGCCTTTTCAAGGTCTGGATGAACTGATATCCATATAGAAAAACAAAAACAAAAACAAGACAAGAAGGACCTTGCCAGGTGTGGTGGCACACTCTTGTAATTCCATCACTTGGAAGGCCGAGGCAGGAGGATTGCCATGAGTTTGAGGCCAGCCTGGCCTACATAGTGAGTTCAAGGCTGGCCTGAACTACATAGCAAAACTGTCTCTAAAAAAGGGGGTGGGGGTGTGTGGGGGGGGTGGAGCCCTGGGATTTAGCTCAGTGGTTCCACCGCCAGCCTTGCAAGCGCAAGGTCCCAAGTTCAATCCCTGGTACCAAAAAAAAAAAAAAAAAAAAAAATGACCTCCATCCTACCACACATACACACACACACACACACACACACACACACACACACACACCCCTATTCTAGATAATTCTACACTAGAATTCTAGAATTGTAATTCTAAAAGATGAAACAATAAAGCTTAAAATAACACAGAACATTATCATGTTAGACAAAGACACTAAACAGGAAACGAGAACAAAGCAAATTCCTAACATGAATTTCATCAAAACAGATTGTCTTCAAAAAATGGAAACAAAGCCTTTGCAAATAGGGAGAGATGGAGGGGTTAAAGGGAGGACAGGGGAATGGGGAAAAAATAAGAACCAAGATACATCATGTGAAGGTACAAGATCCCAATGATGAATGTAAATGTATTGTATACCGAAAATGTACCAATAAAAGAATTTAAGAGGGAAAAAACCCCACAAAAACCAGATTGTCTTCATCAAAAAACACCATTATAGGGGCCAAAGATTTAGCTCAGTGGTTCTGGCGCCTGCCTCGAAAGCACAAGGTCCCCAGTTCAATCCCTGGTAACCCCCCCTAAAAAAAAAACACCATTAGAGAGTAAAAAGGCAAGCCAGTCTGAGGGAAGGTCCTAATATTTATATCCAACAAAGAACTAATATTCAAAGTATGTAGAGACTTCTGTAATCTAACAGACAGTAAACAATATTTTCAAAAGCCTTAAAAAGCACGCTTCACAAGAAACCTTTAAGTGTCTGATTATCAGTACTGTAACACTACAGTATCTGAGAAAGACTGGTTCCAGGACCCCAGCAGATACCAAAATCTGTTACATTATTATAATGATGTAAGGGTAGTTTTCCATTCAAACATCGATTAATAAATTTTACACCTTAATAAAGGAGAATCCCATAGGGTCACCCTAATGTCTGCAATAGAAACATATGGATGCTCAAGTCCCTTGCGTAAAAACGGACAGTATTTGCATATAACCTACATTACAATAATGGTGAATTTTTTAGAGACCAAGGGCCCAAACTGCAACCCAAACCCACTTATTTATCGCAAAGTGCCAACACTGCAATTAAACTTGAGGTCCTCAGTCTCCTCCTTCTACCTCAGCCTCCTGAATGCTAGAATTACAAGTGTGTGCAACCATGCCTGGTGAACCTCTCACATACTTTATTTTTTAAAATAAATCTTTATTTTATCCCATTTCTCCCCTGATGCCCCTCCCCTCCCGATGTACAAAGCTTTTGTTTCAATTTTTTTCCTTTTACTTTTCTTGTCCCTTCCTTCTTCAAATCATCTCTAGACTGCTTACAATATTTAATACAAGGTAAATATTATAAAATATTATGTAAATAGTTGTTACATTGTATTTTTTTTTTTTGGTACTGGGGATCGAACTTGGGTCCTTGTGCTTGCAAGGCAGGCGGCGGAACCACTGAGCTAAATCCCTGGCCCTGTTACATTGTATTTTTAAGGGAACAATTACAAGAAAAAGTCTGTTGATATTCAGTACAGATGTCATTTTTCGTTTCTTTTTTTTTGGTACTGGAGATCGAACTTGGGACCTTGCACTTTCAAGGCAGGCGGCGGAACCACTGAGCTAAATTCCCGGCCCTTTAATTCTGTAATTTTGATCTGTGTGGTAAATACCTGGTTGTGTTCCCTTTGTAAAAAGTTCATCAGATTTGTGCACTTTATACATACAACAGCAAAGGACAAAGAAGAAGAGTGGGTAGGGGAAGAAAGGGAAAAGAGAGGGAGAAAAGGCAAGAAAAAGAACTGACAGTATTTGGGGCAGATATACAATGTGAGACTTTTATGACACATTTTCTTGGGCCTGTAGGATTTACTGGAAAAGTAGAAATACTGGAGGAAACCCTTAACTAGCAGATTAATAATCCTGGTATCCAGGCCGGGGATTTAGCTCAGTGGTTTCATCGCCTGCTGCGCAAGCACAAGGACCTGAGTTCAATCCCCGGTACCAAAAAAAAAATAATTCTGGTATCCAAATCACCTGATAAACATGCACTACACATGTGGGTGATGCCTGAGCTATGGCAAAGGAGGGAATAAGCGGGAAGACAACATAAAGGAAGCTGACAGGTTTTACTAACTGGACCTCGGCTAGACAGGAAATAAAGAGGGAAGGGTCAATGTTTCCTCTGAGATTTTCAGTCTGAGTGACAGAGATGCCACTCATGACAAGAACACAAAGGTGTTCTAGTCAGCTGAGACTGAGGGAACAGACTTAGGTGTCCACGAAGGTAGGCTGAGGGACCCTTATGAAGAACTTAGGTGATAGGGCCAGGGATGCAGCTCAGTGGTTCCGCCGCCTGCCTTGCAAGAGCAAGGACCCGAGTTCGATCCCAGGTACAAAAAAAGAGAACTTAGTCGATAATAATTAACTCCAACTCTAGAGGTTTTATCATTTGAAGAATTAAGACTGCAATCAATCCAGTAAGATCAAAAGTGAAACACGCCATACAAAGGTGCCAATTCTCAGATCATGATTGCTCTTTACACCCGGGGGAGCCCCCAGCATGCCCACTCTACTCACTCTGGCTCGCTGCTGGTTCACTTCAGCCCTGAGCTTGTCTCGCAGGCGCCTCAGTTCATGAATCTTGGTCCCAAGAGCACTTTCCTCTGCCCGAGCTTGCTGTAGCTCTTTAGACCTTTTACAGGGTCTGCTCATTTGAGCCTCTAGTCCTTCCAAGTGAGCTAAAATACCTAAGGAAAAGTAAAAAGGGAATTTCACAAGAAGGACTTCTAATACTGGAACCAGAAAGCACTTCAAGGAGGAATAGGTGTCTTCTTCCAGAATTTTATGGCCAACTGAACGGTTTTATAACTGCTGGGATACCTGCCACAATTATAAAACCTGAGGATCTGACAAGCAACCAAAATCAAAGATGATCAACCTTTTAGGCTGAACAGGGATTTAAGAACAGCCCGATTTTTTTCTTTCTTTCTTTGTTTCTTTGAGACAGAGTCTCATTAGGTAGTGTAGGCTGGCCTTGGACTCGCAGTGATCCTCCTGCCTCAGCCCCTTGAGTGTCACCTGGCCACAATTGTTTTCACAAAGAACGAGAGAATCTGATTTGTCTGTGACATACTTTCTAGGCAGGAGTTAACTAGGCCTACAGTTTATTGCAAATGCACATCTCTAATGTGGAAAGAATGATTCAAGGCTTTACCACAGATTAGATGAACTCTCCTTTACTAAAATTCTATATTTTTTCACTATCAGACTTCAATTAAGATTTCAAAAGTATCAGGAAAAAAGGTGAGATACAGAGACTATGCAAAATCACCATATTTCATCATTTGTCTTATCATCACTAGGATGCCTAGCTCTTCCTTTCTCAGATATCTCAGATTATCAGTTATCCCTGCCCTCTGCTCTATCCATTTCCTTTCAGCTGGATACTTCCACACACACTCAATACCATTATCGGAAAGTTGAAATTCTGAGGCAGGGAACTAAAATCAGTCAAGGTAACAGCTTATGTTTAACTGTTGTTTGGGAGAGACACTAAAGGGGCTGCAGAAGAATCCTCTGACTAATCTAGGTCTGTTGATGCAAAACTCCCACCTCATCATTTACTTTTTTTTTTTTTGGTACCGGGAGTGGAACTTAGGTCCTTGCACTTGCGAGGCAGGCAGCGGAACCACTGAGCTAAATCCCCGGCCCCTCATCATTTGCTTTAAAAGAAACAAAATTAGGTCATATTAGAGAATGGATTATTACTCCTGATAGCAGCATGATTTAAAACTTTTATTTTGTTTTTGTTTTGCGGTACCGGGGATTGAACCCAGGGCTTTCACACTGAAATACACCTCCAGCCCTTTAAAAAAAACTTTCTTAAATCATACCACAGCAATATATGTGCACCCATGTTTATAGCGGCACAGTTTGTTATAGTGAAAGTTTGGAAACAGCCCAAGTGCCCATCAAACTGGAAACTGGATAAAGATGTGGTTTTTTTATAAAATGGAGTACTACTCAGTCATAAAGAATGAGATACTAGAGACACTTTCAGCTAAAGGGATGCATATTGAGGCCATCCTCTTAAATGAAATAAATAGGACACAGGTGTAAATACCGAATAGTTTCTCTAGTGTGAGAAACTTAAAGTGTAAATAAGGATTAAAATGAATAACTGATAATTTGAAACAGGAAAAGGTCCAAAGGTGTAGGGGTGGTGGGAGGGGAAGGGGAAAGGAAAGACGGGAAAGGGAAAATTATGAGAAAAGAAAAAAAATGGAAACGAAATCTATGTAAATAGGGAAGGGTGGACGGGTGAAGGGCGCACAGGTCATGGGGAAAAATAAGAACCAAGATACATCATGTACAGGTACAAGCACCCAATGATAAATGTAAACGTATTGTATACCTAAAATGTACCAGTAAAAGAATAAAATATATATTTTTTAAAACTTTCTTAAATTTTTTTTTTTAAACTTTCTTAAATTTTGAGACAGGGTCTCAATAAGGCCTGTGCCACCGTGTCTGGATTTTATTGTCTTTTGAGATGGGGTCTTCACTACGTTGCCCAGGCTGACATCAAACTCGCGATCCTCCCGCATCCGCTTCCTGAGTAGCTGGGATTACAGTCATTACAGCCAGCTGTAACATGTTTTTAATACAAAAAGCCACCACACTTAGTTCTCGTTTTGAAGGAACAATAAATCCTAACCCATATACTGCGTTACCTGCTTTGGGCTCGCCGTCTGGACGTACAGAATTCGCCTGCTCCATCTGCTCAAGGCCCAGGCTTTTCTAGGAAGCGCTCCAGGAAAGTCTACTACGAACCTAGATGTCCTTCGCAGCAAAAGAACAAGGCAAAAAGTCATATCCACTCCCTTTTAGACAAACCCTGACAGGCTCGGGCATGCCCTCCGGCCCGGGACAATGCAAGCGTCCCGCGGGCACTTCGCCGCCGACCCTCCCGCCACCGGTCACCGTCAGCTGTGTCCGCGCCTCCCTCCAGGCCAGCCGGGATTCCCAGCACACGGAAGGGCTTTAAAGCCCTCTCAGCTCCACCCTGGTCACAGGTCCGTCAGTCGCTGGGTCTACCTTTTTTCCTCCTCATCCAGGCCACTGACGAGTTTCCCGCCACCTAAACCTTCAAAATCAATCCAGCGGTCCCAGAAGGCTCTGCACTCTCGCTGTACAAAAAAATGGCGGCGTTCAGAGCCCCTCCCTGATCCCAGCATGCACCGCAGAGTAGACGCAGCCATTCGGGTGGTCAGCAAGATGGCGGCCTGTGGGGCCGAGCCACAGATCTTGGTACAATACTTGGTGTTACGAAAAGACCTATCGAAGGCTCCGTTCTCCTGGCCAGCGGGCGCGTTGGTAGCACAGGCCTGTCACGCAGCCACTGCGGCCTTACATCTTCACCGTGACCACCCGCACACCGGAGCTTACCTCCAGGAACTGGGGCACATGCGCAAAGTGGTCCTCGAGGTGAGACGTCCAGGGTGAGGGGCGGGACGCTGAGGGCGTCGAGAACGGAAATGGGCGTGGTCTTGGGTCGGAAGCCTAACTTCGTGGAGTGGGCGCGGCCTGAGAGGGGGATTTTTAACTTTTCAGGTTTTGGAGGAGGCTCTGGGGCTTGAGCTGCGGCCTAGGAAGCCTCTTAGGCAGGGCATGGGTGTGTTAAGTGTGGATATCAGACCTCATATTAAGGCCTACCTCTAGGCTCACCGGCAACTGGTGGCCCCGGCGGGAGGACGTAGGCTGGTGGAGCGCGTCCCGCCTTTTACCGGTGCCCCGGGCAGCCTTTAAACTGGGGCAAAATACTGCGTCCCAGGAAAACCGAGTCAGATGTCAGCGCAAAGTGAACTGATGCATTTTACTTGGGTGCGACACCAGATTGTTTGAAAATAAATATTTAAACTCCTAGTGTAAGTTGAACCTAAAGTCAAAAATAGCAGACCCAAGGGTGTAAATTGGCACATTAAAAAAAATAGCAGTAAGATTCTTTTTGCCTTTGGCCAAACAGATTTTACCCTTTGACTCTCTTGTTTGTACTGGTAGAAATCCTAGAATAAGCAGATGCAACCGTAGAGTTTTCACCGGAATATTCATAGGAGCACTTTGTACTGTTAAAAAAAAAAAAAAAAAATGGAAGCCAGGCCTGGTACACAGGCCTGTAATCCCAGCATTCGAGAGGCTGAGACAGAAGGATCGCCTCGAGTTCGAGGTCAGCCTGAGCTCCATAGTGAGTTCAAGGCCACTACATAGTGGGACTTTAATCTCAAAAAAGAAAAAAAGACGATATTAAATTTTCAATACTAGGGATTGGTTAAATTAATCTATGCCATTATGATGTATCTTTGTTGTTGTTTGGGGGAAGGGTGGTACCGGGGCTCGAACTCAACTTTAGGTATGCCAGGTGAGCACTCACCACTGAGCCAAAACCCCCAGCACTTATGATATATTACTACATGGCTAGCAGAAATCATGTTTTTGAAGCATAGGAGAGTGCTCATGATATGACACTAATTGAGCTGTATTATAAAACAATGGTTTAAATTTTGAAAGGGAAAGCTAAGAAAATACATCTATGTATTAACTAGTGGGCAGTGGAATTTGGATTATTATGCTTCTCTATATTTTTAGGAGGAGCCTTTTTTTTTTTTTTCTGGTACTGGGGATCAAACTCAGGACCTTATGCTTGAGAGGCAGGCACAGTGCCACTGAACATTTAAATCCCCAGCTCTGCTTCTCTATATTTTTAATTGCTCCACATCAAATAGATATTTTATAATGAGAAAAAATGCTTTTAAAAATCATGCCTTTTAGTGGGGGTCTGGGGTAATCCCTTCATGGCTGGTTGGCAAAGATAGACTAATATGCTGTTGGGTAGTGAGACATCAACCAGTAATCTGTGGGAAATGTCTCGAGAATCTGTGAGTAGGCAGAAAAGAAGCAGGTAGCTTTTTGTTTAGAATTTTTTTTATATGAAAAGAACCTCCAGCAATTATTTGATTCAGGACTCTCCTTTTCACCCAGCTTGTCCCCTTTTGGTTAAAGACACATTACAGTGATATGCATACCCATGTTTATAACAGCACAACTCAAAATAGCTGAATCTTGAAAGAGGCCTGTATGTCCATGAACAGATGATTGGTAAATAAAATGTGTTACTTATAGAGTACTACTCTGCTATAAAGAAGGATAAATTTGAGTCATTTGCAGGAAAACGGATGCACTTTAAGACCATAATGTTGAGTGAAATAAATGAGACATACAAGCTTAAGTATCACGTGATTTCTCTTATATGAGAAACCCAAAGAGCTGAATAAAAGATAGCTGTTAGGAAACAGGCAGACAGATCTTTTGCAAATGGAAAGGGAACCAAGAGATGAAGAGAGGAGGAAGGGAGGGAGGAGATGGGGAAGTAAAAAGAATTAAAGTGTGTTTGTTGTGTGCATGAACCACCTCCCACCATGAATGTAATCATTACGCCCTGCAAATGTACTAATAAAAACAAAAATTTTTTAAATTTAAATTGAGGTTATTAATCTTCCTCCCCTAAAAAAGACTCCCCTTTTCCCAGATGAGACATCTGAAGCCCACAGAGAACTAAAAGACATCTGATGATGCAGAACTCAGCCATGACTCTGGCGTCACTACTGATTACGCTGAGTGCTGCTATAGCCAGGGAGGCCTGTAAAATGTAAGGCAGTGTAAAGATTGACTGCATATATTGGTGCATACATGTGCCAGGCATAGGTCTTAACCTAATTTCACTGATTCCTTATTACTATGAGGAAACATTGTCTTCCTTCTTTCGCAAAGGGGAAACAGAAGCACTGCTACATCACACAAGTTATCAAAGAGCACACAGGCAATAGGTGGTGGAGCGAGAGTGTAATGTTTAGCCGGGGATTGCAGAGGCTCCCTTGCCCCACTGAACCGAACAATGGTGCTGCTCACTGCAGTGGGAGGGGTGTTAATGAATCCGGTAGGCAGGATTTGGTAGACTGATGGCAATCCCAGAATCCTCTGACTTAATACGAGAAGCCGCTAGTTATCTTCGTAGGCAAAAGATAATCTTATGCAAAAGGACACACTAAGTGTCTTTATTTTCTAAGTGATAAATTTAATGCTTTCTGCAGTGGGATTCAGCATGGGCTCCTGGGAGTGGGTGACAAGGATGACCCAGAAATAATTTCAGAAGGGTGTTAGAGAATAGTTTGTTCTCCCTTTAGTAAGAAAATGGGAGCCATCGCAGCAGAAGAAAAACCTTTCTGGGTTTGAGCTTGGTGGGATGAGAGGGAATGTAGGGGTGCATGTTATTTTAGAAATCCTTCTAGTAGTCACCTCTTAAAATCAGAGATGAGTGGTGAATTAGGGTTGGCTGTTATGGCTACCAACAAAGGTAACGTGAAAATGTCTGAAGCATCATTATTGACAATGCATACATCTCAACGGGGAAGAGAAAAATCCCCATTTTATAGACAGGACCATTAAGCTCTTCCTCTCTCCCATCTGCCCCCAGACCTCCCAGGCCACTTAGCAAAGATCCTACAGAGAGTGAATGGCAAACCAGGGAATGAAAGTGTGGCTCCACTGGTCCTGTGGTCAAGCTGTTTTTCCAGTTTCAATTAACACAGTCTCTGCTGTGTTCTGCTCCTTTAGGCCCCAGATGAGCCCGCCCTAAAGGAGCTGGCTGAGACCCTGCGGCAGAAGAACATTGACCACGCGCTGTGGCTTGAGCAGCCAGAGAACATTGCCACTTGCATTGCACTCCGCCCATACCCCAAGGAAGAAGTGAGCCAGCTCCTGAGGAAGTTCCGATTGTTCAAGTGACGGCTGCTTTGGTATAGACAACTTAGCAGAAATTGGAATGCCACCATCTCTAAGCCTTATGTACCCCTGCCAGTGTTGACTGGTCTTCCCTTCCAGTTTTGATGGTTTCTTGAGAGTCAAACTGAAACGATCAAATTAAAGTTGTTACCAATCGGTACTTACTATTAATAGTAGTAGTAGTAGTAGTAGTAGTGTGAAGTTCAAGTGAGGGAAGTAGGGGAGTAGCAGTATTATCTGGGGTCTCTCCCCAAACTGAATTTCCCCACTGTGGATCAAGGGATCTCACATTTCATTTTGTTAAAAATAATGGAGTCCTGGTCTGGGGATTTGGCTCAGTGGTTTCGCTGCCTGCTGTGCAAGCGCAAGGACCCGAGTTCAATCCCTGGTACCCAAAAAAATAAAAAATAATGGAGTCTTTCTAATTACCCGGGTTTAAAACTTTGGCTTTGAATTCCTTATTTCTTATTCATTATCATAGTTCATGGAGTCTTAGACAACATCACCTTTAAGATATGGGATTATTTTATGTATCATTAGGGAAAAATGCCACCAATTACAGTAAGACATGCAATTGACCATAGCATGCATTTCAAAATCAAAGATGTTTAAAAATTATACACACACACACACACACACACACACACACACACATATATGTACCCTTTTAGAATGAGATTTGTAAAGTACAGCTGCTTTTTGTGTTTTTGTAACCCATGTGCTTCCACCCTGTGTCAGGCTTGCATTTGGCTTCTCAGAGCAGCCGTCCGCTCTGCTCACCTGCACTGAATCCTGGTACCAGTGCCCAGATGCCCTGCTGCCAAGTGTCTATCAGTAGGAGCTGCGAGCATCCTGTACAGTGTGGATTACTACTCATCCATGGTGTAATGCTAGAACTACTTACTTCAGCCCCCAGGGCCGCCTCCTCTATATTTCTGACCTTTTCAGTTGAATTACCTATTCCCTTATTCAAATGTGATGTTTCACCAAAGTCACTCCAGTTCCTGTTCTCCAGTCTCTGGCCTGGAAGTAGAATGTTGCTATTCTTCCTCTCCCTTTCCTACCTCTGGACTTTACTTAAATGATTTGCAGTTCACACACTATTATCTTTATAAAGTTTTACCTGAAGCTGGGAATGGTGGCACATGCCTATGATAGTAGCTCGCAGGAGGCTGAAGCAAGAGAGTTGCTGTAAGTTTGAGGCAAGGCCAGCCTGAACCACACTGAACCCTGTCTCAAAAAAAAAAAACAAAAAAAACAAAAAACAACCAAAACAAAAGCCCATTTCTTTAAAGTTTTACCCAGCCAAAAATGATTATTCCCCTTCTGAACATTTATAACACTGCAGAATGTTTAAAATATTTCTATAAACATTTGGACACATCTACAGAAACTGCTGGGAAGCACAGTTTATATGGGGCCATCTGTTCAGTGGATACCTCTTGCGTATCTACTGTGGCAGGCTGTACTAAGAGCTGAAAATATTAAAATGAGTATATTAGTCACTCTCCACTATAATGAAATTCCTGAGATAACTGGAATTTATCTTGGCTCGGAGTTTCAGAGGTCCCAGTCCAAGATCAGGAGCACACATTCTTTGGGTCATGGTCGGGGTGCCAGATGGCCAAGATGGGGAACATGTGGAAGCAAAAAGAGAGCCAGGAAGATGCAGGGTGTCATGAATCCATTTGGGGGAACACCCCAGTGACCTAAAGACCCCCTAACAGCCCCCTCCAAAGGTTGTACCACATCCCAGTAGAGCCACCAGGCCTTTAACATGTGACCTCTAGGAACACTTATCCAAACCAAACCGTAGCAGTGAGTAAAACAGTTTCTCCCCTCAAAGGTAAGCATTGAATGGGAGGACAGATAATTGCAGACAGAAGTGTGTAACTTCTGGCATCCTACCTAGCTACTAGACACTAGCAGTTCCTTTTAAAAGGCATGGTCATCAGCTGGGTATGGTAATGCACAACTGTAATCCCAGCACTCCAGCACTTGGCAGCCTGAAGCAGGAGGGTCATGAGTTCAAGGCCAGCCTGGATTATAGACCAAGATGGAGAGAGAGTGGAGGGGGGTCTCCCAGGGATAACTGGAGACACAGCTAGCCAGGAAGCCAAGTGAATAGAGTTTCAAAAGGGTGAGAGCAACAAAGACCACTATAGAATTTCAATAAATAAGAACCGAGGGCTGGGGATTTAGCTCAGTGGTTCCACCGCCTGCCTTAAAGGACAAGGTCCCGAGTTCAATCCCCGGTATCAAAAAAAAAAAAAAAAAAAAAAAAGAACCGAAACCATTTATTTAATTGGGAATGTATTGTTAAGCTCAGTGAAAGAAACTTTGAATAGCATAATGAGGGTAGAAATCAGACTGTAGTCTTTCAAGACAAGAATGGGAAGGGAGATAAAAGTGGAGACTATTCTTTCAAGAAGTTTGAAGGGGAAGAGAAGAGATAGTGATTGAATTAGATGCTTGGTGCTGAACTGCCCGAGCCCAGCTCTGGGTCTCAAGCTTTGAAGCTCTGAATCTGGGCGAGCTGCTTAACTTCTCTGAGGCCCACTTCCCTCAGCTGTAAGACAGGGATTTACAGTAGTGCTGTGAGGGTTAAGTGTGTCTGTATGTACCAATCCTACGAGACAGTACCCGGGCACTTGTGCCAGAGCCCAAACGTAGGAAGCTATGTGAGACACAGCCTCAAATAGCTTTTAGCCAAAGAACTCAGTTTTCTAACTGCCCTTCTGGTGTCTGGGAGTGGTGCCATCCAAGAATCATCAAGCACTCCGTGATCTTTCCCTTTGAACCAACTAGGGAAATGTTTCCAAATGGCACAGAATCTTTAAATTTCTTTTGTTGTTCTTAATTCTGAATTCTTCAGTAAAACTTAATGATAAAACCAGAAACAGGTGAGTGTGTTAGTCAGTTTTGCCCTTGCTACACTCAGAATTTAAAGGAGGAGAGGTTGAATTTAGCTCCTGGTTTTCAGAGTCAGTCCATGGTCAGCTGGCTCCAAGGAGGGAACATCAAGCTGCTCGGTTCCTGGCAGCTCGAGAGCTGGGCAGGGGAACGAGGCCACGCCTACACGATCAGCTCAGACACACCTGGGGTTGTCTGTACTACTCTGGTACCTGTTTCCTAACCCAGTGAAGTTGACATGTCCGGAATAATGTCCGTGAAGCTGGGAGACTGCCACTCAGGCAGAGCCCTAACACAGATGTGCGCCCCAATAGGGAAAGGACAGGTAGACCTGTGCTGGTCCTGAATAAGGGTAAGGTAGAAGCAGGGAGCACCAGCTTCCTTATTAGTATCTACTTAGCCTGGTAACTAGTCCCTTAAATCAGCTTCACTCGGTACCTGTTAGAAATGCCAGTTTTCAGGCCCAACTGTACACTCACCTGAATCAGAAGTTTGGTGCTATGTAGAAGTGGCTGGGCCCCTGGGAGCAGCCAACCTAAAAGGTAAACAATAATACTTACCTGGCAGGGGGGATACCATGATCACAAAGGTGGTTTTCCCAGGGCGAGGCTTATCCATTGCACTCCGGATGAGCTGACCTCTGCGATTTCCCCAAATTCAGGAAACTCAACTGCATAATTTGTGGTAGTGGGAGACTGTGTTTGCGCTCTCCCCTGTAAAAAAAAAAAAGAGAGAAAGAGAGAAAGAGAGAAAGAAAGAAAGAAAGAAAGAAAGAAAGAAAGAAAGAAAGAAAGAAAGAAAGAAAGAAAACAGAAAAAGGTAAACAATAAATATGTGCGACTTAGGATGAACACATTCTGAGTGTGTCCCGTGTACTCCTAGGAAGGCATCAACCCGGAAGGCAGGCATCTGGCTCCAAGGACTCTTTCTCCAATGGAGCATGCATGGGTAAGTTTCTTATATGTAAAAAATAGTTTATAATTAACAAAGTTCATGTATACTACTCAATCCTGGCAATTCTGTCTTGTGTCACACAGTTTAGAGATTTGGAAAGGATTTGATTTTCTCAACATCAAAGTCAGTAGCAAGACTGGGATTGAAAGCCAGCTCTTTTATCATTTGTTTTTTGTTTTTCTGTTTGTTTTTAAAACAGGGTCTTGCTGTGTAATTAAAGCAGGCCTTGAACTTGAAATCCCCCTGCCTCATTCTCCCAAATTCTGAGATTATAGGTGTGTGTCATTAAACCCAGCTTTGTTGTTTTAGTTTTCTTACTCTTTCCTAATTGCTTACTAATTTGGTCTTTGCTCATCTAAATGCTGGTTGGAGAGTGCTTTGGAAGGGGTCATGAGTAGTCCATGCACAGGAAAGTTAAGATTTAAGATAGATTCTTTTATTCATTCATTCAAGAAATATTAAGCATCGGCCAGAAATTTAGCTCAGTGGCGCTGCGCCTGCCTTGCAAGTGCAAGGTCCTGAGTTCGATCTTCAGCACTTGGGGTGGAAGAAATATTGAGCATCTATCACAAGTCAGATACTGGACCAGGGACAAGGGATGTATAGTAGGGAATGGTAATCTATGATCGTTTAGTCTTCTTTTAAGGAAAAAATGTTATTATAATAGCAACATATCTTTATTGTAAAAACTTTAGAAAATGAAGAAATGCAGGGCTGGGGATTAAGCTCAGTGGTTTCGCTGCCTGCTGAGCAAGAGCAAGGACCCGAGTTTGATCCCTGGTACCAAAAAAAAAAAAAAAAAATACAACAACAAAGAAAGATTTATTATTTGTTTTTACTCTGTGGTTGTAGGATACTTTTATTAGTAATATTTATTATTACTAGTTTATTAGTAATATTTAGTGCTTTTGTTTTATTATGCCAACCTTGTGTAGTCAAAGTTGCAAAGTTGTCTTGTAGTTAAAGGTACAAAACAAACAAAAAAACTAAAAGCAAAAAAAAAAAGGCTGGGGTTGTAGTTTAGTGGCAGGGCACAGGTCGAGAATGTGTGAGGCAATCCCCAGTAGCAATAAGTAAAGAAATAAACAAACTCTGATAAATCATTTATAAGGATTTTAAGACATCTGCCAAGCCTGGGGGTGTATCTCAGTCCTTGTCTAGCATGAGTGAGACCCTGAGTTTGGTCCCCAGTTTTGCCAAAAAAGAAAATAAAGAAAGGAGGGAGCTTAATGGGGGAAAGGGATAAAATAAAATTTATTTTTAAAAAAGATATCGACTAAAAATGGGGTTGGCACATGTTTTCTGTGAATGAATAGACAGCCAGTAGTTTAGTTTGTGAGAGCCTAATGAGGTGTCATGTTGTAGCATGGAAACAGCCATGGGTGATATTTAAAGTGGGCACGATGAGTCGAAAACATGTTGTTTGAAAAAACAGGCAGCCGGCTAGATTTGGGCCACAGGCTATAGTTTTGTCAACTCCTGCATAAAAAAAGAATAAAAATGATCCCAATTAGTAAAGGAGGAAATAACATAATTTAAAAATAGTTATCTTACCTGGTTGAGGCAGTGCACACCTGTGATCCCAGGGCTCGGAAGGCTGAGGCAGGACGGCCCCAAGTTCTAGGCCAACCTGAACTGCATAGCGAGACCTTGTCTCAAAAAACAAAACAAAGGGCTGGAGATTTAGCTCAGTTGTTCCAGCGCCTGCCACACAAGCACAAGGTCCTGAGCTCTATCCCCAGTACCAAAAAAAAAAAAAAAAAAAAAAAAATAGCTCTACAGGTAAAAATCAAGAAAGGAGAGAAAGAGAAACATAACAACAAAATAGGAAGTAAAAGAAGGTAGATTTTGATTCAAATGTACTTCAGTAATTACATTAAGGGTAAACGGGTTACGTGCCCCACTTAAAATCTTTTTGTTTCAGCTTGTCTCTTGCAAATAGCATATATTTTCATTTTGTTTCATGTCCAATATTAAAACAAAAGGCGGCTGGGCATGGTGGCGCACACCTGTAATCCCAGCACTTGGGAGGCTGAGGCAGGAGGATCGCTGCATGTTCAAGGCCAGCCTGGGCTACTTAGTGAGTTCAAGGCTGATCAGAACTGCACAGCAAGTCCATGTCTCAAAAAGAGAAGGGAGCAGGGGCTGGGATGTAGCTCATTGCAAAGGCAAGTGGCAGGTATCTCAAAGAAGAAATAAATCCACACAGCTGAAGATTCTACATACTTGCCTTAGGAATCACTGGTGGAACAAAAGCTTTGGAAAAATATAAACTTGAACATTAAGATGAGCAAAATTGGCCAGATGGACACACGTAGACACTTTTCTATCACCTGCAGGATACAACTTACTTTTAAGCATGTGTAGAATTTGTATTTCTTTACATTTTTTATTCTTTTAGTGACACTGAGGATCAAGTCGATGGCTTTGCTCTACCACGGAGCCTCCTCCCTAGCATGGTGAATAAATATTTATGACACAGAAAATGTATTTTATATGTGTGTTATATTAGTCCATTTTGTATAACTATCAAAAAATGCTGGACACAGGCAAGAAAGGAGATTTATTTTTCACGGTTCTGGTCCAAGACTAAGGGGCTGTGTCTTTGGACAGCCTTTGTGCTGGAAAATGGAAATAGTTTTTTTAAGTAAAGGGGGGGTGGTCTGAGGAGAAGGGAGGTGATTGGGATAAAAGAGAAATCAAGCTGGGGATTTAGCTCAGTGGTTCTGCTGCCTGCCTCACAAGTGCAAGGACCCGAGTTCGATCCCCGGTACCAAAAAAAAAAAAATTAGTTTCCCCAAAACATAAATGCAATCTCTTCTAAATGCATTAGACACGATGAGGGAGCAAAAAATAATGTTGGTCGAAATTTTTTTCTTCTGCAAGTGCAGACTGTGGTAAAATTGTTGATGCATGTCTAGGTTTAAACCAAAATTAAACCTTTAACTGAGACAGTGCTAATACAGTCAAAGTTCTGGCAGTTCTACAAAATGCACACATTTTCTTTATCCTCTTTCTCTCTGTTTCTCTCACCACCTGCAAACGAGTTAGGCAAAACTTGGTACACAGAAAGAGGACTGAGTTCTTGGCGGGGATACCCTCCCTCCAAATATTCAAGGAAACAAAACGAGAATCTGAACCCACTCCACCCACAAGCTATATATTATTTTGAGACCGGATGTTGCTAATTTGTGCAGGCTGGCCTCAAACTTGTGATCCTTCTGTCTCGGCCTACTGAGGAGCAGAGATTATAGGTGTGGATCACTGCACCTGGCTGAACTGCACATACATGTTTTAAGAACCCCAAACTATACCTTCAGTCTTGATCTTCTCTAAGAACTCCAGGCTGGCATATAACTAGAACATGCTACATAACCTGTGCCCGGTTCATATAACATCTCATTCTTTATCATTATAATCCTGGTAGTAACTGTAGGTGTGGAGCCAGAGTGACTCCATTTTGGAGCTGTCTCCTTTGTTCTCTCAGAGTGACTCCATTTTGGGGCTGTCTCCTTTGTTCTCTCAAATTTGTGCCTATCCACTCAAAATTCCTAAGTTTATTACCCAGCCATCTGTGTCCTCAGGAAGGACATTCCGGACACACTACCTATAAGGTAAACAGTTAATGGCTAACTGCCCACAAAAGATAGATGTGACCATTAGTCAGTGGATCTGCTAACCATCAGCTTATGACAGTCGACCACTAACCTTTGCCCCCTTCTCCCTTGCAAAAATCTATACGTAACCCCCTTAACCCCCCCTAAGCCTAACCAATCAAAACCCTACACTTCATATGTATTTAGTATTAACCAATCACCTGGCTACTAACAACCAAAGCTTGTTGTATTCTCAATAAAAACCCTGCTAGTTAGGGACTCAGGGCTCTCAATCTCGATCCGCTGCGTCGGTGACAATTGAGAGTCCCTGCTTAAGCTTGAATAAACGACCCTCGTGTGCTTACATCGGAAACGGTCTCCTGGTGGTCTTTGGGACATCGCGATCTGGGCACAACATTTGGGGGCTCGTCCGGGATCCCAAGACCTTCAGGACTCCCGTGCCGGAGGGTCAGCGCCGGCTGGTGAGTGTTTTGTGTTTCTTTTTGTGCGTTTAAAAAAAAGTCTGGGCCTATTATCTGGGAAGGTCGGCAGACGGTCTAGGCGGACGCGCTGCAAGGGCCGCCGACCCGGAGTCCTGGAAGACGTTCCGGATTCCGCTGGTGGGGACGGAGTGCCCCAAGAGTACGAGTCAGTGAGACTCCTGGAGGGACGGTGCGGGTCGCTCCCGCGGCACGGCAGGAGGCCGTCGTCCCATTTGCATTGCCTCCGATCAGGCGGAGGACGATTTTGTCTCTCGTGTTTTTCTGTTGTGTTTGTCTGTGTGTTGTACTGACTTGGACTGAGATGATGGGACAGACTGTGACTACCCCCTTTCCCTCATGAAAGATCATTTCAAGGAAGTAAGGGAGAGCGCTCGTAACCTAAGTTTAAAAATTAAAAAGGCTAAGTTCATCACCCTCTGTAGCTCGGAGTGGCCCACCCTTGGGGTAGGATGGCCCCCCGAGGGAACTTTTGATTTGCAGATTATTCGCAGAGTTCGTAAAGCCATCCTCCCCCCCCGATCAGATACCCTACATCGCCGTTTGGGAATTTCTGATTTCTAACCCGCCCCCATGGGTTAAGCTCTTTTTGCCTTCACAGCAGCAGCAACCGGAGTTAATCCTGACGGCCAATGAAAAGGCTCCTAAAAAGCGCGCGGATGAAAAACAAACCGAAACCAAGCCAACCGCGCCACTTTACCCTGTCCTCCAGGGAGGGACCGAAGAAGATCTTATATTTCCTCCCCCCTATTCCCTCCCCTTTCTTCCGCCACAGCAGGCTGGAGGAGGTGACCCAGTCCCAGCCGGGGCTAGGGAGCCCGCCCCGGGCGCCGCCGACAACCGTGATGGTCCCGCCCAAAATACTCGTCACCGGCGCGCCGCCTCGCCGGCAGGACCGGCAGACTCAACTGTCTGCCCGCTGCGAGCAATAGGGCCCCCTGATGAACATGGAAACCAGCCTCATCATTACTGGCCCTTTGCTACCAGCGATCTTTATAACTGGCGCCGACAACACGCCAATTTTTCTGATAACCCTAGAGATTTGATTAACCTGTTAAAAACCGTTTTGTTTACCCATCAGCCCACTTGGGATGACTGTCAACAGCCTCTGCAGGTCCTGTTCACCACTGAGGAACAAGAGAGGATCCAGAATGAGGCCAGGAAATTGGTTCCTGGTGACAATGGTCAACCCACCACCAATGCTGACACTATCAACACTTCTTTTCCTCTGTCCCGACCCAACTGGGACTTCAACACGGCAGAAGGTAAGGAGAGGCTTTGGGTCTATCGCCAGGCTCTATTAAAAGGTCTGAAAACAGCAGCGAGGAAGCCTACAAATTTGGCTAAGGTAGGGGATGTACAACAAAAGTTAGATGAAAGCCCTGCTGCTTTCCTAGAAAGAATTCAGGAAGCTTTTCATAGGTACACTCCTATGGACCCAGAAGCAATTGAGACAAAGGCAGCTGTAATAATACATTTTGTCAACCAGGCGGCGCCAGACATTAAGAAAAAGTTACAGAAAGTAGATAGGTTAGGAAAAAAGAGTATTCAGGACTTAGTGGCAGTGGCAGAAAAAGTGTATAACAATAGAGAAACCGCAGAGGAAAAACGAGAAAAAGCTGATGACCGCCAGACCCGAGACTTAGCTCGGATCCTTCTGGCTGCCACTGCGGGAGAACAGAAAGAACGTGAACGTAGACTAAGAAAGATTGTGGTGAAAGGAAAAAACAAAGAGAGACGCAGAGAGCGCCCCCAGTTGGAAAAAAATCAATGTGCTCATTGCAAAGAGTATGGACACTGGGCCAGAGACTGTCCCAAAAAGAAACAACAGGAAGGACGCCCCAAGGCCCCTATCCTGGCTATAGATAAATTAAATGATTAGGGGGGACGGGGTTCGGCACCCCTCCCCGAGCCCAGGGTAACCCTAAAAGTGGAGGGGAGACCTATCGAGTTCCTAGTGGATACAGGGGCTCAACATTCGGTCCTACTTAAACCATGTGGCCATGTTTCTGATAAGACCTCCTGGGTTCAAGGAGCTACAGGCATGAAAAAATATTCATGGACAACCCAAAAAAACAGTAGACTTGGGAGTGGGCCAAGTAACCCACTCATTTATGATTATACCAGACTGCCCTTACCCCTTATTGGGAAGAGACTTACTGACTAAATTAGGGGCTCAAATTCATTTCCAACCCGGGGGCACAAAAGTCCTTAATCAAGAGGGAAGGCCCATTCACGTACTAACCATAAACCTAGAAGATAAATATCTGCTACATCAGAAGAGGGCCCCTCCTGATCCTGATATGGAACAATGGCTCTCCATGTTCCCACAAGCATGGGCGAAAACTGCAGACATGGGGCTAGCTATACACAGGACACCGGTGTTTATAGAAATAAAAACCTGGAGCAGATCCGGTACGAGTTCGCCAATATCCTATGCCCCTGGAGGCCCAGAAAGGAATAACTCCACACATCAGGAGGTTGCTTGCTCAGGAGATTCTCAGACCTTGCCAATCGGCCTGGAACACCCCCTTGTTGCCAGTACGAAAACCTCATTCTAATGACTATCGGCCAGTGCAGGACCTCCGGGAGGTAAACAAGAGGGTTATGGACATCCACCCCACAGTGCCTAATCCATACACCCTATTGAGTTTTCTTCCCCCGAGCCATCGCTGGTACACAGTCTTAGATCTCAAAGATGCTTTTTTTAGCCTTCCACTGGCACCTAAAAGCCAACACATCTTTGCGTTTAAATGGAGTGATCCGGAGCAAGGCATCAACGGACAGCTGACGTGGACCCGATTACCTCAAGGATTCAAAAACTCTCCCACCATCTTCGACGAGGCCCTACATGAAGACCTGGGTGAGTTTCGCCTCCAGAACCCCCAACTAACTCTGTTACAATATATAGATGACCTTCTTGTGACAGCTGAGACACAGGAAGACTGCTTAAATGGAACCAAGAGACTCTTGATGGTCATAGGAGAGCTGGGGTATCGGGTGTCCGCTAAAAAGGCCCAGATCTGCAAACCCGAGGTAAGCTACCTGGGGTACGTGCTTAGAGAAGGGCAGAGATGGCTGTCGGATGCTAGAAAAGAGACAGTTCTTAAGATACCCACACCAGATTCCCCTCGAAAAGTCAGAAAATTCTTGGGATAGGCGGGCTTCTGCCGCCTATGGATACCGGGGTTCGCAGAGCTCACAAGGCCCCTTTACGAGACAACCAAAGACAATCAGGCTTTTCAATGGACAGAAAAGCTACAAAAATCTTTCGATCAAATTAAAACAGCCTTGCTGACGGCACCAGCCTTGGGCTTGCCCGATATTACTAAGCCATTCCACCTTTACATTGATAAAAACAAAAGAGTCGCTAAGGGCGTCCTGGTCCAGCATCTAGGGCCATGGCGCCGCCCAGTGGCGTACTTATCAAAAAGACTTGATCCAGTTGCGTCAGGATGGCCCCCGTGCCTAAAAATGATTGCAGCAGTAGCTCTAATGGTCAAAGACGCTGACAAGTTGACATTAGGCCAAGAACTATGCGTGACCACCCCTCACGCCATTGAGGGAGTCCTAAAACAGCCTCCGGATCGATGGCTCAGTAATGCTCGCCTGACCCACTACCAGAGCTTACTCCTAAATCCAACCCGAGTTGTCTTTCAGGCCCCGGCTGCTTTAAACCCAGCCACACTGTTGCCAGACCCGAACTTAGAGGCTCCGCTTCACGACTACACAGACATCCTGGCCCAGGTACACGGAATTCGAGCAGATCTGAGTGACCAACCATGACCAGATGCAGACAACACCTGGTACACTGATGGGAGCAGCTTTGTTCGTGAGGGCCACAGGTATGCTGGGGCAGCTGTGGTGACAGAAACTGAGGTCATTTGGGCAGAACCATTGCCCACCGGGACCTCAGCACAACGGGCAGAGCTCGTAGCCCTGACCAAGACATTGACTTTAGGACGGGGCCAAAAGTTAAATATATACACAGATAGCCGGTATGCCTTTGCCACTGCACACGTCCATGGGGCCATCTACAAAAAAAAAAGACTCCTGACAGCTGAAAAAAAGACTATTAAAAACAAAGAGGAGATCCTTGCCCTCTTAACAGCCCTCTGGCTACCTAAAAAATTAGCCATTATCCATTGCCCAGGACACCAAAAAGGCGACACTCCAATTGCCAGAGAAAATAATTTAGCTGACCAGACAGCCCGAGAAATAGCCTTAAAGATTAATCTGACACTGGCCACTCAGCTGCCCAATCCGGGAAGTGCAGCCCTACCAAAAAAACCCCAGTACACTGAAAAGGACTTAAATTGGATAAAACAATTACCTATGCCCCAGTGCCTCAACGGGTGATGGAAATCTTCTGATTGTAAAGTCATCCTGCCTAAAACACTGGGAGAACAAGTTCTCTCCAAGATACACCGGACCACCCACATGGACACTCGGAAAATGCAAGATCTCCTGAGACATGCTGAAATTAAGATCCGTGATGCTAATTCTACAATTGAACATATTGTTGCTACCTGCAAAGCCTGTCAATTGACAAATGCCACCCACAATAGGGCCAACCCAGAAAATAGGCTGAGGGGAAGCCGACCTGGAGCCTATTGGGAATTGGACTTCACCAAGGTAAAACCTGAAAAGTACGGTTATAAATACTTGTTAGTTTTCGTAGATACTTTTTCAGGATAGATAGAAGCGTTTCCTACCAAACACAAGACAGCACAGAGTGTGACTAAAAAGCTGCTAGAAGACATCCTGCCAAGGTACGGTTTTCCAGTAATGCTAGGATCAGATAATGGACCCGCCTTCATTTCCAAGGTGAGTCAAACCCTAGCACAGGTGTTGGGGACAGATTGGAAATTACATTGTACATACAGACCCCAAAGCTCAGGACAGGTAAAAAAGATAAATAAAACCTTAAAAGAGACCTTAACTAAATTAACCTTAGAGACTGGCGGTGACTGGGTGACTCTCCTTCCCTTCGCCCTTTATAGGGTGCACAATTCACCCTATAAAATGGGGTTGACCCCCTTTGAAATCATGTTTGAAATTCCCCCTCCCATTATCCCCAACCTTCACTCAAATGTACTTGTTAAATTTGATGACCAAAAGTTGTTACTTTCTTTAAAAAGCCTCCAAAGTGTGCATGAAGATATCTGGCCTAAATTAAAAGCCTTATATCAAACTGGACCGCCTCCCGAGCCCCATCGCTATCGACCAGGAGACTGAGTCTTCGTCCGGAGACACCGACAAAAGGACCTTGAGCCCCGTTGAAAAGGACCCTATGGCACAGTCCTGACCACGCCCACCGCTCTCAAGGTCGACGGGATTGCCTCGTGGGTACACTACACCCACGTTCGCCTTGCAGATCCTCACGCTGTCCTAGAGGACTTCGTTCCATCATGGCAGGTGTCCAAAGACCAAGACAATCCCCTCAAACTCAAGCTGCGTCGTCGACGGTCATGATTGTGGTAACTGTACTTTTGACACCGATTTTAGAAAGACAGAACCCACATGCTCCCCTAAATTTAACCTGGATGATCATCAATACCGCCACAGGTGACATTATTAACAGCTCGTCCAAAGTGAGCCCACCATTAACCTGGTGGCCTGCTCTAGAGTTTGATCTCTGTCGGCTAGCCACTGGCAGCTGAGATATCGGACACTGGAGCCTAGAGTCACGGGGAAGGCCTAAATGTGGGGAAACAAAAAAGGGGTGTACCCTCCCCCCGGTCGATTCACAAACACCGGGTTACAACCATGTAATTCGCAGGGCAATATTACGAGACACCCCCTTCTACAGAGAGGACTCTGCGTTGCCTTAGGTAAAAAATGTTGCTTCTATGTAGATCATTCAGGAGTGGTCAAAGAGTCCATGGCTAAAGTTAGAGAGGACATCGCCAAACGTAAACGAAAAAGAGAACAATCTCAAACCTGGTTCGAATCTTGGTTTAATTCTTCCCCTTGGCTCACCACCCTAATTTCTACCCTGTTGGGCCCCTTGCTTATCGTGTTGCTACTATTAACCTTTGGACCTTACATACTTAATAGACTAGTTTCGTTCATTAAAAAGCGAATTAACGCTGTTCAGTTAATGGTACTCAGGTCCCAATACCAGCCAATACCTATTGATTTGACAGAATTAACCCCCAGAGGCCCATGATTGGCCCTCTATAACACCATGAGAAGGGGGGAATGTGGAGCCAGAGTGACTCCATTTTAGAGCTGTCTCCTTTGTTCTCTCAGAGTGACTCCATTTTGGGGCTGTCTCCTTTGTTCTCTCAAATTTGTGCCTATCCACTCAAAATTCCTAAGTTTATTACCCAGCCATCTGTGTCCTCAGGAAGGACATTCCGGACACACTACCTATAAGGTAAACAGTTAATGGCTAACTGCCCACAAAAGATAGATGTGACCATTAGTCAGTGGATCTGCTAACCATCAGCTTATGACAGTCGACCACTAACCTTTGCCCCCTTCTCCCTTGCAAAAATCTATACGTAACCCCCTTAACCCCCCCTAAGCCTAACCAATCAAAACCCTACACTTCATATATATTTAGTATTAACCAATCACCTGGCTACTAACAACCAAAGCTTGTTGTATTCTCAATAAAAACCCTGCTAGTTAGGGACTCAGGGCTCTCAATCTCGATCCGCTGCGTCGGTGACAATTGAGAGTCCCTGCTTAAGCTTAAATAAACGACCCTCGTGTGCTTACATCGGAAACGGTCTCCTGGTGGTCTTTGAGACATCGCGATCTGGACACAACATAGGGTGTGTCATAACATGGACATACCATATTTATTTAACTACTTCCTTCCTGATGGGCTCTTCAAGAAACTTTTGTTTTGTTTTGTTTTTTGGTGTTTTGAGTCAGGGTCTCTCTGTAATTCAGGCTGGCCTTGAACTCACTGTATAGCCCAGGCTGGCCTCGAATTTGAGACAAGCTTCCTGCCTCAGCCTCCCAAGTGCTGGGATTACAGGTGTGCACCAGTACACCCAGCATGTTGGACCCCGTGTTCAGGTTTATGGTTTGGACCGTAGGACCCCATAACTGGGCCTCTAAGGAGTGACCGCCTCCAGAGAAAATGCCCACTGGGCAGGACAAAGTACTCGGAAGACCTGCCCCTGTGAAACTTTGCCTTCTTCCTCCCCACTTCCTGACAGGCTGTCCAGCCTCATCCTAGAAAAATCGTAAGGAGCTCTTCCTGAGTTTGTTTTTACGGTAGAGGGGACTTTTTTTTTTTTTTGTAGTTTTTTAAAATTTGAAGAAGGCCTCATTAAATTGCCCAGGCTGGGCTCAAACTTGGGATCGTGCTGCCTCAGCCTCCTGAGAGACTGGGATCACAGGCGTGCACTGCTCCAGGGTTCCTTGAGCTGAGGGTGAGGGCAGAGCCTCGGGCAGCGGCAGAGGGCAGATGGTGGTATCCGAGCAGGCACAAGGCTGGGCTGCCGAGCTAGGCTCGTCTCATAAGGCTCACTGTGATCTCACGGGGGCCACACCCTTGAGCCGGACAGGCCTGTGGCTCAGAAGGCCCCAGAAGAGCTTGGGTGACGGCGCTCATTTGGGAGCCTCTTACCCTGCTGCCGCCATATCTCAGATTTCTAATCTCATTCGGTCTCGTTTGTGCGGTTTGTGTGCGGTTTGCTAGGTGTCATGGCAGGAACCGGCCGGCCGCCAAGACAGACTCGGAGGTAGGGGACCAAACTCCCTTGAAACTGCTCGGGTCGCTGCACCCAGAGATGCCCGCGCTTTGGCACATGGGAGGACCCGGGTGGGCAGGGCCGGGCCGGGCCGGGCCGGGCGGGCCCGGGTGTCCTCCCACGAGTCCCTGTGAGCCCTTTTCCTGCACTTTACTTCCACAAGCTCCAGGGCCTGTTAGGTTGCCAGAGACTGAGGGCGAATAAAGCGCTTCCGGGGGAGTGGGAGAGACGTCGATCAGACAGGTGCTTAGGGAACCCCAGGGAAGAGCGAGTGATAGGAGCCGGAGGCGCCAATACTGCGGGGCGGGGAAGGGGGGGAGGGCGAGCATTCTGACCCCGGTGGGCTCTAAAAGGCCTCTGAGAGAGCCCGGGGCTTTTGGGTTTTCTGAGATAGGGTCTCCTGGTATGTTCAGGCCGGCCTCAAACTCACTATGTAGTGCAGACTGGCCTCAAACTCACAGGGATCCTCCTGCCATGGCCACCCAACTGCTGAGACCACAGGGGTGCAGCACCATGGCCCAATGCCTGGAATTCTTGCATATTGCATTCCAAAACAGCAGTTTTTTATTGTTTTATAATTTAAAAATTTATA
This sequence comes from Heterocephalus glaber, assembly GCF_053883595.1. Classification (NCBI taxonomy): domain Eukaryota; kingdom Metazoa; phylum Chordata; class Mammalia; order Rodentia; family Bathyergidae; genus Heterocephalus; species Heterocephalus glaber. Next base: position 42,758,371 of record NW_028258305.1, read on the forward strand.
CCTGCATGACAAAGAAGGTTTCAGGATGTTAACTGAAAACAACACATTGTTGGTGGGATCCTTATTTCCAACAGGAGAGGAATTGACTGGCCACTTGGAATCTATGTTTGATTTTATTTGATGATGCCAGTTTTCCAGTGATTACACTAGAATTAATTAACACTCCCACGAGTAGTGTTTGTGCTCCATTCTTAGCATCCTGCCAATCAGTTTCACTTTAGTCACTAGTATGTGGTATTGCACTTTGGTTTTATGTGTGTTTGTGACTAATAATATTGAGCGTCTTCTCATTGACCATTTGGAAATTCATTCTCTCTCTCTCTCTCTCTCTCTCTCTCTCTCTCTCTCTCTCTCTCTCTCTCTCTCTCCAGATAGGGTCTCCCTATAGTCCAGCCTGGCCTTCAACTTCCTATGTAGCCCAGGCTGGCCACTGACTCATGGCAATCCTCCTGCCTCAGCCTCCTGAGTGCTGGGACTACAGGGGTGTGCCACCACACTCAGCTGGAAATTCTCTTTTTTTTGGTACTAGGGATTGAACTTGGGTCCTTGCGCTAGTGCAGCAGGCAGCAAAACCACTGAGCTAAATCCCCGGCCCAGGAAATTCTCTTTTGTTAACTGCCTGTTCAAATCTTTTGTCTTTTTTTTTCTGGTACCTGGGATCAAACTCAGGACCTTGTGCTTGCCAGGCAGGTTCGGTGCCACTGAGCTACATCCCTGGCTCTGAGAATTCTTTAAATATTATGAACAGGTAGCTGGGCGTGGTGGCACACATCTGTAATCCCAGCATTCTGGAGTCTGAGGAAGGAGGATCACTGAGAGTTCAAGGCCAGGCTGGGCTGCATAGTGAGTTCAATCCAGCCTGGAATACATAGCAAGACCCTGTCACACACACACACACCAAAAAACCCTAAATAAGTAACTAAATATTATGAACATGGGTCCTGTGCCATTTAAATATAAATCCTCCCACTCTGTGCCTTCCCTTTCAACTTGATATGATATCTTAACAGAAGTTCTAGATTTTATTTATTTTAATTTTTATTTACTTACTTTTGTTTTCCTGTTTGAGACAATGTTTCCCTATGTAGCTCAGGGTGGCCTTCAACTCACAGTGATTCTCTTGCCTCAGCCTCCAGAGTCTGGCATTACAGGTGTGTACCACACGTGGCTTACTTCAGTATTCCTGATAAATCAGTTAATGGAAAAATTTCTGAAGGAAAAAATATCAAAATTTTAAATCTGATCTGCACTTGCAGGGCCCTCAGCACCTCACCGACCCCAGTCCCTTCCTCCCACACTGTTTACGGAAGGCTTTCCTCACTGGATTGCACTGGTGACCCTGTCCTACATCAGATAAATGTTATCCCTGGTCTATTTCAAGACTCGATATTTTTCACATTCATCTGGGCTGAAGCCAAAACCTCACTGTATTTAATGATGTAGCTTTGTAGTGTCCTGAAATTTGCTAATGTATAAGGCTTCCGATTTAGATCTTACAATTGTGTTACTTTATATCAGTGATGGCAAACCTTTTAGAGATAAGGACCCAAACTGCACCCCAAAACCCACTTGATTTATCTCAAAGTGGCAACGTTGCAATTAAACCTGAATACTGAGGTTTTAGTTTAGAAAAACAACTTCATCCGCTGCTCTGCTGCTGGGGCAACATGGCTCGAGGGGCTCCGTGTGCTTGCTGCGGCACGCGTGCCATAGCTTCGCCACTGCTGTTCTCCATCTTTGGCGTTTTCATGTAATTTTTGAATCATCCTGTTAATTGTCACACAAAAGCATGCAGGGTCTTGAATGGGATGACACTGAATTTGTAGTTTATATTGGTAATGACTAACATCCTAAAAATGTCTTCTGATACGTGAATTTGTTTCTCATTTATTTATTTAGACCTCCTTATTTCTCTCAATACTATTTAGCTTGCAATATACAGGGTTTTAAAAAGTTATATAGTAGGGCCAGGGATTTAGCTCAGTGGTTCCACCACCTGCCTCACAAGCTCAAGGTCCCGAGTTTGATTCCCAGTACCAAAAAACCCCACAAAAACAGTTATGTAGTAATTTAAAAATTTTTTATAAAGAAAAATTTCAAACAAATCAAAAGTACATAGAAAGGTATAATGAATCTAAATGGGCCTGTCACCCTGCTTCAACTCTTACCACATTATTTTGAAGCAAATCTTAGATAATATAAGTTAATTTGTAAATGTTTTAGAAATTATATCTAAAAGATAAGGACTCTTTAAAAATCAGCTGAGTGTAGTGGCACATACCTGTAGTCCCAACTACTTAGGAGGCTGAGGTAGGAGGATTGCTCAAGTCCAGGATTTAAAAGCCAGCCTGGGCAACTATAGCAAGACTATCTCAAAACAAGAGAGATGCTTAATCCCAATACCATTGTTGTTGTTGTTATTGTTTTGTTTTGTTATTGGTTTTTTAACAGGGTCTCACTATGTAGTTCAGGCTGGCCTTGAACTCATTATTCAAACTCATAGTGATCCTCCTGCCTCAGCCTCCCAAGAGCTGGAATTACAGGCATGTGCCACCATGCCTGGCAACACAATACCATTACTACATCTAGACATTTACAATATTTCCTCATAAAATACCAATGAGTATTCAAATTCCAATTGTTTCATAAACAACATGGTATTATTTGGAGTCTGACTCAGGGTCACATATGGGTGTGTCACTTAAGTCTTTTTTTTTTGGTACTGGGGATCGAACTTGGGGCCTTGCACTTTCGAGGCAGGCGGCAGAACCACTGAACTAAATATCTGGCCCTTCTTAAGTCTTTTCTAATCCACAGGTCCCCCACCTTTATTTCTTTCATTTTTTTCCATTTATGTGTTGAGGAAATGGGTCATTTGTCCTTTGGATTTTTTTAGTCAACATTTTGGTGATCAAATACCCATGTTGTTAGTTGAGGTGCCCTGTTGTCTTTGTGTATTTCCTGTGAGTGCTAAGCTAAGGTTTTGATGGTTGTATCCTCAAATTCATGTTGAAATCTGGTTGCCAAGGTAGCAGCTTTGGGAGGTGGGACTTTAGATGGGTTTAATATCTTTCTTTTGGGGAGGGGGTTGAGACAGGTTCTGGCTGTGTAGCCCAGGCTGGCCTTGAACTCACCTCGATCCTCCTGCCTCAGCTTCCTGAATGCTGGGATTACAGGCATGCACCTCCATGCCTGGCTAAAAGGGATTAATATTTTTCTTGCTAAACTGGCTAAATCCTCAGAGGTGTGAGTTCTGAGTCTCTCAGGACTGGATTCGCTGTCACGGAAGAGGGGCCCTTTTTCTCTTCCATAACACTCACTTGCCCTCTGCTTTCTGCCATGAATTGAAGCTGTCTGAGGACCTCTTCAGAAACTGAGATGTTGACACTGTGCCCTTGGACTCACAGAAGCATGAACCAAAATAAACTTTTCTGGTTTATTAGTTACCCAGTCAGGCATTCTGTTATAGCAACAGAAAATGAACTAAGACAAAGGGGAAGCTGGACTCATCTAAGACTCATCAGTCTTAGTTTTGTATCGTTGTTTTTGTTTGTTTTTTAATTTGGTACTGGTGATCGAACTCGGGTCCTTGGGCTTGTGGAGCAGGTGGGAGAACCACTGAGCTAAATCCCCGGCCCTCATCAGTCTTAGTTTTGGGGAAGGAGGGAGGCGGTATTTCATAATCATCAGGAGGCACATAATATCTGGTTTGGAATAGTGTTTTAAATGGCACTTAAAAATAATTCTGAAAGTTGGGAATGTGAGAGTTTTTTAAATTGATCTTGTACCTAAAGACCATGCTAAATTTGCTTATCAATTCTGATTTATCAGTAGGTTTAAAAAATTTTCTACATAATTGTATTACTGTAAATAATAATTTAATTTTTCCTTTTCTAATCTTTATGCCTTTTCCTTTTTTTTTGGTACCGGGAATCAAACTCAGGACCTTGTGTTTGCCAGGCAGGCGTAACACCACTGAGCTACATCCTAAGACCTTCCTTCTTTCTTTCATTTTTAATATTTGTTTGTCTCAGCCATAAAGAAAGACAAACTTGAGACATTTATAGCTAAATGGATGCAACTTGAGACTATTCTCTTAAGTGAAATAAACCGGACATATATGTGTAAATATTACATTGTCTGTCTGGCGTGAGAAACTGAAAGGGTAAATAAGGACAAAAATGCATAATAGATATTATGAAATAGGAAGAAACTGTTCAAAAGGAAAGGGAAACTGTGGGGGGGGAGAGAAATGAGAAAAAAAGGGAAAAAATGGAAACAGTTTTTGTAAGTAAAGGGGGGGTGGTCTGAGGAGAAGGGAGGTGATTGGGATAAAAGAGAAATCAAGCTGGGGATTTAGCTCAGTGGTTCTGCTGCCTGCCCCTCAGGCACAAGGTCTGGAGTTCGATCCCCAGTACCAAAAAAAAAAAAAAAAAGAGAGAAATCAAGATATATCATGTACAGGTGAATGTGATTGTTATGTACATTTAAATTGTACCAGTAAAATTAAATTTTAAAAAATATTTTGTTTTTATGAAACAATGTCTTGATATGTAGTTCAGGCTGGCCTCAAACTTGAGGCAGTCCTCCTGCCTCAGCCTCCCAAGTGCTAGCACTACAGGTGTGTTGCACCACATCTGGTTGATACCTTGTCTTTTCTTTTCCTTGCCTTATTGCATGGCTAAGACTTCCAGTACCATGTTCAACAGAAGTGGTATAGTGGAGATCCCTATCATTTTTCCTACGTACTTGAATTTTTCAATAATTCACCATTATGTATAATGTTTGCTCTATATATGGTTTTTCAAACATTCTTTATTAAATTGTGGAAGTTCCTTTCTATTTCTATTTTGCTAAGAATTTTAGCATGTATGGATATTTGATTTTTCACTTTGCTTTTTCTTCCTTTTTCAATTTTTAAGTTATATCTCTTTTTATATTGGCATTAAAGTTTATTAACTTTAATGTTTTTCCTGCCTCTGTTGAGATGGTCATATGGTTTTCCTTGTTTGTTCTATCAATAGGCAGAATTATACTGAGATTTAAAAATAATAAACCAACTGTGAATTCCTAGGATAAATACAACATGCTCATGACGTTCATGATTTTTAAAATATATATCACTGAATTTAGTTTGCTATTTTATTTGGGATTTTGTGTCTATGTCCATGAAAGAGACGGACCTGTTATTTTCCTTTCTGGTAATGTCTTTGCCAGATTTCAGAATCAAGGTTATCCCAGCCTCTAAAGAGGAAGCTGAAGCTATCCGTCTTGGGCCCGAGATTTAGCTCAGTGGTGCCGCTGCCCGCCTCATAAGCACAAGGTCCTGAAAAAAAAAGAAAAGCCAACCCTCTTTCATCTCATTAGCATAAGAGACCCCCCAACGTTCATGAAATCCCAAGGTGTTCTGAAGCTCTGTACTAGGAACCTGGAACGAAGGCCACATTATTTTTCATGATAGCACACGTAAACACACAGACACACATGTGTGAGGAGAGTTTCATTTCTACAAGCAATATTTGCCTTTTTTTTCAAATCTGCAAAATCACTTTTTGTAGTTTTCTGTTCCTGAAAAATATAGTTAGGTTTGCATTTTATTCTTTAAATATGTATAGTTATTTTCTGATGGGCAAGGTGGTACATGGCTGTAATCCCACCACGTAGGGGGCTGAGGCAGGAGGGCCTTGGTGAGTTTGAAGCCAGCCTGAAATGCATAGGGAGACCCTGTCCCCCCTCCCCCCCCAATAATATATATGTATATAGTTATTTTCTAACCTAGGTCTGATAATTTTAATACCTGATGTCTTTATAGGATTATTTCTGCCTTCTGTTGTTTCTGTTCAGGTGCTTATTTTTTAATAGTTAACATTTCTGGGGCCAGGGATTTAGCTCAGTGGTGCCAATGCCTGCCTAGCAAGCACAAGGATCTGAGTTCGATCCCCGATACCAAAAAAAAAAACTTTTGGGCTGGGGATTTAGCTCAGTGGTTCTGGCACCTGCCTTGCAAGCGCAAGGTCCTGAGTTCAATCCCCAGTACCAAAAGAAAAAAAAAATTTTAGACAAAGGTTTTACTATGTAGCCCCAGCTGGTCTTGAACTTGCTATATAGCCTAGGCTGGCCAGTACTTTGTTTTTGCTTTTTGAGACAAAGTCTCACTATGCAGTTCAGGCTGGCATTGAACTCACTGTGTATCAGTGGCTGGCCTCAAACTCACAGCCATCCTCCTGCCTCAGGCTCCCAAGTGCTAGGATCACAGGCGTGCGCCACCATGCCCTGCTTTCTATTACAGCTTTTACCATGTGGTGATTTAATTTAACCTGTTTAGACAACTGTCCCTTACTAGTGTAAGTTCCTATAGTACAGGGATCACACTAATCTTTGTAGTCTCAGCACCCCACAAAATACCTAGAATTTAGCACTCAACAAATGATTCATAAATTAACGAATGTGAGGTAATTAATGCCATGGTTCTAGATGCCAGCTGTGTCACTCTCTGTTCTCTATGAGGTGTGCTGTTCATAAGTCGCTAATCTAGAACCTAACTCTGACGGTTAATTGTGATCGTCACCTTGACGGGCTTGAGAGACCCTAGATCAGGAAAATGCACTGGTGCCTGTGTCTGGTGGTCGTGCGGTGTGGCCTTGGGGACTCTACTGGCCCCTGGCCCTCCTTGGCTCTTCCTTGCTTGCTCTGCTTCCTGGCTGCCTCAAGGTGAGCAGCTTCCTCGGCCCTTGTGCCACAATGTTTCTGCCTCCAATTCAGCCATCGTGGACTGACTCTGAAACTGTGAGCCAAACAAAACTCCTCCTTTAAGTTGTGTGAATCAAGTAGTTTGTCGCTGCAATATAAAGCTGACTAATACAATAACCTGATTTTATTTTTTCTTTTTGTGCTTCTCTAGACTTCAAAGCAACAGAAGCTGAAAAAGATTCAGAAATGCACAGGTCAGAACAATCTTATCCTTAACTCTGCAGCTCAAGACTAATGGCTGATCAGCTGTCCTTCTGCTTTAAAATTCTAGCCTTAAACAGCAGGTGGAGGGAGGTTGAAAAAGAGGGTGTAAATGGAAGAAATATGCCTATTCTTTGTTTTGTTTTTGAGACAGGATCTCGCTATGTAGCCCAGGCTAGGCTTGAACTCACTATGTAGTCCAGGCTGGCTTTAAACTTGAGGCAATCCTCCTGCCTCAGCCTCCCAAGTGCTGGGACCACAGGCATGTACCACTATGCCCAGCGTGCCTATTCTTTCTAGCATCTGTACTTCCAAAGAGATGTTTCCACGGTTCCTTTACTCATGCTTTTTTTTCTCAACTTTTATGAAAGGTCAAAGTAAAGGAAAGAATTATGACAAGATAGGAAAACAAAGATTAACTACTAAGAGTTCGTTAAGGGAAGCTTCAGTGTCTTTTCTTCCCTACCATAGATGTCAGAAGGAAGAGAAGGATCAGGACCTCTGTTTTCCCCACTCCAACTCCTTATTTCCATGATCATTCCTGCTCTACACAAGGCTGCCATCTACTACATGCTGAAGGTAGCATAGTATTAATTATTTTTTTAAACTTGAGACCTGAGCTCTACCACTAATTAGCTTCATGATTTCATCATTGTTTCCTTATGTGCAAAATTAGAAGGCTGTGCTGGATAAACCCAGTGGTCAATGCTAATAGATTCTTCATCCCGATTCCCAGTTTCAGAGTCAGAAGAAAACTTCAGGATGGAATGGAGCAAAGATAACCTGTCACAGTCAGTAAAGTCTGTCTTCAGCCTGTCCTATGTAAACCATCCTAACTGTAAAAGTTAGGAGTAAAATACTTGGTCCTCTTCTTTCCTTATGACATGGTCTCTTTTCCAAGTTAAATCCCTCTCCTGATGGTTTGCTTACTGATACTCTGATATCACTTAAATTACACTGACACATTCTGTTGCATCCAGTATTTCAGAACTCCCTGTGGGCTGGACCTGTGGGACCAAAATGACTCCATTTTGGAGCCGTCTCCTTTGTTCTCTCAAATTTGTGCTTAAACTAGGAATTCACCACTTGAAATTCCTGAGTTTATTACCCAACCACCTGTGTACCCGGGGAGAGAGCGTTCCAGGCACACTATCTGTAGGATAAGCAGTTAATGAGCTGACTGTCCACACAAGATAGATGCGGCCATTAGTGGGTCTGCTAACGATCAGTATGTAACAACCGGCCGTTAATCTTTGCCCCTTTTCTCCCTCACAAAAATCTATACGTAACCCCCTTAACCCCCCCTAAGCCTAACCAATCAAAACCCTACACTTCATATGTATTTAGTATTAACCAATCACCTGGCTACTAACAACCAAAGCTTGTTGTATACTCAATAAAAACCCTGCTAGTTTTGAGGCTCGGGGCTCTCAATCTCGATCCGCTGCGTCGGTGACAATTGAGAGTCCCTGCTTAAGCTTGAATAAACGACCCTTGTGTGCTTACATCGGAAACGGTCTCCTGGTGGTCTCTGGGACTTCACAATCTGGGCACAACATTTGGGGGCTCGTCCGGGATCCCAAGACCTTCAGGACTCCCGTACCGGAGGGTCAATGCCGGCTGGTGAGTGTTTTTTGTGTTTGTAAAGTCTGGGCCTATTTTCTGGGAAGGTCGGCAGACGGTCTAGGCGGACGCGCTGCAAGGGCCGCCGACCCGGGATCCTGGAAGACGTTCCGGATTCCGCTGGTGGGGACGGAGTGCCCCAAGAGTACGAGTCAGTGAGACTCCTGGAGGGACGGTGCGGGTCGCTCCCGCGGCACGGCACGAGGCCGTCGTCCCATTTGCATTGCCTCCGATCAGGCGGAGGACGGTTTTGTCTCTCGTGTTTCTTTCTGTTGTGTTTGTCTGTGTGTTGTACTGACTTGGACTGAGACGATGGGACAGACTGTGACTACCCCTCTTTCCCTCCTGAAAGATCATTTCAAGGAAGTTAGGGAGAGCGCTCGTAACCTAAGTTTAAAAATTAAAAAGGCTAAGTTCATCACCCTCTGTAGCTCGGAGTGGCCCACCCTTGGGTCAGGATGGCCCCCCGAGGAAACTTTTGATTTGCAAATTATACGCAGAGTTCGTAAAGCCATCCTTCATCCCGACCAGGTACCCTACATTGCCATTTGGGAATTTCTGATCTCTAACCCACCCCCATGGGTTAAGCCTTTTTTGCCTTCACAGCAGCAGCAACCGGAGTTAATCCTGACGGCCAATGAAAAGGCTCCTAAAAAGCGCGCGGATGAAAAACAAACCGAAACCAAGCCAACCGCGCCACTTTACCCTGTCCTCCAGGGAGGGACCGAAGAAGATCTTATATTTCCTCCCCCCTATTCCCTCCCCTTTCTTCCGCCACAGCAGGCTGGAGGAGGTGACCCAGTCCCAGCCGGGACTAGGGAGCCCGCCCGGGGCGCCGCCGACAACCATGATGGTCCCGCCCAAAATACTCGTCACCGGCGCGCCGCCTCGCCGGCAGGACCGGCAGACTCAACTGTCTGCCCGCTGCGAGCAATAGGGCCCCCTGATGAACATAGAAACCAGCCTCATCATTACTGGCCCTTTGCTACCAGTGATCTTTATAATTGGCGCCGACAACACGCCAATTTTTCTGATAACCCTAGAGATTTGATTAACCTGTTAGAAACTGTTTTGTTTACCCATCAGCCCACTTGGGATGACTGTCAATAGCTTCTGCAGGTCCTGTTCACCACTGAGGAACGAGAGAGGATCCAGAATGAGGCCAGGAAATTGGTTCCTGGTGACAATGGTCAACCCACCACCAATGCTGACACTATCAACACTTCTTTTCCTCTGTCCCAACCCAACTGGGACTTCAACACGGCAGAAGGTAAGGAGAGGCTTTGGGTCTATCGCCAGGCTCTATTAAAAGGTCTGAAAGCAGCAGCGAGGAAGCCTACAAATTTGGCTAAGGTAGGGGATATACAACAAAAGTTAGATGAAAGCCCTGCTGCTTTCCTAGAAAGAATTCAGGAAGCTTTTCGTAGGTACACTCCTATGGACCCAGAAGCAATTGAGACAAAGGCAGCTGTAATAATACATTTTGTCAACCAGGCGGCGCCAGACATTAAGAGAAAGTTACAGAAAGTAGATAGGTTAGGAGAAAAGAGTATTCAGGACTTAGTGGCAGTGGCAGAGAAAGTGTATAACAATAGAGAAACCACAGAGGAGAAACGAGAAAAAGCTGATGACCGCCAGACCCGAAACTTAGCTCGGATCTTTCTGGCTGCCACTGCGGGAGAACAGAAGGAACGTGAACGTAGACTAAGAAAGATTGTGGTGGAAGGAGAAAACAAAGAGAGACGCAGAGAGCGCCCCCAGTTGGGGAAAAATCAATGTGCTCATTGCAAAGAGTATGGACACTGGGCCAGAGACTGTCCCAAAAAGAAACAACAGGAAGGACGCCCCAAGGCCCCTATCCTGGCTATGGATGAATTAAATGATTAGGGGGGACGGGGTTCGGCACCCCTCCCCGAGCCCAGGGTAACCCTAAAAGTGGAGGGGAGACCTATCGAGTTCCTAGTGGATACAGGGGCTCAACATTTGGTCCTACTTAAACCATGTGGCCATGTTTCTGATAAGACCTCCTGGGTTCAAGGAGCTACAGGCATGAAAAAGTATTCATGGACAACCCAAAAAACAGTAGACTTGGGAGTGGGCCAAGTAACCCACTCATTTATGATTATACCAGACTGCCCCTACCCCTTATTGGGAAGAGACTTACTGACTAAATTAGGGGCTCAAATTCATTTCCAACCCGGGGGCACAAAAGTCCTTAATCAGGAGGGAAGGCCCATTCAGGTACTAACCATAAACCTAGAAGATGAATATCTGCTACATCAGAAAAGGGCCCCTCCTGATCCTGACATGGAACAATGGCTCACCATGTTCCCACAAGCATGGGCAGAGACTGGAGGCATGGGGTTAGCTGCACACAGAGCACCAGTGTTCGTGGAAATAAAACCTGGGGCAGATCCTGTACAAGTTCGCCAATATCCTATGTCCCTAGAGGCCCAGAAGGGAATAACTCCACACATCAGGAGGTTGCTTGCTCAGGGGATCCTTAGGCCTTGTCAATCAGCCTGGAACACCCCCTTGTTGCCAGTTCGAAAACCTCATTCTAATGACTATCGGCCAGTGCAGGATCTCCGGGAAGTGAACAAGAGGGTTATGGACATCCACCCCACAGTGCCTAATCCATACACCCTTTTGAGTTCACTTACCCCGAGCCACCGATGGTACACAGTCTTGGATCTCAAAGATGCTTTTTTTAGCCTTCCGCTAGCACCCAAAAGCCAACACATCTTTACATTTGAATGGAGTGACCCAGAACAAGGCCTCAACGGACAGCTGACATGGACCCGATTACCCCAAGGATTCAAAAACTCTCCCACCGTCTTCGACGAGGCCCTACATGAAGACCTGGGTGAGTTTCGCCTCCAGAACCCCCAACTAACTCTGTTACAATATGTAGATGACCTCCTCATAGCAGCTGAAACGCGGAAAGACTGCCTAAGTGGAATCAAGAGACTCTTGATAGTCATAGGAGAACTGGGGTACCGGGCGTCCGCCAAAAAGGCCCAGATCTGCAAACCCGAGGTAAGCTACTTGGGGTACATGCTTAGGGAAGGACAGAGATGGCTGTCGGATGCTAGAAAAGAGACAGTTCTTAAGATACCCACACCAGATTCTCCTCGAAAAGTCAGAGAGTTCTTGGGATCGGCGGGCTTCTGCCGCCTATGGATACCGGGGTTCGCAGAGCTCGCAAGGCCCCTTTACGAGGCAACCAAAGACAATCAGGCTTTTCAATGGACAGAAAAGCTACAAAAATCTTTCGATCAAATTAAAACAGCCTTGCTGACGGCACCAGCCTTGGGCTTGCCCGATATTACTAAGCCATTCCACCTTTACATTGATGAAAACAAAGGAGTCGCTAAGGGCGTCCTGGTCCAGCATCTAGGGCCATGGCGCCGCCCAGTGGCGTACCTATCAAAAAGACTTGATCCAGTTGCATCAGGATGGCCCCCGTGTCTAAGAATGATTGCAGCAGTGGCTCTAATGGTCAAAGATGCTGACAAGTTAGACATTAGGCCAAGAACTGTGTGTGACCACCCCTCACGCTATTGAGGGAGTCCTAAAACAGCCTCCGGATCGATGGCTCAGTAATGCTCGCCTGACCCACTACCAGAGCTTACTCCTAAATCCAACCCAAGTTGTCTTTCAGGCCCCGGCTGCTTTGAACCCAGCCACACTGTTGCCAGACCCGAACTTGGAGGCTCCGCTTCACGACTGCACAGACATCCTAGCCCAGGTACATGGAATTCGAGCAGATCTGAGTGACCAACCATGGCCAGATACAGATGATACCTGGTACACTGATGGGAACAGTTTTGTTCGTGATGGCCGCAGGTATGCAGGAACAGCAGTGGTGACAGAGACTGAGGTCATTTGGGCAGAACCATTGCCCACCGGGACCTCAGCACAACGGGCGGAGCTCATAGCTCTGACCAAGACATTGACTCTAGGACGGGGCCAAAAGTTAAATATATACACAGATAGCCGGTATGCCTTTGCCACTGCACACGTCCATGGGGCCATCTACAAAGAAAGGGGACTCCTGACAGCTGAAGGAAAGACTATTAAAAACAAAGAGGAGATCCTTGCCCTCTTAACAGCCCTCTGGCTACCTAAAAAATTAGCCATTATCCATTGCCCAGGACACCAAAAAGGCGACACTCCAATTGCCAGAGGAAATAATTTAGCTGACCAGACAGCCCGAGAAATAGCCTTAAAGATTAATCTGACACTGGCCACTCAGCTGCCCGATCCGGGAAGTGCAGCCCTACCAAAAAAACCCCAGTACACTGAAGAAGATTTAAATTGGATAAAACAATTACCTATGCCTCAGTGCCTCAACGGGTGGTGGAAATCTTCTGATTGTAAAGTCATCTTGCCTAAAGCGCTGGGAGAACAAGTTCTCTCCAAGGTGCACCGGACCACCCACATGGGCGCTCGAAAAATGCAAGATCTCCTGAGACATGCTGAAATTAAGATCCGTGATGCTAATTCTAAAATTGAACATATTGTTGCTACCTGCAAAGCCTGTCAATTGACAAATGCCACCCACAATAGGGCCAACCCAGGAAATAGGCTGAGGAAAAGCCGACCTGGAGCCTATTGGGAATTGGACTTCACCGAGGTAAAACCTGAAAGGTATGGTTATAAATACTTGTTAGTTTTTGTAGACACTTTTTCAGGATGGACAGAAGCGTTTCCTACCAAACATGAAACAGCGCGAAGTGTGACTAAGAAACTGCTAGAAGACATCCTGCCAAGGTATGGTTTTCCAGTAATGCTAGGATCAGATAATGGACCCGCCTTTATTTCCAAGGTGAGTCAAACCCTAGCACAGATATTGGGGACGGATTGGAAATTACATTGTGCATACAGACCCCAAAGTTCAGGACAGGTAGAGAGGATGAATAGAACATTAAAAGAGACCTTAACTAAATTAACCTTAGAGACTGGCGGTGACTGGGTGACTCTCCTTCCCTTCGCCCTCTATAGGGTACACAATTCACCCTATAAGATGGGATTAACTCCCTTTGAAATCATGTTTGGAATTCCCCCTCCCATTATTCCCAACCTTCAATCAAATGTGCTTGTTAAATTTGATGACCAAAAGTTGTTACTTTCTTTAAAAAGCCTCCAAAGTGTGCACGAGGATATCTGGCCTAAATTAGAAGCCTTATATCAAACTGGACTGCCTCCCAAGCCCCATCGCTATCGACCAGGAGACTGGGTCTTCGTCCGGAGACACCAACAAAAGGACCTTGAGCCCCGTTGAAAAGGACCCTACGTCACAGTCCTGACCACGCCCACCACTCTCAAGGTCGACGGGATTGCCTTGTGGGTGCACTACACCCACGTTCGCCTTGCAGATCCTCACGCTGTCCTAGAGGACTTCGTTCCATCATGGCAGGTGTCCAAAGACCAAGACAATCCCCTCAAACTCAAGCTGCATCGTCGACGGTCATGATTGTGGTAACTGTACTTTTGACACCGATTTTAGGAGGACAGAACCCACATGCTCCCCTAAATTTGACCTGGATGATCATCAATACCGCCACAGGTGACATTATTAACAGCTCGTCCAAAGTGAGCCCACCATTAACCTGGTGGCCTGCTCTAGAGTTTGATCTCTGTCGGCTAGCCACTGGCAGCTGGGATATCGGACACTGGAGCCTAGAGTCACGGGGAAGGCCTGAATGTGGGGAAACAAAAAAGGGGTGTACCCTCCCCCCGGTCAATTCACAAACACTGGGTTACAACCATGTAATTCGCAGGGCAATATTACGAGACACCCCCTTCTACAGGGAGGACTCTGCGTTGCCTTAGGTGAAAAATGTTGCTTCTATGTAGATCATTCAGGAGTGGTCAAAGAGTCCATGGCTAAAGTTAGGGAGGGCATCGCCAAACGTAAGCGAGAAAGAGAACTATCTCAAAACTGGTTCGAATCTTGGTTTAATTCTTCCCCTTGGCTAACTACCCTAATCTCTACCCTGCTAGGCCCCTTGCTTATCGTGTTACTACTGTTGACCTTTAGACCTTGTATACTCAATAGACTAGTTTCGTTCATCAAAAAACAAATTAACGCTGTTCAGTTAATGGTGCTCAGGTCCCAATACCAGCCAATTCCTACCGACTTGATAAAATTAACCCCCAGAGGCCCATGATTGGCCCTCTATAGCATCATGAGAAGGGGGAATGTGGGACCAAAATGACTCCATTTTGGAGCCGTCTCCTTTGTTCTCTCAAATTTGTGCTTAAACTAGGAATTCACCACTTGAAATTCCTGAGTTTATTACCCAACCACCTGTGTACCCGGGGAGAGAGCGTTCCAGGCACACTATCTGTAGGATAAGCAGTTAATGAGCTGACTGTCCACACAAGATAGATGCGGCCATTAGTGGGTCTGCTAACGATCAGTATGTAACAACCGGCCGTTAATCTTTGCCCCTTTTCTCCCTCACAAAAATCTATACGTAACCCCCTTAACCCCCCCTAAGCCTAACCAATCAAAACCCTACACTTCATATGTATTTAGTATTAACCAATCACCTGGCTACTAACAACCAAAGCTTGTTGTATTCTCAATAAAAACCCTGCTAGTTTTGAGGCTCGGGGCTCTCAATCTCGATCCGCTGCGTCGGTGACAATTGAGAGTCCCTGCTTAAGCTTGAATAAACGACCCTTGTGTGCTTACATCGGAAACGGTCTCCTGGTGGTCTCTGGGACTTCACAATCTGGGCACAACAGACCCAGGAACGTATGCTCCGGTCAATGGGCAGGAGTCTTCAACAGATCTTCCAACACCTGGAGAGTGCAAGGTCAGAGAACGTCGTTTCTGGGTGGAGGACAAGGTTGTAGAGCATTTAAGAGGGAGAAAGGGGAGAGTAAAGGAGGGAAGCAAAGGGGGAAAAGATAATTTTTTTTCTGGTATTGGGGATTGAACTGAGAACCTTTGCACTAGGGTAGGTACATCCCCAGCCTTTAAAAACTGTTTTTCTAGGGCTGGGGATTTAGCTCAGTGGTGCTGCCATGCGCTTCACAAACACAAGGTCCCTGAGTTTGATGCTTGGTACCAAAAAAAAAAATTTGTTTTTTCTTTTTTTGGTGCCAGAAATCAAACTCAGGGCCTTGCCCTTGCCAGGCAGGCGCTGCACCCTGAGCTACATCCCTGCCCCCTAAAATTTTTAATTAATTACTTTTTTTGTTTGTTTTTGTTTCTGTCTTTTGAGACAGGATCCCACTATGTAGTTCAGGCTGGCCTTGAACTCACTGTGGAGCCTGGGCTGGCCTGGAACTTGAGGCAATCCTCCTGCCTCAGCTCTCTAAGTGCTGAGATAACAGGCCTGCCTCACCCCAGCTCTAAGGTTGTTATTTTGAAGCAGGATCTCACTAAATCACTAAATTGCCCAAGGCTAAGCTGGAACTTGGAATTCTCTGGCCTCAGCTTCCCAGAGTGCTTCCATTACAGGTGTGTGCCACCCCTCCCAGCTGAAGGTAGCAGCAGGAAAAGTCCTGGGTTCAACTTGGTTGAAGTATTATTTCAGGAATAGATGCCTATCTTTGCCCAGTGGAGGAATTTTTGGGACCCCTCCCTACCTCCCGGGAACCCAGGATCCAACTCAGGACCTTGCGCTTGGGAGTCAGGTGTGGTGCCACAGAGTCAAATCCCCAGCCCCTGCACTATTATTTGAGGTTGGGGGAAGTAACTTTTTTTTTCTTTTCCAACTCTCCCACAGGTCAAAAATATTTTGCATTTGAAAAGGACACTCCCTTTGCATTTCCTCCCCCGCTTTTCTGACTCCAGAGCAAATAAAAATTTTTCTCTTTATTTCTTAGATTAAGTCTTAAGGAATTTGATTTGGCAGAATCAAAGGATGTGACTTCCCCACCACCTCTCTTCTTGAGGCTCAGGAGGCTGTTGCACCCTGTTGTGTCTGTGAACAGGCAACATATTCCACTGATCACAGCACCTCTTCTGGCTCATCAATAAAAAGCTCCAGCCTGTCTAACCTTCCTGCCTTCTCTGAAGGGACAACTTGGCAATTTCGGAGCGATTGTTTGCCTGTTTCCCACAGAAAGCAACCATCTGTGTTCAGGAACCAAGGCACATCACTGCCACCTTTTTAGCTGTCAGGGTCTGAAGAAGCAGAACAACTTCAGTATTTGGAACGTCTTTCGGATTTACCACCACCTAACTCTTCTGTTGACTCTATGTTTGAACTCCCAAATATTTTCAAACAAGAAGAGAAACCAAAAAATAAGAGAGGGAGCAGGAATCATTTGTTATTAGATCATGGGCCAAGTTCTGCTTTAAATGAAACACCAGCACTTCCAGGGTGGGCCCTGGCCCAGCTCTCTCCTTTGGCTAGAGGGGAGCTAGAAGGACATTTGTCTTCAAATGTTTCTAGTTCTGTGCAGAAATCATGGGCAATGCCAAAACAGCCTGGCATAGAGCAAAGTATTGTAGATCTTCCAGAAAAAAAAATTCAACCTAGTATACAAGTGACTAACATGGAGCCGACCCCAAGGCTTCCTTATGAAGTCAAAAATAATGTAAAGATAACCCCATTGACATTGCCTCAAGTCATGGATTCTAAAAGAATGCTTAATGACTCATATCCATGTATCACAGACCCACTAGGAATGACCCCAAGGCCACAATATCAAGCCACAGAGTCTGTGGAGATTAATACATTGATGGACCAGCAGTCTATCAGACCAGGAAATATGAGTCCAGTGCCACAACACACAGTCATGGAAACTGTGGAAATGGCCCCCGGGCCAAAGCACAAAGTCATGGAATCACTGAGTATGACTTCAGGGTCACAAAGTCAGTCCATGGAACAAGTAAAGATTGCTTTCGACCTGATACATCGAAACACAGAATCACTGGAAATGATCTCAACACCATTACCTCAGGTCATTGATTACATGAAAGTAACTCCAGTGGCACTATCACAAACCATGAGTTTCATGGAGATTCCACCAGCACAGTCACCTGATATAGAATCTGGGGGTTTGATCTCGGGTTCACAGTCTCAAATTGCAAATTTGACCCCAAGGCCAACTCAGTCAGATGGTTTGATGACTTCTATCTCTTCTACTGCTATTGCTCCACAGTTACCATGTGCAAATCATTCTGAATTGACCAGGGGGCAACCGTCAAAAGGTATGAAATACTCTGAATTGATCCAAGAGCCACAGCTGGAAGATATAAAACCTGGGGAGCATATCCCAGTCTCAAGGCTTCAAGGTTTAAAATCTGTGGAGGTGACTCCAAGTTCAAGAATTCAAGATCTGAAAACTGAAGAGTTAGTCTTGGGTACAAAGATTTAAGATACGGAACTGAAACTTGGGCCAAAGGTGCAAGGTCAGGATTCTGTGGCTTTTCCACCAGATTCTTTGGTTCAAGTTATTAAGTCCAAGGAGGTTCTTCAAAGGTCTGAACTGCAGAGTATGAAACCTGAGGAACTCATTTCAGAGCCACAAATGCAAGATATGAAACTTGTGACTGTTACTCCATTAATTGAGCTGCAAAATTTAAAACCTGTAAAGGATACTCCAGATTCACAGCTCCAATGTGAAAAATCTGTGAAGTTGGCCCCAAGGCTTAAGAGGCAGGAGGCAAAATCTGGGAATGTAACTAGAAGACAAGGGTTTCAAGAAGTAAAATCTGTGGATTTAGACCCAAAGCAACGCTTTCAAGGGGTGACACCAGTGAGTTTAACTCTTGATCCTGGACAGGATGGCCAGGTATTTGTAAACTTACCAGGATGGAAACATGTGAATATAGAACAACTGAAGAAAGGATTCAAGTCAGACAGTATAATGTCTTTGGAGTTCGTTCCAGAGCCAAAATCAAAAGGTATAAAATCTGTACAACTCAATTCCAAAATACAGTTGAAAAATATGAAACCATTTGAATTGGCTCCAGGACCAGATATTCAAGATGTAAGAGCTAAAGCATTCAAATATGAACCACAGTTGCAAAGTAGGAAATCTCCCAAGTTGACCCCAGGACCACAGCTTCAAGATATGAAAACTGTGAAGTTAAACAAAGAGCCACAGATCAGAAGTACGAAAACTATTCAGTGGATATCAAGGGCTGAGTTCCAAGGAGTGACCTCTGTAGGGCTAAATGTTGGATCAAAATCTCAAGGTTTTATATCTGAAGAAGTGAAATCTTCCATACAGTCGGGAGATGTGAAGTCATCTGAATTGACTTTAGGACCTAAACTTCCAGGAGCAAAATCTACAGAGCAAAATCTACAGTTAGAGTGTGTGAAAACCCCTGAATTGCTCCCAGGACAGGGGCTACAAAACAGGAAAACTTTTGCATCAACCTCAGAGCCACAGCTTAGAAACAGGAAATCTCTGCAGTGGATACCAGGACCTGAGTTCCACAGTGTGAGATCTACAGCATTAAATGTGAAGACACAATCTCAACATGTCAAACCTACAGGGTTGAAATCTTTCATACAGCTGGGAAGTGTGAAGTCATATGAATTGACTCAAGGTAAAAAAATCTATGAAAGTTGACCTTGGGCCACAAGGAACAGTGTGGGAAAACCCCCAAGTTGTCCCAGGGAGCATGAGCTACTAGCTGTTCGCCACTCCAAGGCTAAATACTGGTCATCATTTTTCCGTGGGGCTATGGACTCACAGCCCCAATAGTAACAATGGTATCCTGGTCCCCCATTACATTTTGGGGTTTTACCTATAGGACATGCATAAATATCTATGGTCTGGAGACCCCTTTCTCTGTTAAGTGTAGACCATCCTCGTTTCCCCCCAGGGGTTGAAGGGGGATCTGAACATGGTCCTGCAACATCAGACACTCCCACGGTCCCAGTAACTAGTCCTATATCACACAAGTAAACCTGAAAGATGGGCTGCTGGTCTGTTGTAACAGTGGCAATCAGGGCTCCAGTAAGTGAATTCTTGAGAGACCATGTCCAATTTTGTGGAGCATGGCTGGAAGGTGACAGCGGCTGAACATCTCCTTGTACCGGAGCCGACAGGACCAAGGTTCCCATAAGTTCCCACATTACCCATCTCAGTCCTTGATTAATCTTACCTTGAGAGTGTCCTTTTTGTTCCAGTTGATCTGCCATGTTGATGCTTCCTCAGGAGGTGCCGCCTTCAAATGGCTGTGGTGGATCCAGGCAGAGTGTCCAGCTATCTTTACTGCTGAGGGAGTCACCAGGACAATGGGAAACAGTCCCTTCCAATGGGGTTCCAGGGTCTTGGAGTCGAACCTGTGAATGAAAACCAAATCTCCCTGCTTATAAGGCAACGGTTGTAGGTTTCTTGTTGGGGTCAGGCATGGCCTTTCTCAATCTATCATGTAATTCTGACTGAAGCTGATGGACAGCCTTTAAAGACTTAAGGAGCTGGAGGTGGGAAAGCTTTTCCCCCAACTCCAAATCTACCAGGGGACGATCGGGGAGATCGCCCATAAATGACCTGGAAGGGTGACAGATTGAGGGGCGGCTTAGGAGTGCACCTAGTGCGGAGAAGAGCAAAGGAGAGAAGCTCTACCCAACCTAGTTCAGTCTCCAGGCATAATTTAGCTAGGACCTCTTTTAAAGTTTGATTTGCTCTCCCTACTTGCCCTGAACTCTGAGGCCTATAGGCACAATGTAAACTCCACTTTATCCCTAGAACTTTACCAATCAATTTAGATATTTTAGCCATGAAGGCTGGGCCATTGTCGGACCCCAGGGCTAGGGGCAAGCCAAAACAAGGAACTGTTTCTGTCAAGAGCTTTTTGATGGTTACTTCAGCTGTCTCTCTCTTAGTGGGGTATGTTTCTATCCATCCTGAAAAGGTATCCACAAAAACTAGTAAGTATTTATACCCATACATGCCAGGCTTCATTTCAGTAAAGTCCAACTCCCAATGTTCTCCTGGAGTTAGTCCTCTGTGCCGGACCCCAGGGGGGTCCGGTCACTCGATTTGCATTTACCTTGATGCAGGTGGGGCATTGTCTCACTATGTCCTGGGCCTTTTGGGCCAATCCCTCACTGACAAAATGGGGTCGCAGGGCAGCCATCATCCTTTTCTCTCCGAGGTGGGTGGACTCATGTAGTTTGCATAGCACCATGTCTGCTACAGCAGCTGGGAGCACCACCTTTCCATCATTAGTCATCCACCACTCATGTTTACCTTGGGTCCAGCATTTCCTGTCCATTTCTATTACCTCTTTATCTGTGTATTCAGGTTTTTCTGGGAGTACCAGTGTGGGAAGCAGAACCATTTGCTTCTCCACTGGTTTTTGGGCAGCTTGTTTTGCGGCCTGATCAGGTGCATTATTACCAATCACCTCGGGGCTAGACCCCTTTTGATGCTCATGGCAATGGATGATAGCAACCTCTCAGGGCAACCAGATGTCTTGTAGCAATGCCAATATCTCAGTCTTTTTTAATTTCTTTTCTTTCGGAGGTCAGCAGCCCTCAGTTCTGATAAATTTCCCCGTGCACATGGGTGGTGGCAAAAGCATAATGGCTGTCAGTGAAAATATTTATCCTTTTACCTTTTCCTAATTCCAGAGCCTTAGTCAAAGCAATCAGTTCAGCCCTCTGTGCTGATGTCCCTTGGGGTAGCCTCTGCTCCCATTCCACATGTTGGTCCTGGTTGACCACCACCCCCCCCCCAGCATACCGCACTCTGTCATGCATGAAGCTGCACCCATCAGTGTAGAGCATTGCCTCTGCACGGGGGAGGGCCCGGTCTGTTAAATCCAGATGCCCTCCCCTCAAGTTTTCAAGAGTCTCGAGGCAATCATGGATGGGCACCTGTTTGTCGGATTTCGGGAGTAGAGTAGCCGGGTTGAGGCTAGCAGTGGTGGCAAACTTAATGGGTGGCTATTCTAACAAGAGTCCTTGGTATTTCAACAGTCTGGCAGACAGCCACTTGCTAGGCGAGCTATTCAACAAGGGCTCAATGGCATGGGGAGTGATCAAAGTCAAATCCTGTCCGAAGGTCAGTTTGTCAGCCTCTTGGGTTAGAGCAGCTGCTGCTGCTACTGTCCTCGGACAAGTAGGCCACCCTCGGGCCACTGGGTCTAGCTTCTTTGAGAGGTATGCCATGGGCCACCTCCATGGTCCCAAAAGCTGAGTAATCACTCCCTTGGCTACCCCATTTTTCTCTCCTACATACAGAGTGAAGGGCTTGTTTAAGTCTGGCAATGCCAGTGTTGGTGCCGATGCAAGCACAGTCTTAAGCAATTGAAATGCCTGCTGGCAAGCCTCAGTCCATTCGAGGGGCGTATTTCCCCCCATGGTGGCTTCATGCAGGGGTTTGGCAATCTCAGCAAAGCTAGGGATCCAAATTCTGCAATACCCAACCACCCCTAAGAATTCCCACACCTGTTTCTTTGAACTCGGCTCCAGAATCTGGAGAATTGCTGATACCCTCGATTCTGCCAGCCTCCTCTTTCCTTTCTCAAGAATATAGCCCAAGTAGGTTACCTTGGTCTGGTAGAGCTGAGCTTTCTTCCAGGACACCCGATATCCCAGGTCTTTGGAGGGCTTCCAGTAGGCCCTCAGTGGCCGCAAGACACTCTTCATCGGTTGAAGTCGCCACCAGGAGGTCATCTACATACTGAAGAATAGTCGCTTGGGGAAAAACTCTCCTTACCTCTTGTAAATCTTTGCTGAGAGCTTCCCCAAACAGAGTGGGGGAGTTCTTGAATCCCTGTGGCAACTGGGTCCATGTCAGCTGTCTGGTAGTCCTTGTGTCTGGGTCAGTCCATTAGAAGGCAAAGAGGGGCTGGCTCACTGGTGTGAGGGGCAGGCTGAAAAATGCATCTTTGAGGTCTAATACCGAGTAGCACACATGAGCAGGAAGGATGAGACTCAACAGAGTATAGGGCTTTGGTACCGTCGGGTGGATGGTCTCCGCCTGGCTGTTTACCTCCCACAAATCCTGTACCGGTCTGAAGTCTGAGGTGCCTGACTTTCTCACAGGAAGCAGGGGTGTATTCCAGGCTGACTGGCAAGGGATCAGGATGCTGGCTTTCTGGAGTTGGTGGATGTGCTTAGAGATTCCCACCTTGGCTTCCAGCCAGAGGGGGTACTGTCACACACGGACGGGGGTAGCAGAAGCCAACAATTGGATCACCACTGGGGCATGGTGTTTGGCTAGCCCAGGTGGATTAGTTTCAGCCCATAACCTGGGAAACTTTTTCTGAAGGTAATCCCATTTTTGTCCAGGGGGCTCTGCACCCTCCTTTAGCAATCTAAATTCATCTTCTAGGGGAACCGTTATCATAATGGCAGAGGGTGGCTTGCGTTTGAAAGTCCCTCCTTCAGGCTCAAAGGAAATAACAGCCCCCAACTTTCGTAGCAAATCTCTTCCCAGCAACAGGTACGGGCACTCAGGGATAACTAAGAAGGAATGGGTGATGGTGCCTTTTCCTAGATTCGCAGTCCATCTAGTGGTCCAACCGTAGGAGGCCAACTTCCCTGTGGCCCCAGTAATGGAGGTTTTTAAGGAAGTGAGGGGTCCAAGGGGGGGTCTTCAGGACAGAGTGGGCCACACCAGTGTCCACAAGGAACTGGGCATCTGTTCCCCCTATCTCCAAAGTCACCATAGGCTCACTGGGGTTAAGCGGCCATGAGCCTTGGCCCTGTCAATCTTCTTCATCTACTAAGAGGATTCCACCTTTTTCCTTCTGGGCCTCCTCTCTTTTCCTTTTTAGTTTTTCACAATTCCTTTTAAAATGGCTCTTTTCCTTGCAATAGACACATTGATCTCTCTCTAATAAGGGTCGGATTTTTCTCTTGTTCCCTCCTTTGTTCTCAGGTCTTTCTTTCTGGACAAATCCTCCATTGGCCAAGGCGGCTATGGTTGCCTTTCCCAGTCTCTTGGCCATTCTCTCTTCCGGGGGATCCCTGTTGTTAAACGCTTTCATGGCTACACTCACCAACTTTTCTCTATTCTCTCCCTCAAATCCTTCTAGCCTTTGCAGCTTCTTTCTAATCTCTGGGGCCGAGTAGGTAACAAATGCCAAGTTTATTGCCTGCCAATTTGCAGGGGTGTCTGGATTGATTGGCGTATACGTATGGTATGCTTCCAACAGACGCTCCAAAAAGGCAGAAGGGGATTCCTCTGATCCTTGAAGGACCTTGCTTACCTTGCTCAAATTGGTAGGCTTCTGAGTGGCTCCCCTCAGGCCGGCCAGGAGATGCTGACAGTTCTGGAGAGCTTCTCTCCCGCCTGAGGTGTTAGCTTGCCAGCGGGGTCGGGTGGATGGGAGTTGTGCTTCAATACAGGCCTGCTGCTGCTCACCTAAGGGGCCTTCTGCTCCGCCTAGTACCGACCTGACCACTTGTCCCCAGATTCTTTCCCTCTCCTCTGAGGTAAAAAGGGCCTGGAGGAGTTGTTGGCAATCATCCCAAGTAGGATCATGGGTATGAAAGACAGACTCCAGGAGAGAGATTAAAGCTTGGGGTTTTTCTAAAAAAGGAGGATTCTGATGTTTCCAATTGTATAAGTCGCTCGTAGTAAATGGGATATAAACATAGTGACCTTGCTCTGTCTCCCGAAGGGGCAAGAGAGGGGCCGAGCTAGTTCCCTCAGTGGGGACCTTGCTAGGTCCATACGCAGCCCCAGCTCATGTATGTGGGGGAGAAGTCACAGAGTCTGGGGACTGGGGCCCCTCAGGGAGAGGAGGATAGAGAGAGGTAGGAGCCAAAGATTGAACAGACGGAGGAAGGAAAGGATTTCGGGGTCTAGAGTGGGGTCCATCTGAGGAGGTGGAGGATTCCACATAGGGTGGAGGGCCTCCCAAGGGGTCTAGGGGGTCAGGTTCCTGTGAGAGTACTGGCTTGGGAGCCTGGGTCTTAAGTCCCCGGGGTCCTTTCAGGGCAACGACTAAAATGCGAGTGTCTGTTTGAAGGGAACAGCGCTGCAGCCAAGCCAGGGGTTCCTCAAGCCTGAACCCAGATGTCTATGTAGGGAAATTGCTCTGGGTGGCTGGGGCAACTGGTGACTTTGCCCCACACCTTCCGGCAAATACTGGGGTCAAAAGTCCCTTCGGCTGGCCATCCCACCCCGAAGACTGGCCATTCCAGTTGGCACAGGGAGCAGAGTCTTCTGCAAGAAAACTTCACCCCATATTCATCTGGTTGTTCTGGAGAGAAGGCCAATTTAAAATTAGTCAGAAAACAGTCAAGCGGAGGGGACCCGGTAGAACAGGATCCTCTCATCACTCTGCTCCTGATGAGGATTGAAAAGAATGTAAAATCAGACACACAACAGACACAACGCTAACACATAAAAGATGAGACAAATGGGCAGCACAACAAAATGAAACTAAACCTTCCCTTGTTCCTCGTCAGGAACCTCGGGGTCAGGGGAGGCTTCCTGGCTCATCAGCCACTTCACTCCTGACCTAACAAATGGTTGCAACTGGCCAAAAGCTTACCTCCGGAGGTTTTCTGAGGTCAGTGCCCGAGAGTCTCCTGCTGGATCCCGCCACAGAATCTTGGCCAAACCGGGGTTCCTACCCAGGGATCTCGCTGGGGCCTCCAAAATATAAGATGAAGGGCCTTACCAAATGCTCCGAGGAGCTGACTGCAGTGAGGATCACCCGGGAGGAAACAAACCAGACAGATTGAGATAGTAAAAAACAGACCTTTATTAGTCTGGCCAGATGGCACCCTCCAAGCAACAAGCTTAGAGAGGCCCCGAGCTCAGGGGGTTGGAAGGTTTTATAGAGGCTGCAGGGAGGCTTAGCAAGCAGAACTACAAAAGTGGAATTTTTGCAGTTAGGGGACAGTTAGGGGAGTTTGCAGATGTTCTTTACTTATCTAACAGGATGTTCTTTACACAGAAACAATGGTACATTCCATGGTGTCTTAACAGATAAACAAGCACATTCTGGGAACTCTGTGTCCTTTAGTGAACCCGAGACCCACAGGGACAAGATGGAGGGTTTGTAACAAGATGGTGTTACTTGTGCTAAGTTTCACCTAGGTCTTACACAGCTGCTCAGAAAGGAGCCAACACCATCGCACTGAGAAAACTCATCACAGCCACTCTGAAGAGAGGCTCAAGGACAGTTCCCCTAAGGAGAGGCCCAGACATAATCTGCCTAAAGATCTCAAGAGTTACTCAAACGTGTCTCCTAGGGACACCACTAAAAAAATTCAAAAGCAGGGCAGATTATAGATGTCTCCCTTCACCCCTTATGTAGCTCCCCTTTCCTGGCTTTTTTCCTCCACAGCCATTGCCTTCAATTCCCGCCTCCTCGACAATGAAAGACCTTTGACACCTCTTTAACTGTGGGGAGGGGAGCGAGCATGAGTCTGTAATTTCTAGTATCAATAAAGGGGGAATTGATCTCTGTGCCTCTACAAGACCACCTGTGGGGTGGGTGAAGGGAGGGACACAGGGCCTGGGTTCTCAGGCGGCGTCTCCACCTGCCGCCTCTTTGCTCCACCTCTCCCTCTCCTGGTCCCATGGCGCAACGGGGGGCGGGGTCTCTGCAGACACTGAGTCGTCACGTGACTGCCACCCCGTGCCCCCCCCCCCCAGCAGCCCCCTTGGAAGCCGCTAGGAGGAAGTAAACCTTCAGACCTGGGCTACGTGGCCCTGAGTCTGCATCCTGGAGAGCAGAGGAGAGCGGAAGTGGCGTTGGTCTGGAAGGAGCCCTTGGGTGAAATTGTTAGGCATGGAGAGGGAGTGATTGAAAGGGTGTCTGAAGAAGGGGCACACACAGATGTTCAAGCAGCAAGCCTTTATTGGGGCAGCAGTCTGTAGCCTGCAGGGCTGACACAAAAGGGAAACCAGCAGCAGCATGAGCTGATCTGGAGGCTTACATGGGGTTTTGTAGGTGAGAGCACTAGTCCGTTGGTGGGCATGGGTGATTGCGGCTGAGGCATGTAGCAAGTTTCCGTTGGGGGATGGAGTAACCGTTTTCGGGAAGTCTCTATCTTACGGGAACATCTGACCATGAAACCGGTGGGGCAGAAAGTCCCTAACGAGGCAGAAAGTCATTGACAAAGAGAGGTTATGCCTTAGTTGTGCAGAAGTTCCCTGTTCTCTGGGCATGGGGAAAGGGGGAGGAGGGGGCTTGCTTTGTGGGGGCTCAGAAATACCTAACAGTGATGTCTTCCAGACTCGGTGCAGTCCCCGCTGTGAGTTTCTTGGCATGACTCATGCTTTAGAGGTAGCGCTGTCCAGCTGGAAACACGCAGCTCCTTGCTTTGTCCCTTGCTCAGAGTCGGTTTTATTAGACCCTGTTGTAGGCCCCAGCCTTTTAGATCAGATCCACCTGTCCCTTTTTTCCCACTTTTTCCCCATTCCCCACCTTCTTAGACTCACTTCTTGGTGGAGTGCAAAGAGTTTTGGTTCCTTTTATGTCCTCAAATGCCCCTCATATCTGTTTTCTTTTTTCTCCCTTTTAGAGCCTCCCTGGGGCTGGATTTTTAGAATAGGGGAAGGTATTGTCTTTACATTTTATGAAAGTAGGATGGCATAGTTTTCCTCAGAAGTGTTGCCTTCCATTTGAGATAGTCGCCCAGGGAGAGCTTCATTTCTTCCGGGCACAAGGGGGATTCATCTCTTTGTGGTCGAGGATCAGATACCCTAGCACTCACTCGTATGCTTGTGATTTGCTAGACCCCGGGACCCACGTCCTTTAAGCAGCAGAGGAGCGCCAAAATAGTGGGAGCAAAGAAATAAGTGAGGTTCTTGAGGTCTTTCTATGATTGTGTCTCCAGCTCTGTCCGTAGAACTGATGAAAATGTTCTGCATCCGCACTGTCTGGTGTCAGAGCCACCAGCCACCTATGGCTTTTTGGGCTTTAGACACTTGAAGCGTGGCTAGTGCAACTGAGGAACTGAATTTTTAATTTTACTTAATTTTAATTGATTTAAATTGAAGTAGTCACCTGTAGCTAATGGCTACTGGATTGGACTGTGGCAGGTCTAAACCTCCTGTTGGGGAGGAATCCCTGGCTTAAAACAAAACAAACTAAAAAAGGAACGTTTGACTCGGTGGTAGTCCAGGATTTCTCCACACATAGATTCGTGCTCATAAATACAGTGATGAGCTTTGGAAGGAAGATGAAAATGGTTGTAAGAAATCCTGTTATTTTCAAAGTATTGAACTGCAGGACTGGTTCATTTTGTGTACTGAATGTGTTGTATTTTTCCATGGTTAAAACAAAAGAAAATATTCTCATGAACTAGAAACTCATTCGGTGATTCTTTCATTCAGATAACATTTACTGTCTGCTTTGTAGACACTGTGTAGGTTAGATATACTGATATGAAAAACAGACACAGCAGTCCAAAGTGGGAGGTTGGCAAGTAGATGAGCACAACACAGTGTAATAACTAAATATTTTGAAATGGAAATTTAATATGACTGTTGGGAGAGGCAAGTGATGGCTTGGAAGGAATGGGTCGTTAGAGTAGGTCATTCCTGAGCAGAGGCTTGAAAGTTGAGGAGGAATGCAGTTAGCTAGGAAAATGGATTTTTCACAAGAGAGTGCAATGTTTGAAGAGTTACAAGAAGTTAACAGGATAGCCAGTAGTTCTGTATGACTGGCATGGGGGAGAGAGGGTTGCAGGGAGTTGGTTCAGAGAGGCTGGAAGAAGCCAGCTCATGAAGGGCTTCTTTATATCATACTAAGGTGCTGGAATTTTATCCTGAAAGGGAAAGATCACTCTGGTAGCTTCATGAGGGGTCTTGGAAGGGTGCTGGCAAATTGACTCAGGGACTATTACAGTAGCCTAAGAGAAATGAAGAATATGGGGCCCATGGTAATAACCATATATTGGGAATATATAGGGGTCAACATTCAGGGTCTATAGGTGAGGACTAGAGGAGAGAGGTAAAAGGAAGGAAGATTGGATGTCTGTGGCTTTCTGGCTATGGCAACATGGATGTTGGAGTCATCCATCTGAACCAGGAATTTCTGAATGAGGAGCAACATTTGGAACAAATATAAATAGATGGAGAGCTGGTCTGAAATTGAGAATCAGCAGCTATAAAAATTATTGGACACAAGATACTTTCCTTCACTGGATGAGTAGTCAATAGACCTTCCAGGGAAGGTGGCTCAAGCACTGTTTCTCAGGGTGTACCTTGCTACATCTAGGGATAATTGTTAAAAGATATGGAGATGACACTAATGTTTAAAAGGACAACAACAACAACAACAACAACAAAAAGCAAAAAAGATGTCAAATGAGTGGGCTCTCGTCCATCATCAGAATTGGAATCTTTGGGTTGGGGCATGGGAATCCTTATTTTTAACTAGCTTCCTAGGAGATTGTGAAGTTCAAGACCAGGGGTGAGAAGTGAGACTACAAGAGTAGAGAATGAAACCATGGAGGACACTAGACTTTAAAGGCAGGTAGGATTAAAGAAATTACTAAATACTGAGATAATCTAAAATACTTTTCTAATAAAATTGTAGAAGAATAAACTATAGGATCTTAAAAATTCTTTCTGATCAGAAGAGTTAAATAGGCAAAAATTTTCTTGTGATTAGAAGCTAAAACTTGCCACACTGGTGACAGCAAATTATAAAATTACTTACCATGATTTTTTTTGTTTTGTTTTTTGAGAGAGTTTCACAGTGTAGTCCAGGCTGGCCTCTGACTCACAGCGATCCTCCTGCCTCAGCCTCCTGAGTGCTGGGATTACACCCAGCCCTGTAAAGTCACTTATAAAAGTCATGGTTTCATAACAAAACTACTCAGAAATTTGAAATTAATCTGGTTTTCAACAAATAATCAAATGCCACAAATTGATATGTAGATAGTGTAAAATACTAAAATGAGAATTGTTTAGTCTTTCCAAAAAAAGGAGGCAGAGACCTGGAAGGAGGGATTCCAAGCATTTTGACTTACTCTCCAATGTATTAATCATGCTGATCATAATTAACTATGGATTTTTTTCATGCTTATGGTTTTGTTTTGTTTTTTGGTACCAGGGATTGAACTCAGGACCTTGTGCTTTGGAGGCAGGTGCCGAAACCACTGAGCTAAATCCCCGGCCCCTTTTCATGTTTATTCACGAGAGAGGGGATATGGGTATTTTAAGTCCTACATCGATAGTAAAGGAATTCCTCTACAGAGAGTTATCTAAGAGAGGTCATTTGGCTGTTAATGACCTGTTGATACTATTAAGTCTTTCTTGAATACAGCTTTTCACCATTGCTTGGGATGGAGGATTTTGAACCTACAAAGTTGCCAGTTACCATTAAATAATTTTTTCTTTTACTGTCTTTGTAGAACATGAGTGAGGTACATGTATATAACCTATCTTGAGCTGGGCATGGTGGCAGGTGCCTATAATCCCAGCACTCAGGGCTGAGGCAGGAAGATTGCCACAAGTTTAAGGCCAGCCTGTGCTACATAGCAAGACCCTGTTTCACAGAGCAAACCAACAAAAACCCCCAAAAAACCCCATAAACAAACAAAAAGTATCTTGATCATTTTCTGTTCCTTTACCTTCCTTTCCTTTACCTCTCCCCTTGCTCTGATCCCCTTTCCCATTTCCAAAAAGTCTGCCTTCTTGTTTCCTGCCATTCCTTTATTTTATTCATTATTTGTATTTTAGGTTTCTCATATGAGAAACCATGTGACATGTAACTGTTTGTGTCTTATTTTGCTTAGTATTAGAATCCTAACACGATGGTCTTCAGTTCCATCCATTTTCCTGCAGTTGACATGATTCGATTCTCTTTTTTTTTTTTGGTACCGGGGATCGAACTTGGGTCCTTACACTTGCATAGCAGGCAGCGAAAGCACTGAGCTACATCCCCGGCCCTGGTTCTTCTTTATGGCTAGGTAACATTCCATTGTGCACATTGTCTTTATCCATTCATCTGTTGATGAGCATCTAGGCTGTTTCCACAGCCTAGCTGCTGTGAATTGCGCTGCTATGAATATGGGTATGTATTGCTATCATATGATGTCTTCCATTAAACTTTTTAGTACCTTTAATAATATAACTGATGACTGTCCTTAAAGTATATGCTGTGATCCACCATGATTGTGTATGTATCTCTGAAACTATCACAATTTAGATAACAAGGGCTGGGGAGCTAGCTCAGTGGCACCACATCTGCCTTGTAAGCACAAGGTCCTGAGTTCAATCCCAGTACTACAAAAAACCCACAAAAAACAATTTAGATAACAAAATTTTCCCTTTTTTCTTTTTGGTTTTTTTTGAGGTAGAGTCTCACTGTTTAGTTCAGGCTAGCCTTGAACTCATTATGTAGCCCAGATTGACCTTGAACTCTGAGTGATCCTCCTGCCTCAGCCTCCTAAGTGCTAGGAATACAGGCAGATGCCTCCATGCCCAGCTCCCCCATTTTTTAGCAGTGCATCTAGGTTATACAGATTAATGGGTTTCATTCTGGCAGATCTGTACAATTTTAACATGAGGCAGCAACTCCACTTCTGGGTACACACACCCCCAAAACTGAAAGCAGGGTCTCAAGGAGAATTGTGTATACCCGTGTTCATAGCAGCTCTAGCCACAAGATCCGAAAGAAAAAAGCGACCCAAGTGTGAATGATGGTTGGTGGGGCTAGGAAAAATGGGAATGGACAGTTGTTCAATGGGTGCAGTTTCAGTTTTGCAAGATGGAGAGTTCTGGAGATTGCCTGCACAATATGAACGTGCTGAAGAGAACTAAGCTATCCATTTCTAAGCGGTAGGATGTAGATTACATGTATTTTCACCACAGTTAAAAGGAAAAATTCCACAAAGTAACGCCCAAACTCAAGTGGCTTTATTGGTAAATTCTATCAAATATTTTTTTCAAATTAATACAGTTGCTGGGTGTGGTGGCACAGCCTGTAATCCCAGGAATTAGGAGGCAGAGGCAGGAGGATCACCCTGAGTTTGACACCAGCCTGGGTTACACAGTGAGTCCAAGGCCACCCTAAACTACATTGGGAGACCTTGTCTTGAAAATCCAAAACAATTACATCAATACAGTTGGCCCTCTCTATCTGTAGATTCCATACCAGGATTCAACCAACTGTGAATCAAACCTATTCAAAAAGAAACTGCTTCTGTACTGAACATAGAACTGATGTATTAGGTAAGTAATCTAGAGATGATTTTAAGTATATGGGAGAACATGAGTAGGTTATTACACTTTTATATAACAGACTTGAGAATCCTATGTTTTTGGTGCTCACAGGGGTCTTGGGACCCATTCCCTGTGAACGTCAAGGGACAACAGTACCAGTTTTTGTCCTCCAAAACACAGAAAAGGAGACAACAACTCATTCCATGAGGCCATATTACCACAATACCAAAACCAGACAAGCACATCTCAAGAAAACTATAAGACCAGTATCTCTTATAATTGTAAACACAAAAATCCTCAAGGAAGTAGCAGCAAACCATTTAGCATTTGAAAGGATTATATACAATGAACAAGTGGAATTTATACACTATAATTATGTAAGGTTGAGTTAACATCCAAAAATCAATATATCAATAAAGAAAGAAACCACAGGATCATCTCAATAGACGAAATGTATTTGACAAAATCCAATGCCCATTCATGACAGAAAGACTCAACAACCTGGGAATGAAAGGGTGCTTCCTCAATCAAGAGTTCACCTACAAAACCCACAGTTAACACCACACTGGCAGAAGACTGAAAGCTTTCCTGTTGAGATCAAGAACAAAACCAGGACGTCTACTTTCATCACTGCTGTTCAACACTGCACTGGACATTCTAGGGAGGGCAGCTTGGAAGAAAAGAGAAATAAGTACTGTTTAGATTGGAAAGAAGAAATGAAACTACCTGTATGTGCAGATGAATTATCTATGTAGAAAATCCAAGGGATCCACTAGTAAAACAGTAAGTTCATCAAGGCTGCAGGACACAAGAACAATGTACAGCTGGGAGGGGTGGTCCATGCCTATAATCCCAGCACCAAGGAGGCTGAGGCAGGAGGACTGCCATGAGTTTGAGGCCAGCCTGGGCTACACAGTGAGTTCAAGTGCAACCTAAACTACATAGTGAGACTGCGTCTCAAAAACAAAATGAAAAAATTTTGTCTCAGTACTCCTTTGTTTGGGACTCCAGAGACAAGCCAGAACTTGTGTGAAGCTGTCAGTGTCAAGCCCAATGACCTGCTAACCCTTCCAGCCAAAACAACTTACTTGGCACTGTTTTTGGTATTCATTGTAGTCTTTTTACCAAATGATGTTGAGACAATAGCCTCGTAAAAAGAATGCCTTGGATCACTTCCTTACACCATATACAACAGTTACATCGACACTGACCATAGACTTCAATGTCAGTGCTAAACCTGCAACACTCTTGGGAGAAAAACTAAGAGTAAATTGTTGTGACTGGATCAGGCAAAGCTACATACATAACAACAGAAGCATAAAAGGGTAAAAAATACACAGGTAAGTTGGATTTCATCAAAAGTAAAAACTTTTGTGTTTCAAAGGATACCATTAAGGCCAGGCAAGGTAAGACAGGCCTGTAATCTCAGCACTCTGGAGGCTGAGGCAGAAGGATCACCAGGAGTTTGAGCCCAGCCTGGACTCCACAGGGAAACCCTGTCTCAAAAAAACCCAAACAAAAACCAAATAAAACAAAGGACCCCATTAAGAAAATGAAAAGGCAACCTGCCAAATGGGAGAAAATATTTGCAAATTCTAACAAAAGAGACTTGTAACCAGAATATATAAAGAACTCTAATATCTGAATAAAAAGACAAGAGATGCTCCAATTAAAAATAAAGAATGTATGGGCCGGGGATTTAGCTCAGTGGTTCTGCCACCTGCCCCACAAGCGCAAGGACCCGAGTTCGATCCCCGGTACCAAAAAAAAAAAAAAAAAAAAAAGAATGTGAATAGACTTTTCTCCAAGGAGGAAATGGCCAATAACCACACTGTAAAATAATCAAACATCATTAGCCATGAGGGAAATACAAGTCAAAACCATAATAAGTTATCACTTCACTGCCACCCACTAGAATGACTATGATAAAAGAGAGAAATGTGGGAAGGACACGGAGAAACTGGCATCCTCATATATTGCTGGTGAGAATGTAAAATGGTGTAGCAACCACTTTGGAGGAGTTTCATAGCTCCTCAAAACATCAAACATGTAGGTTACCATATGACCCAGGCCGAGAGGAAAATTGAACTTTTCCTACTCTACTCTCACAGCACAAGATGCTTGTGTGAGCTGAGGGGTTTTCCCCACACCAAGCAAGTAGTGCTCAGCAGTAGACATCGGCGAGTGCTGTATAATTCAACTCAATTCTGACGTTGTCTACTTGGAGACAGGAGCAGATCCTACAGAGTAAGGGCTCAGTCAAGACTGCTCCCTACTTTTGACGCCAACTGCAAGCTCCAGGTTGTTTTACTTGTATTTCTATGTGAGCAACTATAAGTCAAAATTCCCACACTCCCTTCTGTGGGTTCAGTTTATGTGCCAGAGCAACTCACAGAACTCGGGGAAACACATTATTTATTATAAAAGATACTCCCAAAATGAAAAGATCAGGGGATGTGAAAAAGGGCACAGAGCTCCCATGCCCTCTCCCAGCATACCACCCTTCTGTTCAAAACCTACCCTCTGGGCCTGACTTCCTTACTCCCATCAGTCAGACCCAAAAAGCCATGTTGAAAATGTGAGTGTGCAAGCTGAGCTTGGTGCTACTTCTCCAGGTGGCAGGGAGAAAACCAGGCGCAGACACAGGACAGTTTCATCTTCCATAACATCAGCCCCACAATCAGCTTTGCTCCAGGGATATTTCCTGTCTTCCAACTGCATTTCCGGATCTCTTAGCCCCACCCTTCCTGTTCAACTCACCTTGGCGGCAGTGCCTGCTATGTCTGCAGGTAGTAGCTGGGTGTGACCCAAGAGCGAAACAGAAAGTCTGGCAGCCACAGTTTCCTGAGGATTAAAGGTAAAGCTTTATGATCCTGGCATTACAATCACTGAGCTACCAGACCAATGATTCTCCAATGAAGGCAACGCAGAACTAGGAAACCAACAATCAGTATTAAACTGGTGTGTGTGAGGGGGGGTCCATGCCTGTAATCCCAGCAACTGGGAGGCTGAGGCAGGACGATGTAAGTTTAAGCCCAGCCTGGGTAATTTAGTGAGACCCTGTCTCAAAAAAAAAACAAACAAAGAGAAAGGCCTGGGATGTAGCTCAGTGCAAAGGCCCTGGGCTCAATCCCCAGTACTACAAAAAAAGGGTACATTATAGGAGATGAATAAAGAAATCAGGGGACTCAAATGTTTAAAAATTATGAGGCAGGGCTTAGGATGTGGCTTAGTGTGCAGCACTGGGCTAGCATATGTGAGGCCCTGGGTTCAATCACCAGCACTGCCCCCCCCCCAAAAAAAAGTAAAAATAAACTAAACATAAGAAGGTCCTGGAGCTGTGTGGACAGAGACTCAGATGGTCAAAGCAAGCTGGCTGTGGTGGTGCACCCCTATAATCCCAGCACTCTGGAGGCAGAGGCAGGAGGATCTGGCAGAGACCTGGAAAGAGGGATTCCAAGCATTTTTACTTATTCTCCAATGTATTAATCATGCTGATCATAATTAACTATGGATTTTTTCCTATGGATTTTTTTCATGTTTATTGTTTTAATCCCAGCACTCAGGAGGGAGAGGCACGAGGATCACAAGGTTGGGGCTAGCCTGGGCTAAAATAGTGCAACCCGGTCTCAAAAAACAAAAACAAAATAAAACAAAAAAAGTTCAAAGCGGTATGGGAAGAAAACCTGTCTCAGCAAGGGCTGAAGCCTGATTTAGACTGACGAAAAGCGCAGTGGTCCAAAAGCCTAAACCCAACAGCCCAGAACTTGGATTCCTTCAACCTCAAGTCTGTAGGTACCCAGTACCCAGCACCCTGCAGCTCATCGCCCCCCCCCCCCCCGGGAATCTCACCAGCTGTGTGACACTCTGGGCTGCAGAGCGAGTGGCATAGTAATGAGCAATCAGCAGCATGGTCTCGAACTCCTCATGGGCAGCAGAGTTTGCCTCACTGGACTTCACTAGGTTTTCACACTAGAGAAGGACGAGAACATAGCCCGGCTCAGAGTTCAGAGGAGGCCAGGGCCAGGGAGTGGGCACTGATGGCCACTGGACACAGGCAGGGAGACGTGTCTGCGGGCCAAGGCTCAGGGCATGAGAGGAGGGAGGGGAAGGGGCAGCAGAGGAACCCTTTCCTGGCAGGCCAGCCTCCTCACCAGATTGAAGAGCATGTCCCGAAGATCCGCCCAGCTGTGATAGGCCTCGGCACTGTTGGTCCCTGGAGAGCTGACCATGTCACTGAAGATCCGTTTGTAGATATTGAAGTTCTAGAGACAGGGGTGGGGGATCTGGGTGAAGGGCTTAAGCCGAAGTGAGTCAGTGGACGTGGGGTCAAAGGGAGGAGAAACAGGCTATGTGTGTAGGAGTCGGAGCAATGACAAAGTGCTGGTTATTTTTACTTGATTTAGTTTTGATTATTTTTAGAGAAGAGAAAAGAGTGAGAAAATAATCTGACTGGATGATACTTTGGGAGTGGGGGCAAATGTATGGGTGTGAACGCTGGCACAGTGTTAATGGGCTGATACTTCAGAGAGCTGTGATTTTCTCATAGGAGAGCAGTTTGTTCTCTAGAGAAAGCTGTTAAGGCCCTTGAGGGGTGTGCGGATTCTTCTCTGGAAGACAGGTCCCTAGGTATCAGCCGGGAGCGTAGGTATTTCTTCAAATGGTAATCCTTCTAGAGAGGCTGGGTGGGGACATGGGCATGAGGCTGTCCAGGGACAGAGTC
Organism: Heterocephalus glaber; assembly: GCF_053883595.1. Lineage (NCBI taxonomy): Eukaryota > Metazoa > Chordata > Mammalia > Rodentia > Bathyergidae > Heterocephalus > Heterocephalus glaber. Next base: position 42,794,750 of record NW_028258305.1, read on the forward strand.
CTTCAGGACAATCCCTCAAGGGATGGGGAGCTCCAGAGGAGGAAGAAAGAATTCCCTGGTGGAAACATTCACGCCAAGCAGAAGACTGGTACCTGTGGGTTAGCAGGGCCTCCATGTTGCACGTAGAGGGCCAGTGCCTGGGCGTAGCCACCCTCTCGGATCAGGTGAGTAGCATACAGAGCCACGTACTTGTGCAGAATCTTGCAGTTCTGTGGGGTGGGGAGGAAAAGCTTGGCACAGGTAGGGGTCTGGAGGACCAGGTCATGGGGGAGGGTGGTGACTTGAGGCCATGGGTGTGATTCGGAGGCAAGGGCATGGGAGACCCCAATTTCAGAGGGTGGAAAGCTGAGCTCTGGTGCTTATTAGGGGTCTCTGGGGGCTGGGACTTGGTTGGGGTGAGAGAGGCAGCTCTGGAGCAGTGGGGGAATCAGGGGAAAGTGTACAGAGGGCGTGGGAGTGGGAGAGAGCAGTACCTGATTGGTAGCTGTTTCAATGCACTTGTCCCACTGGCCCTGCTCCGCATATAGGTCCAAAGCAGCTACCACGTCCACGCCCACCAGCCATGGGTTGACGGAAAAGACAGCTCAAGAGGAGAGAGATGACCCACAGGCGGAGAGAGGGAGAGAACCTACTACCGCTCTCTGCGTTCTGCTTTTACTGTTTTTGTTGTTTTGTGGTGCTAGGGATCCCACAAGCTAAGCAAGTACTGCCACTGAGCTACACCCAGGCTTCTCCCTGCATTCTGCTTCCCACTAACTGCGAGTCTCACCGAGTCCACTTTGCCCTGGCTCTTGAGGAAACCCTTATAATGCTGGTCCACGTAGTCTTCATACCTGTGAAGAAGCACAGAGAGCTCTAGCTTTGTGGTTTAGGGGTGCTGTACCTTCCCCATAAGAACTTTCTCTCAGTCTTTACAAAAGAAGTCAAAGAGGATGTCCCAGGGAGAGGAGTCATAACCTTACCGAGGATCTAACTCCTTAGCCACACGCTTGGCCTTGTTCCACTCTTCGCCCTCAATAAAAGCATCAATCGCTTCCTTGACAAGGTCCAGGTTCAGATAGAGCTCAGCAGCCTGCCCATGGGCCAACCACGTGGAGACCATCTTTCCCTCGACTGCCTAAGTCTCCCCTCGGTAAGCTCTCCTCTCTGTCTCCCCAGAGCACTGCCACCTCACACACCTTTTGGGTGTGATGTCATCACCCAACCCATCTCAGTGCAATCTTGTCTTTTCAGTCCCAGCACCCTACTTACTGCACTGTGCTTTCTAATTCCAGTCAGCTGGGGTCCTACAGCCCGAACTACTTCCAGACTGCGCTGGGGAGGCAGAAACTTGATGGAGAGCTCAGCCGCCTGGGTGGGTGAACAGAAGATGGAAATGAATAGGGAGGACAAATAAAGCTAGAGCCCCTCAGCCAGACCCACGAGATACCTTTTCCCTCCAGATGACAACCTTCTCTCTCGTGCTGTCCTCCACCTTCCTGGGCAAAGCCTGGCTCATGGTCCATCGAAACCTTTAGCTGACCAGCAGTAGACCTATCTGTTCTGCTCAGCTCGCTCGCTCTAACCCTTTCAGACACTTTGCACTGTCTGAAAGCCCTTTATCATTCCACCCGTGACAAACTGGTTTCTCAAGTCCTCGGTCACAAATAGAATCTTGGTAGCATAGCATAGAGAGAATCCCTGGAATGAGGGGTCTGGGGCATTCTGCAATAATTTCTGTTAGGCTTTTATGAGCCTCAGTTTCTTTATTCATACACAGTAAATTCTGAAGATAGTAAAACAAAAAAGAATGGCAAATATCTCCATAATGTTAAGCTTAATTCGTATGTTAAAATATTTCAGATGTAGTAGATTAAATAAAATATATTACAATTATTTTTACCTGTTTCTCTGTACTTTTTTAGCACGGCTACTAGAAAATTTAAACTACATATGTGGCATACATTCATGGCTTGCATTGTTTCTAGTGCACGGTGCTGGTCTAGGTGATTTTGCCAGTTCCTTTCAACTCTTGAAACTGTCATTCTAGGAACCCACGCCCTGTATAAAATCACTGTTTCCACTGTGATGCTGACATCCTCACTGGATTTCAATTTCCATGATCCATTTTAGCTATAGTCCATGCTAATTCCCCTGTACTTTCCTGCACCTGTTAGTGCTCCCTTTCTTGGTTTGCCAAACCCTTCAAAGCTTAAAGCATGCTCCTGCCAATCTTCTGGCTAATCTGAAGAAAGTGCAGTCATGTATGGACTCCAGTCAACAGCGATCCAGAGTAAAACACTGATTAATAAATTAATAAATACTGATTTTTTGTTTGTTTGTTTTTCTTTTTCTTTTTTTGGTACCGGGGATTGAACTTGGGACCTTGCGCTTACAAGGCAGGCGCCAGAACCACTGAGCTAAATCCCTGGCCCTTACTGATTAAAATCGGCTAGAATCTCATGCCAGATCAGCTCTTCTTTCTACTTTCTTTGTCCCAGCTCCTAGGGGCTATTCTGTGATGAGCCCTGAGGCCTAAGGCACATCTTGCAGGGCTATCATCACACCAACATTTAGTTTAGAGGGCTGGTGCGTTTCATCTCATCAGGATGCTCAACAGCACACTTCACTCTATCTGAGGTACAGCATTTAAATAAACTGTGCAGCATCCCAACTGCAGAGGCATTGAAAGGTGAATATGTATATATGACAGTCAACTTGACCAGGATATATGGCATCCAGATGGTTGGTCAAACATTATTTTGGATATTTGCAATAGTGTTTTTGGATGGGGCTAACATTTAAATTGTAAAGCAGTTTGACCTCCCTAATGTGAATGGACTTCATCCAATCAGGTGAAGGCCTGAATAGAACAAAAAGGCTAGCCCTTCCTGAAGAGAGAATTCTTTCTTCCTGAATGCCTTTGAACGGGGACGTTGTTTTCCTGCCATAAACTCTTCCTGGGTCTAAAGCTTGCTGGCCTTCAAACAGGAACTACCCATCAGCTCTCCGGCGCTGCAGGTTGTGCGACTAGCCCACTTCTATAACTGTGTGAGCCAATTCTTACCTCACACCTGCCTACACACACTCTATACACACAGTCCCCACTGGTTCCACTTCTCTGGCTAAGACAGTTTGTCTTAGAAGCAGTGAAGCACACTGGCCTGGCTTCATCTGCTGGAGGTTTCTTTTCGGGTGGGTGGAGGAAGAGCAGCCCATTCTTGCGTTACGGCCTCCATCTGGCCACCTGGCCCTTGTCTGAGGCCTTGCTCCTTCCTCACAGCCTTCCTGACCCTCCAGCCTGTGGAGACCTCACCCTTCTTTGAATGAAATCATATACTTCAGTCTTTACTCAGATACAACATTAATCAACCAAGCCGCATGTTACTCTAACATCCCCTAAACTCTGGCCATCGGGGCTCTGTCTTACGTCCCCTTTTATAGACCTCATAGGGTCTATAGGTTCTGCCTGTAGCACACAGCAGGCTCTCAATAGATACCTATTACCCGACTGGAAACAAAGACACAGGAGGATAAAGATGAATGTCTGAGAAGGGAAGCTCGGCCTGAGGAAGGAGGGCCGGGAAGTCTGGTGCCCTCACCTTCATCCAGCACCTCTCCACCGGGCTGCTGCTTCCAGAGCCCCGCACCTTGAGGTAGCAGTCCACCGCACGGCCATACTCTCCAGCCTGCTCCCACTGCCGAGCTTGTTCCACGAGCCCCTCCGCACCCCTGTGGGGATGAGTGTATTCATGACCAGGAACACGGAGAGGAGTGTGGCCCAGCTGTGCACACTGGGTGACACAGGCCTGCCCTGCCGACACTCCCAGGGGCCCTGGCTTCATACCTGCCCCCCTTCTTGGTGGCTTCCCGCTCGTACTCTTCCTGTAGGGCTTCCAGCTGGCCAGGCACATAGTCCTTGCAGATCCGCAGAGCGTCACTCCACAGTCCAGCCTCCTGCTCAGACTACCAAGTGTCAGGAGGCCAGAGCGAGGCGTGGAAGCTTCCCACTGCCACAGAGGTTCCGCTGGCCACTGGCTCCGGGCTCCTGGGGACTCTGCTCCTTCCTCTTGCCTGTCCTCTCCCCTCCCCCAGCCACCTCAGCACGAGGGATGAGCACGGTGCTCTGCGGCTTCGCATGCGCTCACTCTCCCCTCATGGGCTCAAATTCAGTGCCCACCTTATAATAACTGAGCGCCATGCCTGGCCTCTGGGCCCGAAGCAGCAGCCCTTCTGCTTTCTGAAAGTCCTTCTCCTCCAAGGCCCCTCGGGCCTGTCCCATGAGCACCTCGGCGACACTGTCAGGGTCATGGGCCTTGGCCACACGCTGAGCTGCCTCCCAATCCTGGCTGTGGACAAACCTGACCCAGAGGGTGACACAGAGGAAGCTCTGAGTACAGGACTGAGGCCTCACCATGGAGACAGACAGACAGACACGGAATGGGGCAGGGAAGTCAGATTTATGGACACTAGGTTTGAATGAGGTGAAGACGACCACGGAAGATCCCAGGGCTGTGCCTGGGAGGACAGGATAAGGGACTGACGGGGTGACTCACATGAGGACTGCCTCCCTGGGTTTTCCAGCTCTGATGAACTCAGCTTCAGCCTCTTCAAATCTACCCTTCATGGAGAGAAAGGGAGACAATCATGAGAGCCCGGCTGGCCTCACAGGCAGCGGAAGCAGGGCTTTGACACCAGGCAGCAGTGAGCAGGGGATGGAACGGAAGGGTCCAAGTCACGTCCATACCTCGTCCTCCAGGTACATAGCATATCTGAGATGAATCTCAGGAGTTTTGTGCTTGAGGGCCAGGCGAGAGAGTTCAAAAGCAAATTCAAAGGAGCTGAAACGGGAGGTTTGCCTACTTAATATTTACAGAATGCAAGAGAAGACAGAGAACGGACTGAGGGGAGGGAAGGGGCAGATTTAAAGATGGCAGAAGAGACGGAGCAGCAAGGGAGATGTAAAGGAAGACAGGCAGGCAGTCTGCTATCATTACAGCGCTGTGACCGGGGCCAGAGACAGCTGGCCACCACCCTGCCTCCCCTGGAGCCAGCAGGAGAGCTTCTGTGCTCCCACACCTCCCCCTGCGCCCCGGCTCTCCAAAGATGAGCAAGACTGCTCTCGACATCTGAGTCTGCTCCTGGCCTTCCTAACATCTGCTTAAGAAGAGCTCATTTTGCATTTAACAAAATCGCACTTCCGCCTCCCAGAAGTACGTCACTGCTTAGTGCATCCCAGCTTTACAGTTGTTCCTGCTCTGCCCTTCCGCTCAGAGCCGGAGAAGTACCGCCATCTGAGCCCTGACAAGGGGAGCAGTTACTGAATTGTGCTGCTCTGTCTTCTCCTCCCAAGGGTCTCTCTCTCTCGCTGCATTTCTTCATGCTTGCTTTGGGTTTTGGACATGTTTCTCATACAGGGGCCCATGGAGAAGGTATTAGGCCTCACCAGTTTTCGGCAGCATGGTCAATAGCGGCTTCCAGGAGTCCCAGCTTGTGAAGCAGTCTCACTGCAGCCTCTCCTCCCAGGCTCTCTGCCCACAGGTAGGACACGTGCTTATGGGCATTCACTCCTCCGTGAGTCTTGGCCACCTGTAGAGCAAAACCACTGAATAATCCTCCACTGCAGAGTTGCTCCCTTCCATTTCTGCCCTCACGGTCCCGGCTGTGATGCAAATCAGGTGGCCAAGTGTCACGGTCTCTTAACTTAGGCTGATGTACACAGGGAGCAAGGACCAGCTTCAGGAAGTCCGCAAACCCTTAAAATTACAAATTAAAGTTTGTGCATATGGATGTGAACATATTTCTAACGAGAGAGACTGGTTTGCATTGTATTTCAAAGACGGTCTGCCCCGTTTAGAATTAGTCACACGAGAGTGGGAAAGGACCGCTGGAACCCGAGTGGCCCTGGACCCCTTACCCGGTAGGCCTCTTCCCAAAGCCCGCTGGACCGGTACATATTTACTGTTGCCTTCCACTCCTGGGCCTCGAGGTAGTGATACTCTGCCTCCTGCAGTTGGCCTTCAGCCTCCAGCTCCTGCAGGAAGGGGGTCCGGATGGAGATGGGGAGAGGAAGCCTGGTAGGCGAAGAGCGGGCAGGGCCGGGAGGGGGCTCACCTTGCCCAGGTGGAGGTGCGTGTCACTGCGTAGATCTGGGTGGTGCTTTCCTACCAGCCGGATCGTGTCGTCATACAACTTGTGCTTTTTGAACATGGTGATGGCAAGATCAGGCTCTTCCACTGTCACATAGAGCCTGGGGATGGCAGAGACCTGGGGCTTCATACAGCTAGAGACCTGCTGCCATGGCATCTGGGCAGGGGGATGCATCTTCTGATGCCACCCTTCCTCCCAGCTCTGATACCTCACCTGCCTCCATGCCTCCTCTGAGGCCACAGCTCAACTTTCAGCCTCGTGGTACTTGCCCTGCCTCTCCATTTCCTGGGCCTGAGTGATGTACGCACCGACACATCTTCTGGTCACATGCATTTCATCGCTAGCTGTGCAGAGACATGAGGTACCAATTCACCGGGGAGGCAGGGCCTCAGGGGAACCTGTCTGTTCAGGAACTGCAACTCACCCACAAGTCACGGGACGCTGGTTACTGCCACTCTACCAGTCAGATCAGGGAATTACAAATCCAGCAGGACCACAGGCAGCCCACAGTATGCTAAGGCAGGAGGGCATGTGAGGCCCGTGCTCAGGGCAGGCGCACCCATTACCATGCTCCTGCTACACTCACTGCACTCAGGAGTGGAGTGGTGAGAACAAAGTTACCAAGTAACCAGAAGCTTGGGAATGGTAGTTCAGATTGCTCAGCCCCCAAACCCATCTGCCCTCTTCAGACTTAAAGGCTCAGGGACAGAGGCCTTTCCTCATCTCATCTTTCCCTGTGATGAGGGATCAGTTACTGGGAATCGAACTCAGGACCTTATGCTTGCCAGGCAGGTGCAGTGCTACTGAGCTACATCCCCGGCCCGTTTAGTTACTTTCACAGCTTTCAGGGAAGTCAGTGAAGGAGGGAGGTCAGAGGCCGAGGAATAAGGCAGAGTTCTGCAGCAAGGACTCCACCCATTTGCTACCTTGTGCGCTTGCTCCCAGTGGCCAGCCTGGGTGTACATGTCTATAGCATCTTTGATCCGGTCTCCCTTAACGTAGAGCTCCTCGGCAATCTGCAGTTGACAAGAGGGAGACACAAAGGCTCAGAGCAACAGAATTACAGCAGCTTTCAGGAGGAAGGAACAAACCCCAGCTGGGATGGTGGAGAGCCTGGGAGGAAGAGATGGGTATCGGTGAATAACACCTACACTGTTTATAGCAAAGACCAGCTCAAAGCAGTATGGGGCAACACGACAGAATTTTTAAGGCCCTCGTATTTGTGCAGAACAAGGCAGTTCTACACGGAAGTTACGATAGAGTCATCCATGAAGAATCACTGGAGCTGGCACAGGAAGACAGCTAGAGATCACGTTATAATCTGGGGTTGGGGTGTCTGTGTCACACAGGGATGAAACCAGGGCAGTAGGCCCTTTCCTCCTATTCACAGCGGTACTGCTGTTTGGGCCTGGCTAAGAAGCATTTGGTGAGCTGGCCCCACTTCCTGTTGTGGGTGCTCTCCTCACACCCTGCTCTGCATTGCCTCATGCTGCAGAAGGGCTTCTTCCTCACCTCATACTCCTGTAGAGACGCATAGTGTTGGGCCATTCGAAGATAGTATTTGGATGCAGTGTTCCGGTCCTGTAGATCTAAGATATAAATTGCCTTCTTCCACTGGCGGGCACCCAGGGCAGCCTCAATTGCCTAAATGGAGCACCTGGCAGTGTTGGGAAAGATATAAATACGCATGAGGAAAGAGGATGAGTGGAAGAAACTCCTCATCCACACTTTAGCTTAAGTTTTTATTTTTTTGCTGAGCTGGAGATCAAACCAGGGCTTCGTGTGTACCAGGCCAGTGCTCTAGCACGGAGCACTCGCTCCTGGGGCCCCGCCTATAGTCTGAGATCTCTTCTTTCAGACTTGGTGTCTTCCCTTGCCCACCACCTCTCACTTCTCTCCCAAATCTCCACTCACTCCCATGCTGCCATACCTGGCTTCGATGTAATGATTAATGGCGGTATCAAGCTGCTTCTGCTGCACCAAGTGGTCCCCCCATGCCTCCTCCAGTCTCACCACCTCCATGGGGAAGGCCGATCGAGCCAGCTCTACAGCTGCCAGGGACAGAGAAGGTACTGGGCTCGGAATCCAGGCACGGGACTCAGGACAATGGAACCAGGAAATGAAGCATGGAGAATAGATGAGAAGTGGAGGAACGGAAGAGCACTCAAGCCAGTCAACTGGAATACATGTCCCGCAAGAGGCGCCAGGGACTGGATGGGCAAAAGTGCACGATAGTAAAGGACGGCTTGTGGGTGGCTAGTACCTTTCATGAATGCGTTGCCTTTACAATAGCACTCAAGGGCCCGCTGTGGATTTCTAATCTTCTCAAAGAGGTCACCTGCCTGTTAACACATATATACAATGAAACTGCTACAACACAAGGAATCGAGAATCAGCTCCAGGAAGAAGGAATGTCAGCAGTCAGGGAGGCCTATGCACCCCAGGATTCCCCTGGATGGGAGAGGGGACGGAGCCCTGGAGACGAGGGTTGGGGAAACCAAGCCAGCCGTACCCTCTCGTGGAGGTCCCCCTGATGAGGGCCGTGGTGATGTGCTCCACCAGCTCTGTGGTGGCCAGCAGCTCCTCTCGGGTCAGCACCAGGCGAGCCGCTTTGGCGGGAAGCCCAGCTTTGAGGTACAGGCTGATGGCTGCCAGCCCATCCCCTTGGCTCTCCTGAAGTTCACCTGCTCGCTCCTCTTGCTGCGTGTCCATCAGCCACTGGTAGTAATCCCGGCGCAGCTTCTCCAGGGCTGGATGTCCCTGCACATGCAGAGGAGCCCGGCATCAGAGCCCTCCTTGTCCTGCTTTCCGTGCTTCTCCAGTCCCTCTGTAACAGTGCAAATCCTCCCAGGTCACCGTATCCCAACTCCTTATCCTCTCAGACCCCCAAACTTATCCTGCTTCCAATAGCTTTCCTGACAAAAGCAGTTTTCCGAAATCAGTGGAACCAGATTCTCAAGAGTCTGAAGAAGACACATCCTGTACCTTGGCCTCAGCCACAGTGATACACTCGTACCAACGGTGTAGCTCTTGGTACATGTTCATAGCCTCAACAGCATTCTAGGGAAATCAGGCAGGAGAAAGGAAGAGGGAAGACATGAGGATCAAAAGTCAGCACGCCCTGTTCAGCACAGCTGCAACGCCAGGCCATGGGGACCAAGCACCTCGGCCCTCATCTTTTAACTGCTGCACACACCTCACTCTATATCTGTCTCTGACTCCGTCTCTTTGGTGGTCCTGGGGGCAAACGCAGGGCCTTGTGCATGCTAGGCACATGCTCTACCACTGAGCCACAACTCCAGCCCACAGGTGGATTTGGATGAAAACTGAAAGAAACTTAAGTTTCAGGGCTCCCCATGTGCACAAACCTTTCAACAGGGCTCTTCAGGCTGCATAAGTTTTGGGACCCACAAAATACGGACGGAACTCATGTGCAAGAATTACCAAAACAAGGGCCAGGAGTGGTGGTGGGTGCCTGTAACCCCAACACTCAGGAGGCTGAGGTGGGAGACTGCTGTGACTTTGAGGCCAGCCTGGGCTACACAGTGAGTTAATCTGTCCTGGGCAGGGGATGGGAGGGGCTGGGCAATTATTTGCCCACTTTGTTTAGTCTCCTCCCTGCAGCACTCCGCCCTGATTAGACGTGGGCAGCTTCACAGCCATCCCAGCTGCCCTTCTCAGGCACGGCCTCCTGCTGCTACACCAGTCAGCAGCAGCCTCTCACCGGGTGTAGTTGCCGTCATCGATGGCGGTTCCAAACTCAATGAGGCCCTCATCCAGCGTGCAGGCAATGGTGGTCACACCTTCTGTCACCATCACCTGGGTCTTTCCCCCCGCTGCGCTCCAGACCTATGACGTCACCAAAAAAAAAAGAGAAGAGATAAAAGATCCAATGTGAACATAACAAAATGTTAGGCTCTGACAAGCCGAAGTATGAGTAAACAAGCAATAACAGCATTACTGTTAACAGCTAGCATGTGTAAGTGCTTACTTTGTACCAGGCTCTGGTCTAGGTGCTTTTCATATGACACAGGTACTGTTTTTGCCCCCATTATGTGGATGAGGAAATGGAGGAATGGAAGGGTTAGGGAACTCTGGTAAGATCACACAGGTTACAAGTAAAGGAGGATGGTTTCATTCCCAGCCCCATTCTTTTTTTTTCTTTAAGGAGGAAAAGTTTATTTCAGCTCACACACAGCCCCAGTCTTGACAGCTACACTATATATTATTTGGTTTGCTTTTTAGGGATCCATGCTAATCTGTTTTTTTCTAAGCTTGAAATTGTTTTATGATAAAAATTAATATGTAAGCCAGGCATGGTGGTGCATGCCTGTAATCCTAGCACTCAGGAGGATCACCATGAGAAGTTACATAGAGGGGTCCCTGTCTCAAAAAACAAAACAGGGGGCCGGGGATTTAGCTCAGTGGCACCACACCTACTTCACAAGCGCAGATCCTGAGTTCGATCCCTGGTACCAAACAAACAAACAAACAACAAAGCAAAGCAAAACAAAACACAAGAGTTTATGGTTCTATAAAGTCTAAGTAGGAAACTTCATAAATCTGCTCATGATTCTTTACTACTATTCACAATTTGCCAGCCCTAAGATACGTGCTTAGAGAACGTGGTAATTACATGGACAGGCCTCTCTAATATACACCTATGTATCTACATCCCACATTAACGTTTAGACACTCATGTATGGACTGCGACATTTTATACATCCCCTGTAAGAATGGGGTTATAGGGCCGGGAATTTAGCTCAGTGGTTTCGCTGCCTGCTGTGCAAGTGTAAGAACCTGAGTTCGATCCCCAGTACCAAAAAAAAAAAAAAGAATGGGGTTATACATCTACCCAGTGCCTCTCCGATTCCTGGATTCCCCACTGAACACAAACTTATACTATGGAAATGCAATACAAGCATCTATTTTGTTATTAAAATGGTGAGAGAATCTTACCGACAGCAATAGTCTTAATATCAACAAGATAAGCCAATTTCTTATTATCTTCCATTCCTTGCTGATGTCGCTCATTAATACGGACGCTGAAACATGAACGGTAAGGGAAAGCAAATGGGGTTAGCCTGGGACTTCACTGAGGGCTCTGAAGTGCCATATGGGATGAAGTTTTTAGATTAACTGAAGGACACAGAATTTGAAAGTCCAAAGGAACTGTTTTGAGTTCCAAGGTTTCAGAGAACCTTGTGAGGTTACCTGATGAGGTGAGGGTTCATGAATTCAGTACGCACGGAGCCCAAGGTGTCGCTGCTCCCATATTCCACCAGGGTCAGCTCTCCAGCGTTGAAGATCATACACACCTGGGGAAGAACAGGACAGGAGGCATGAAGAAAAATGGTACAGGCAGGTGGGCTGCAATTCAAGATGACACCTACTTTTCTCCTGGCTATTTCTCCCCTTTATCTGCCGCCTCCTTATCTTTTGCAACTTGCCCTCCTGACACACACGCTTCTGGGGGCCAATCAAGATGGTGACAGAGAAGAAAGCTCTGCTCACATTCTCATTTTCAAAGAAATACTTTTCATTGCCGCCAGATCCCTGCCAGGCTACCTGCAAAAGGAAGAGAAGGAAACAATGTGGATAATTACCCAAGACAAAGCTGAAAGAATTATAGGTAGGAGGCAGACAGATCAAGTTTAGGGGGGTTTTGGCATTGTACAAGTGGCACTGTGTCAGATTCTTGCCTTGGTCCCTATGTTTCCAAGATAGCACAAAAATAGTCCAACTATGGTGAATCACCCTGCAGGATTCTAAACTTCTCATTCCTTGAAGCCAGGACCCAGAAACGAGAAAGTGAGAGCTTCCTGTGGGTATCTTACCCGAGTCCCTGGGTCCCCGGAAGCAGCAAGCCAAAGGGGCCCTTCCCCACCCAGGACAGAGGTCCCTGGCTCCTACCTCACTAAGGCGATTTGTGTTCAGGTCTCCCAGCAGCAGCGTATCTGATGTGTGCGCCACCAAATAACGTTCCTTTCCCAGGATTTTCACCTCTTCCACCTCATAGCCATAGTGAGACTTGAGCACCACACGGGTCCCTGATGCCAGGTTCTTCACAATCACCTTCGTAAGGGACAAGTCTGAGACTGAGGCCCCCAGGCAAAAGAAGAGTGCGCATACTGTGCCTCTGCCCACTTCCACAGCGCTCGGCACAGCACCTTGTTTCTGCTCCGCGGAGAGGACACTTTACACTGACACAGGGCTTTACTACACGTGAAAGATTTTCATGTGTTATGTATTTGCTTATGTGTTACATGTATTCGTGTATTTTTATGCATTTGCTGCTCAGAATACATGTGATTCTAGAACAGTGATGGCCACCCTTTTTAGGGACGTGGGCCCAAACCACAACCAAAACCCATGTATTTATTGCAAAGTGCCAATACTGCAATTAAACCTGAAAACAGAAGTTTTACTCTAAAAAAAAACAACTCTACATTAAAATCTTTTGGCTTAAAAATTAAAAAAACACATTGCGTGCCCTAGGCTCAGCACCATTGTTCTACAAGTTCAACGGGGTGAAACCAGTAACTCTATGTTCCTCTAGCTCTTTGTACAAAACTTTGCACCAGTTATGATGGACTCTGGCGTTATTTTTTTTTTTGGTACTGGAGATCGAACTCGGGCCCTTCTGCTCGCGAGGCAGGTGGCAGAACCACTGAGCTAAATCCCCAGCCCAATTTTCTTTCTTTTTTTTTTTTTGGTACCGGGGATCAAACTCAGGTTCTTGTGTTTGCACACCAGGCAGCGAAACCGCTGAGCTAAATCCCCGGCTCTGGCGTTATTTTTAACATGTTGTGTCCTTTGCTACGATGATTTTATTGATTAGGGGACAATATCTTACAGATAATTAGCTTTGTATTCATGATGACTAACAGTGTTTACACACAATAGAGAAAGAAAAATGTTTCTAAAAAGAATAAAATGAGGGGGGAAAATAGAGGAACCAAGCAATAAAGAAAAAAGGATAGGGGCTGGGGATTTAGCTCAGTGGTTTTGCCGCCTGCTGTGCAAGCGCAAGGACCTGAGTTTGATCCCCGGTACAAAAAAAAAAAAAAAACGTTAAGGGAAAAAATTGAAAAATAAATATTAAAAAAAAAAAAAGAAAAAAGGATAGAGGTAAAGAAAAAACCTGGGCCATGAACTGAGAAATTAGCTTGCAACATCATGCAAACTGAATTCTGATGTCCGAAAAGAACAGAGTTCATGTGAGATCTCCAATCAACTTGATGGTGGATGATGAGTGATGAAGTTTTAAACCAGGGAGACATAAGCAGGAATCTCCATAGCCCTTAAGCCTAGTGCTCAGACTTCTTCTGAGGGGCTGGAAGGACAACAGCAGGAAAGCTACCAGGGTGTTTCCCCGACATGACACATTCTGTTCCTCAGAAGAGCTACTCGAGAGGGATGAAGGTTAAATTCGACACTGTGGCTGCAGCCAGTAGGTGGGAAAGTGCCACAGGGATGAACGGACCATGGAAGGTCTCAATGCAGGAGGCTGGGGGCGCTCACCTGGCTGGGTCCCACGTAGGTCAGCTCAAACTTATTCCTGTAAATGCTCCTTCGGAGGCAGCAGTCAAACTGTTCCACTGTACCACAGAGTGTGCCCTGGAAGGAAAAATGACAGCATAAAGGTAACACATACTGTACTCCGGCATGAAGAGAGTATCTAGTGACATCTTCACATTCTAGGCTCTAGAATTTAAAGAAGAGCTGGCATTTTTGAAAGTACTGAAAGGAAAGAGGTGGCAGTCACAGGACTCCGGGGCATCACGTGTGGATGGGAGAATGAGGGAGAAGTCAGTCCCGCCTGTACAGCTGTCTCGTGTGAGGCCTCCAAGTGAGGATAAACTTCTGTTTAACACTCCATTGTCAGTTTGGAATCAAAAGGAAGGGCGAGATTCCCTATTGCCAGGTGAGTGTGTTTTTGGAGAGGAAGGATTTTCCCTAAGTCACCAGTGGCAAAAGGGACTGCGAGTGACATACTGCGCAGAGGCGTGAGCCGTCCCGCTTCCAGGCCAAGGCAGTGACGGTGTATAAGTTGGCAATCTCCTTGGGCTTCGCCTCTTCCCAGATGCTTCTTCGAGGACTCCAGTTGAGCACCCGAAGTCTGAAATAAGGCAGAGGCTTTTAGAAGAGATGGAGGCTCCGCAAAGGCGTGAAAATAAGCTTCTGACAGAAATCAGATTGGCTATATCAGAGAAGAAAGGGAACAGAAGAAAATGGATAAGCTGGGCAGTTTAGCAGAGAGAACAAAAGGGGCAAAGGAAGCTGGGAAAACCAAGGCAAAATTAAATGAAATAAGTAACAGGAGTGGAGAAAACAAAAGATCGGGGCAAGCGAGACAAAGCAACTGTCAGAGTAGAGAAACATGGGAAAAGAAAAGAGAAATGGTAGGAGTTAGAGAAGAAAGAAACATGAAACATAAGAGTGGAGAGGACAGAAAGATGGGACTGACAAAGCTGGGGTAAAGCATCCTTCAAAGAGCTGCTGGAACGCGGGAGGCCGAGGCAGGGGAATTGCCGTGAGTTTGAGGCCAACCTGGGTCACACAGTGAGTTCAAGGCCAGCCTGAACTACAGAGCAAGAATGACTGAAAAACAACACAAAACAAAAACCAAAAAACTGATGGGACTCAGACCCTCACTGTTTATCTGCTTTCCATTCAGTCATTCATTCAAACACTGACTGCCTACTATGCACTAGATGCTAATTTAGGCACCGGAGATAAAAAGAGAAATAATAAGCCCTGTTCTCAAGGACTCTTTAATATAGCCAGGTATGTACAGGCAAGGAATGATAATGTATTGTGGTAAACTCCAAGCCAGTGATCTGAAAGAGGCAACGGGAACACAGACAGGGCTGATGAATTCTGCTGTGGAACCCCTGGAGAAACACAGAGACAAAACCGCTAGCACGATGCATTTACAACTGCCGGCCCCTGCCAATGGATGGTGGGAGGAGGAAGAAGAGAGGGCATGCGTTACAATCTGAGAATCCCTGAAACATACACTTCATTTCGTCCAGGCTTCTACTCCTGCTGAGAATAATTTGGTCAGGCAGAGAGTTTACGGGGAAAGGGTACCCACCTGTCATAACTTCCCAGGACAACAGACTGGCCCCCAGGACTCGCTGCAGCCGTGGTGAACTCCCGCTCCTGCGGGTCCCGGCTGTAATCAAAAGTCTGCAGCACGTGCCCTTCCTTTCCATAGGCCACAATCTTCCGGTCACAGCCAGCAGCCACAATGCTACTGGTGGCCCAAGCCAAGGCATAGGGTGGGCATGGGTGGTTAACCAGCTTCCCCTCAGACAGAAGGAAAGGGTTTTAGTCATACTCTTAGGGCTCCACCCCAGAAATTCCTCATCCCGGCACCTGATACACCCACTCTGCCTACGGTATCCTGCAGAAATCTTTCTTCCAACATTTTCCCACCTGCGACATACCCTCCTCTTGAGTCTTCACAAGTCCCTTTCTGCCTCATGCACGCACACGCCTCTACACCTACACACACTTCTTGGCCTCATGCTCTATAAAGATCTCAAGATAGTGGTGTGTTGGAGATCTCTGATGCGTACCTAGTAAAGCCACCCCAAAGGAGATGTTCTACACATTAGCCGACACTGGCTAGGCCCACAGATTTTCTGGCTCTGTTTTTTTTTTTTTTAAGGAAGGCTACATTTAATCAATTATTACACATATAATTCATAAGATAAATGATTCAAATACTACTGGATTATACAGCATAAAATATCAAGTTTTCCTTTTATTTCCATCTTTCTCCTTTTCCAGAGTAAACAGTTAACTTTTTTCTATGAATTTATATATATAAATGTTTTTACATAAATGAGAATAATTTTCCGTTTTCGTTTGCCTCAGAATCTTTGCTCCCTTCGTCCCAAGGTCCCTTCCACCTGAATCATCTCTTCCCGTAAACAGTGGGCCATATCACCTGTCTCCCTCCCCAGGTCTCGCCCTCCAGACTCCTCCCCTAGTGCCTCAACCTCAGTGCTTTAGATGTCTGGCTTCTCGGGAAGGCTCCTCTGATTTACTTCTCCTCATTGCAGAACACCATTTATTCATACCTGTGACTCTCCAGAGCCTTCATCATCAAAGAAATACCTCACGATGGTACCATCTGCATGACCGGAGAGAATTCCTTTCCCAGAGCAACTAAAAAAGGGGAAAGGAGAAAAATAGAGGGATGGATTATTTCATCTCTCCAAGAAAGTCCCCTTTCTCTGACAAACACTACCTCACTCATGGTTCCTGCTACCAGGCCTCCCTGTCTTTTTGTTTTTGTTTTTGTACTGGGGATCGAACTCAGGACCTTGAGCTTGCGAGGCAGGTGGTGAAACCACTAAGCTAAATCCCCGGCCCCTCGGGCCTCCCCATCTTTCACACTATGGTCTCCCAGACGCCCCCACCCAGAGTTTTTCCCTGGCCCTTCTTACTTACTTTGTTGTCAGTGACACCACATAAGAATCTGTCCCGTAAATGGTAGATGACTTATTAGTTTTAGTGTTTGCTAAACGAACCTGAAAATGGGAGGATGGATACAAGTCTGGTTAGGCTACTTTCAATTCCACCCAGGCCCTTAAAAAAAACAAAAACAAAATGCACAACTCTGGTCCCCATCCATTATCCCCTAGGATGCAACTTGGCTCCGAGAGAGAAGATGAACAATGCTCCTCTTTCCAGACCCACTGTCCCCACCCACCACCTCTCCTGTGTTTCCCGTTCCTTCTTTACCTTGCCTTCAGCCAGTCCAAAGACAATGATGTACTCTGCGGGCCACTGCAGACAAGTAACAGCACTCTGTATGAAAAAATGTTGACGAGGCTCCTGTCTGCGTGGGTCGGCACGTTTACCGAAGCTGGACACCCACCACGCTCTACTACCCCAGTCTTCTACAGGGAAGGGTCGGGGGGTGCCCAACTGGCTGCTAGCAGGAAGGCAGATAACAGTGAGCAGCTAGGCAGTACCATCCTTGCAGCAGGAAAAGCCACATTCAGAGGTTAGAAAGTGCAATTCCTGGTTGCATTTAAAACAGATGTACTGATACATGTTTGTTCATCTTAAGCTCTCAGGACTGCTCTGAACTTTACCGTCTGGATGAACTTGTTGCAGATGACTTTCTTGTCACCCCTGCCAAAGAAAAGGAAGGAAAGCACATTGAATAAGCTGCCAAAAGGGATGCTGAGGGATGGGAAGAAAGACCAGATACCTTCCCTGGCCCACTAGTTTTCCTACCCCTCTCTAGGAGCCCGAAAGGAGCCATGACAGGGAGCCTGAGCAGCTCAGAAACAGAGCAAAGATGCAACACCATAGTGGGGCCTCTGCTGACCTTACTGATTCCTCCAGGGATGGGACTGCAGAACTCACAGGACGAGTAAAGGCCTGGAGGCCACAGCCACAGATTCCAGAAAGCCTACTGCCTTCCAGCCCTGAGCTCAGCTCCTCATCCTTCCTATTCCTCCCACACCGAGGCACTTCTCATGCTTCCCCTTCTTTGCGGGGCCACCTCATCCCCCCATCTCTATCCTCACCAATCTTCTCCAATCTTGTAGACATAGATGATGTTGTCAGTCTGTCCTATGGCAATTCTAGTGGAATCTGGAGAAAAAGCCATGCCCTTGACCATGTAGCTCTTCCTGCCATACTAGAAGTAAAAAGAAAGAGAGAGATAATGAAAAGACATGAGAGTAAAAAGAAGAAAAGGTGCATGTACAAAAAGAGATTTATTCTGAGAAAAGGAGGGGTGGGCCATTTCTTGTGCCCGTCGTTAGAAGGTGGGTTAAGACGTTTTCCAGGTTTCTAAGACCCCATCAACAGGTCAACGTGCCCCTGAGTACTCGTCACCTTCACGTCAGCTGGTTTGGTGGAGAATTTATCTCTCCGCTCCCCGTGTTCGTCATACAGCAACACCACTCGGTCCACTGAGCAGACAGCAAATTTGGCATTGTTGTGGGACCAGGCCATGCAGGTCACCTTGGCAGCTCCATCCCGCAGAAGTTCAGGGATAAAATAAACCCTGATTCTGGTCTAGAATGCCAAAACCATGTCCAGCTTTGTGAATCTGCTCCATTTTCTGTCAGTCTTTTTTTTTTTTTTTTTAAATAAAAGATTCCTGAGCCCCATCCTGGACTCCGAAGCCACCAGAACATGGACTGAGGACAGTGTGCTTTTAGACTCACAGTGTAAATGCACTGATTCAACCACATCATTGCAGCCTTGCAGAGGCCTCCTTGTTCCCTCACATCTCAGGTTTGCCACTGAAATAAATTCAGTTGTTCTAATAAGTTTTACAATGCTATTCATTCAGTTAATATATTTCTGAACACCTTACTGAGAAAAGCAGTTGGCCAGGGGCTGAAAGACAAAGAGAAAAATATAGGTCCTGCCCCACGATCTAATGGTTAGCTCAGTGGTTCCGGTGCCTGCTGAGCAAGCGCAAGGTCCCGAGTTCGATTCCTGGTACCAAAATAAAAAAGATGGTACAAAATAGGAAAAGGCATAAGGGAGAAATACATGCAGGGAAGGGAAGAGGAGAGGAAGTAAAAAGGATTAAGATGTGATGTGTGTGTGCCAGCTCCCCACGATGAATGTACACATTACATAATGTAAACATGTACTGATAATTCTTTTTAACAGAGAAATACAGCAGGTGTACTGGTGCACGCCTATAACCCCAGCACTCGGGAGCTAGAGACAGGAGGATCGCTATGAGTTCAAGGCCAGCCTGGACTACATAGTGAGACCCTGTCTCTAAAAAAGAAAAAGAAAAATACGTACAAAGTGCTATGATAATTTGGAAAAGCCTGAGATAATGAAATTAAGCTTTGAAGAATGGATGCAATGGGGAATTACCTGTAACTGAATGCATAGCATGAGCAAAGGCAAGCTCTGGTCAAGAAACAGTAATTTACTCTTGCTGAAAATACCTGGTAAATATGTAGCAGCAGAGAGGAGGTTAGACTGGGGACATCTCAGGAAAGACCTCTGAAGCCAGGCCAAGGAGTTTGGCTTATTTAGCAGGAAAGAGGCAGTGAAAGATTTGGAAGGGGGAGTAAAGTAATTAAGATAGACAGGATGAGCAATGGCACCCCGCACTTAAGTACCCACTTCACATAAGTGCAAGTCAGAAGCGATCATTACCCCAGTGAATCATGCTAACCATGTCTGTCCCTCCCTCCACCAGCTCTGGTCAGCTATGTTTCTGACACTAAAGGTTTCCCTACTAAATTAAAAAATTTAGCTTCTACACTAACTGTTTGATTAATCACCTGGGATTTAGATTTCTGGCTTAAAACATTGTCACTTTATACTCTGAATCCACTATCTCCAAAGTCACAAGTCAAAAGGCTCCTTTCCCTAAAATCCTCAAACCAGAGCCAGAAAATCACCACACCACAACTGTCGTCCTCTAACTCTTCATTACACTGGGTGAAGAGGGTTGAGGCTCCCCATCAACTCTGGCTGATCAGCCTGCTTCCTGGCTATGCCCAATCCTGGGCATCTGGGCCTCCCTGCATCATGACATCATCTTATTTTGAGAGACTGAAGGAGGATTCCATTTCCAATTTTTCCATTACGGCAAAGCAATTTTTAAATTACAGATTCAGGGCCAGCTTACTGATCAAGGAGCACAACTCTTTTGTTCAAATTTCCCTTATTTTCCAAGTGCCACATCCTCTGTGAAGCCTTTCTGAATCCTATAATCAATTAATTCTTCTTTCTCCACAATATATATCACATTGGACTGTCCTGAGAATGAAATGAGATGGGGAATAGAATAATAGCGACTAAGCTTTAACAAGCACTGTCCTATGTTAGGCATTTTGATAAGTGCTTGACATCCACTATCTCACTTTACCTCATAATTCTGAGGTAGACGCTATTATTATGATGCCCCTTTTACAGGTGGGAAACTGAGGCACAGAAAGATTAAGTAATGTGCCCAATGTTTATATATAGTTTGTAGGTGGCAGAAACAAGATTCAAATTACATATGTCTGACTCCATAAATCACAATCCTAATGTCTTTACTTATGCTGCCCTGGTATATATTAAACACTCAACTATGCAGATATTCTTATTAGCTTTGTGTTTGCCTATTCTTTCAAAAATTTTTTTGTTTGTTCGTTTGTTTTTTTGAGACAAGGTTTTGCTATGTAGTTCAGGCTGGCCTTGAACTCACTATCTGGCATATGACTTCCAACTCAAAGCAATTCTCCTGCCTCAGCCTCCTGAAAGATGGGATTACAGGTTTGTGCCAACACCCCTGGCTCCTTTCAATTTTGAATGTCCCTCCCTCCTGTCTATCAATTTTTACAACGCTTTTCATTTTATAGTGCTCTTTTGTGTATACTATCTCACTTAACTCTCTCCCAAGTCCTCTAAAGTTGCTATTCTCACTACTTCCATTTTCCAATGTGCTGAAAGAGATTGTGAGATAAAGGCTAAAGTCAGAGATATCAGGCTATTTAGTTAACTAGACCTTGAAGTCTGACCTCAACTCCAAAACCCACCTTTTGTTCACTGTGTTTCAGAGCTTCTCCCCTAGTGAATCTCATGCAACAAATCTTCATCAGAATGAAGGTTCAGTCTCCCGCCCTTTTTAGGGACAGCACTAACATGCTTAATTCATGCGGTGGAGACTTATATCCAATGGCTCACCGTGCGCCTCTCCCTGTGGACCGAGCCTCCGGAAGACAGGGGCAGGCTTGCGGGTGGTTTCGGATCCCCCAGAGCACCAGCATAGGACCCAGTACCCAACTGATGCATGGAATGGAATGAAAGCTACGCTCATCAATAATCTACATCGCCTACTGAAAGCTCAGTCAAAGCAGCAGAGTAAGGATAGTCGCTATATCCTTTAGGTTCTCCTGCAAAGTAGTCGCTCCGCATTATAAAGTTCAGTTCCTCCGCTTTTCTTGGACCGTACGGTGGCTGGGGGAGGGAAGTGGCGCGCGCCTCCTCACCTGAGGGCTCAGGAGGGTCCTCAGGTGCTTCAACTGCATGACGGACACCTGTCTCTCAAATGCTACCAGACAGCGACTACTCCTGCGGTTACCCGGACAACCCGCCAAGGGACGGCCGCGACATCCGCTGACGCAAACGCGACCTGAGCGCAACACGCGTCACCTCCTAGGTTCACGACGGAGCCAACAGAACGTGCGCAAGCGCAGTGAGAAGTAGGGCGG